>NC_051158.1:157969047-158269047 GCF_013339745.2 Dermacentor silvarum | reverse complement strand
TGCTACATAGAAAAATCAATGAGGATGTTCCTATTCCTCGCAATATCGAAAAAAGCTTGGCGTTACCGACAGCACCAATCTCTATGGCCCATTTAATACGACCAACCATAGCATCACTGAAATATTGGCAAAGCCACAAAAACGATAAACACGTGTCGAAGCCACGATTAACATAAAGCATGATTATTCACACAAATGAAGCGCTAAAGTGGCCAAAGGTTTCAATGAATTTTAAATAAATCAGTGCCATGCCACTACACAAGTAAAATGTTTCTAATGCACCTCCCAGAGTTTTGCATTGTGGCTCTCTGTTATCACAAATTGGTCACCTCACGATTCAGGGAGCTGGCTTAGACAGTTCCACAGATGCACCCGCAGAAACTTCAGCGTGTTCCAATGATGCTTGACCTGAGATTCGGCACCTGCAATTAGAAGGTAAGACAAAAGATTAACAAAAATGTTACAGTTAAACTTTTTTTATAACCAAACGGGATTTAACAAATTATTGTATACAGCAAAATAACATTCCCGCTGAAATCCCCGAAGATATCCATGTTTTTATAACCTCGTTTCAACGATGTAAAATTATCCCGCCAATAGATACACCAAGAGTTTTCTCTGAAACAAGAGATGCTCGATCCTTGCAGGCTCGCTTCTGCTTTCCGCAGGGTAGATCACACATTCTGTGCCGATGTTTAAAACTTTTAGGTATTTGCGTTGAATCCACCGTCGAACACTGGTCCTTGAAACCACTACGCGTAGTTGCGCGTAAGCAGACTCTAGATCGCCATCGCAATTTCTCTCATTGCGGCACCGCGCAGGCTAGTTATTGCAGCTATAGGCGTGGCCTCAGAGATTGCGCCGGTGCAATTTCGGAGGACACGTCTCCCTGGGTGTACCACGTGCTGCTCGCACACGACGAACATTGTTGGTTTCGCAGCGTGCAACCTATTCAACCGCGTCACGGTTTCGCCCGATTCGCGATGCTAGAGACGACCCAACTAAAAGCGGTAACGAAAGATCATCACATTGAAACAGGAGGCAGCTATCGGAGACGCAATCGTGTCAGATGCTAAAAAGTGGTGTGTTAAGGACGCCGAAGTTTCTTTTGCTGTTTTATTAGAAGTTCAGCGAGCACGTGGCCATGTAGTCGTTCTGCTGGCCGAAAAGCCGTCTTCTTCTATACAAGTTCAAATTTGTGCACGACATCGCGCACATATTGCAGTGAACGGCAGTAATCAATATAATGACGTAATCTTGGCTCCCCCTTCAACTTCCCTATAAAAAGAATTTATTGCATATGACTGATGAAAGTTCCCACTCATTTATACCGAAGCCTTGTTTGCAAACAGTAACTGCTAGAAATCCCACCTAGGCATCCTCGGTATACAGATGCACTAATGCCATCACTGCGATTCGGCCTTATCTGTAGCCTCGGTAGCAAGTCCCCGAAATACTACCGTGAAATCCGGATTCTTCGCGATAACGACAGTCTTGTCCAAGAAGGCCAGTGCCATGGTTGGAGGCTGCCACGTGCTCCGGAATTACGTCGCAAGCGACATTTTTCGCCTTCACATCATACACATGCTGCTTCGAGCCCTATTTCGAAATTGCATCCTTCGTTGATTTAAACGTAGTAGCAGTTTGCGGCGAAAAACAATTCTAAGCCGTATCCTTCACATGTACCGGTTCATGATGCAACGTGCAGGCAGGAACATATATGCGCCGCGCGTCATAGGTTTTCAGAACATGTGGCAAGGCCTCCTCTTGGGGACATGTTGAATGGCAGCGTCAACTCAAGGACGCGCGGCCAAGCGAGGTCACTGGCCAACCTGAACACAAACAATGTTCTACGCAACGAATGAAACACTTCCGTGGTAACCGCACACAGAATGTTCGTGACGTACTTTGGGCCAGGCGCGTAGCCCGGATATTTTTTTCGGGGGTGGGGGTTGGGGAGCTGAAGCACCGCGATCGTATTGACTGCGGTGCTTCATTCGTTTTAAGCTCCCAGGCGTCGGACAAGCGTTAAAACGCGAATGCCCATAATAGCCGCATGTTCGAAGGATATGCGCCTTTGTTAATAGGCGACGTGGCAGGCACAAAAGGGGACCGGGCGCCGGCCGTAAAAAAAAGAAGGGGGGGGGGCGGTAGCCCGCTCAGCCCGCCCCTCCCCATCCGGTACGCTACTGCCCTGAGCGTCTTGATTAGAGAAACTTTGCCGGGATCGCTGTAAGATTTTTGCTTTAATCCTGGCTACCAGATTTCTGACAATGACTTGCACAAATTACGCCCGAGTCACCATAACCGGAAATTTTTATTCGTTCCATGAAATATCGTTGAGGCCTGCCAAATTGCCGGCCACGCGCTCTCGAGCTCGCACGACCCTCGCCTATGTCCCTTGAATGAGCAAGGCCATCGCAATTGTTCTGAAACCCTATGAAGTGGACGTCCCACGTTTCGGCCCACTAGTTGCAGCATGAACAGACAGATGTGAAGATGACAAGGTATGTTCCAAGCGTTGTATACAGAACAGCCTGCGCGAATCACGACCAGCTTTACATCAGCGAAAGCAGTCATATTGAAAGCGCTTGAAGCAAGAAATCTATGTCAAAGAGATGAATTCGAAATCAATCACAAGTGAAGAAACAATGTCGTTTCCAATGACCTTGCAGAGTACGTGGCAACCTGCATATTCCACTGACGAGACAAAACTTCTATCATTGCCAAGGAAACTGCATTTGAATCAATTGCTATCCAGACTACAGAAAACTACAGAAAAAACACTGTATCGCAACAATGGCAATATCCCGCCTGCATATGCAGAATACGGTTGTTTCGAGCAGTTCGTCTTATGAACAAGGCTTCCGTACGTCCAATTCTTATTAACCTCTTTTGATCAGCGTTCTTTCTTTTTTTATTCTTCCTGTAACATGAACTCCAGAACCAAGAGAATTGGCATAAGTCAGATGCAGCATTGAATTTGAACTTATTATTTGTTTCAAAATATGCAAGTCAATGTGAGTAAACTAACTGAAGACCGCCAAATTCTACTTAATAATCACTCTTGTGGTTTAACTTAGGACAGATAGATTTGTCAAAAACGAAGTGCAGCAGCATAAAAAAAATTCGGTCCAAAGTAGCAGTTAATGATGGAACAAAAATACATGACGCAAATACAGGACACACTTAGAATTTATTTATTTAAAGTCGCAAACGATAGGACATTACATCCATGTGTTATTCTGAAGGCCAACATCTTGTTCTGTCATTATTGAGGCCACAATGATATATTCACCTTCTTCTGTCATCCTCGCCTCAGTGGTAACCTCAACCTACTGAGCGGTTGGTTCAGCTTATCCACAACAACATGCTCAATTAAAATGACAATTACTTGACAAGCGCCATGGGCTAGTAATATCACTACTTCAAACCATTACGTTATTAGGCACCTGGAATAGCATGTCAGACGAATAGCCAGGCTAACATCTCCAGCGTCTCATTAACGAATGTTTCTCTCTCTTTCTATGTGACACTGAAAGCAGCTTAATAACGTAATGGTTTGAAGCATTTGATATGACTGGACCGTTGCGCTTGCCCAAGTTCTATCTGCCACATACAATTTTCTTTTTAGATTTGGTTCAGTTAAAAAAATAAAACCTTGTAGAATGAGAACACACGGTATGTTCTCATTCTACAGGTTTCTTTTTTTAGCTGAACTAAACTTTAAGAACATTTGGGCAGACAGCACAATTGTGCCGTCAAAATTGTTCTAATATACTCGATGAAGTGGCCTATTCTACGAAAAATCAAAACGTTTATTTGAGCAATTGACATAGTTACACTAATTAACTTTTATTAATAACTTTTTTTCACATATCTTTATCTACGAATTGTAGCTAGTGATTATGCAAGGCATATCGACTTGGAACATACATAGCAATGGTGAGGATGGCAACGGTTTCGAGATATGCGGTATCAAACTCGCAGTAAAAATGCACTGTTTTTTAACTTAATTTTTAAGAAAACGCTGTTTCATACATTGAAGCACACACTAACTGGAACACCAATGCATTTCGGTGGACACATTTAAAATTATTATATCGAAACTAGCGTACCCACTAGCTACAATTCGTAGATTAAAATATGTGCTCAAAGTAGTTAAAGTGTTTATAAGCGCAATTAAGTAAATAATGCTCGTATAGTAACGGCCACCTTATCAAGTATTTTTGATCAAGGTTTATAATTGTGCTATCTGCCACAGGCAATTAAAAAAAAATGTGCCGCTGAAAAAGACCACGTATATGGCAACACAGAGTCCGCTCTGGAACAAATGGGCCGAAGCCCCGCTAGGAGGCCACGGTGTCCGGACGTGTTTTCGCATGGGCTCCTCTTTCAGATCTGTGTTTTGGATTTTTATCGACTCCAGTGCCCGATTCATCGACACCCTACGACTCACCTAGTGAACCGGAGCTACCCGATACCACTGGGGTCACTGTGAGTCCATTTTCCACCAACTCACCAGTCTTATTTAGACTTCGACGCGGGGAACGCCCCAGTAAGCCTAACGGAACCGGCGTCTGCCCAACCTAGGCACTGCTCCATCGATGCATGTCGCTCACGGCGGGCACCGCTCCACCTCGCCCTCTTACTGGCACTATTGCCACCCACGGCCCTGCAACAAGGCAGCGTCTAACGTCATTACCGCTATTATAGACTGTTTCGGAGTGCGCTAACGAGCAAACGGTGCCAACAATGCTTAGCGACGCCGAAGAGGCGCTCACAACCGCCGACAAGCCAGCAACTATCAGAGCATTGAGTGACCGCGACGCGGCCAGCGTTCCCATCACAGAACAAACGAATGACTCGCAACCGGGGGAGGACATGGACGAGGATTCCCTACCTTTAGCCATCGACACGGACACCATAGAAGACGAAGCCTACAACGGTGCCTACTGGACGGTGGTCCGCAACAAGCGACGCGCCCGCAGCGGCCTCGCTCCATGAGAACGCCTCTGCACACCCTTTCGCCGAGCCCAGGCAGAGCGGGCCAAAGCGCCGGCCTCCTCTTCCCCTCAGAGATGAAACAGTTATCCTGCGGCCTCTTGGCGGCCTCAGATTGGATAAAGGCTCAGACCAACGTTGGCCACCGCGCTTTGGACAGCGGCCGGAGTGAGCCCAAATGACCGGAGAGACCTCATCCTATAAGGACCCGGCCAGAACAAAACCTGGCTGTAATAAGCACCCCATCATCGCACGTCGCAGACGCCCTGCTGAATATCCAGGAACTGTCGATCAGCCAACGCACCTACCCGGTGTCTGCATATATAGCTGCCCCCGATGATTCGTGCAAGGGTGTCGTTCCGGGACTGGGACCAGGCACCCCCTCACATATGCTGGTAGAAGAGATGCAAGCATCTGGAATCCAGATACTACAGGCTCAGATGATGGATCAGACGAATATTGCACTGGTCACCTTCGAGGGCCTACGTGTGCCACGCTTCGTCCGATTTCTTGGGGCAGAGATCCGCTGCTACCCACACCATCCCCGCCAGCCGATCTGCAAAACGTGCCTCAAACTGGGACACCGAGCCGACCACTGCCCCACACCGGACGTCACCATTTGCGCACAGTGCGGCATCGCAAATCGCGCCCCATCACACCCATGCTTTCCCCGGTGCAAATCATGTGGAGGGGACCATCCTACACCTCAACCGAAGTGCCCGCAATGCCAGCGACAACCCTTCAACAGAGCCTGGGTGAAAAAAGCCATCGAAGATGAACAGCGGCAACTGAAGGCCTCCAACAATGGGGCTCCTTCATCAGAGATAACCCCTGTTTCGGGAACATCATTCAAGAAAGCTGGCCGGCCTCGTTCGAAGACGCCGTCCAGATCCCGCCCCAAGACTCGGGCAAACTCCAAGTCCCGTTCCCGATCCCGCTTCCAGTCGTCCTCTGCCCGCAACCAGGTGAAGCGTCAGACTGCCCCGGTATCTCAGGCAGCGCCGCTGCCCTTCAGGAAGGCACTACTAAGCAAGCCGGCAACTTCAGTAGCTACCCCAGACCATCAGCAGCCCCGGGCTCCGGAGAACACCAATGCCAAGGTGGCACCTCGGCAGGTAAGTTGCCCGCGGGATTCTCCACAGCTCGCTTCCCCCCCCCCCCCCCAACCATCACCGCACAACAGGTCCCCCTCTACTCCCCTACCGAACACCCACACCGGTTCTTTCCCCGAAATCGCGCGGCTACGCCGTGACATGGAAGCACGCCACGCTCACATGCATGCACAGTTGGATGCTGCAATAGAGCGCATAAACGCCAGAATGCAGGCAGCTATAGAGAGAGCGCGGAAGGAGTCTCTAGCGTTCCGGCAGGAGATCATAAGCGTCATACATGCATCAGAGGAGAGGACACACGCCCTATTCGCAGAGTTAGTCTGCCGTTTGCATTCTATAGGCGCACCCCTGCCGGCTTCCAAATCCGCGCGTACCCAGCCACCCCTTACAGGTGCAAGAAGATCGCACACATACTCACACCCGGCGGCTTCCTCTCACGAGGATGATGGTGACCCTAAGCAAGCAGCACATCGTGGTCTGGCCGGGGAACTGCAGAGGATACCGTTGGAAAAGGGCATCCCTGCAACGGTACGCTGGTATGTCCACAAACCCTCCTGATATTATCCTCCTACAGGAACCAAACTGCTCCCCTTCTCTATCCGGCTTCACCACTTTTACGAGTACCTCTCCACTAGTGCGAGCCCTGGTATCTAAACACTTAACGTGCAACTCCCACACTATTGACATCGATATCCCCCACCAAATTCTTGAAATCATTACACAGGGCAAGAACAGTTGCAGTCTCTTCATACTTAACGTGAACAGTTATCCCCGCTCATGCACATGCACTGATTTGCACATGCACTGATTTCATCGCCGTTAAATTGAATTTGGACGCCTTGGGCGCACCCTTCTCGTGTGCGGTGACTTCAACGTTCCGCATACTGTTTGGGAGTACCGCAAATCTGAAGCCAAAGGAACTCGACTCTTGGATGACATATGTAACTTGAGATACACCTTACATACAGAACCAGGGCACCCAACACGTTTGGGTAACAACGTCACACGTGACAGGTGCCATGACCTTGCTTTTTCCAAAAACACAGGACCAGTGGTTGCGCGTGGTCCTTTCGATGAACATCTAGCCAGCGACCATTATATCGTGGCCACTACCCTACCACTGCAGAGTGCACACTGTCCCGAGCGTAAAGTGCGCATCACGGACTCGACGCGGTTCAGGGAGCATCGACATAATACTAGCGAAGGTCTAGGATACGAGCAATGGCTCGAGTCCCTTTCTGCTGACCTAGACGTGTGTGGGCGCACAGTCGTTACCACAACTGCAACCCCGGACGTGGACACGCACCTCCTGCATATGTGGGAGGCACGTAGGGGGCTCACGTGACGCTGAAAACGCCAACGCCTCAATCGCAGGCTTCGCCGGCGTATCGCCCAAATTTTGCAGGAAGCACAGGAATATGCTGAGACACTTGTCCGAAACAACTGGCGAGGTTTTTGCGAGCGTCTTTCAGGCACCCTAGGCCCCTCGAAAACATGGTCGATACTTCTCGCACTCATAGATCCCGCCACTACAAGGACGCAAACATTTCATCGCCTACACAGCCTAATACATAAGTACCGAGACGATGCGGCTGCTCTTATCAAAGAGCTAGAAAAACGATTCATCCCTACCTGCACACCTCACAGTATCCCAGTTACCCGCACGCAGAAGAATCTAACGAGGAACTCGACGCGGACATTACAATCGATCAGGTTCGCGTGGTACTTCAAGATCTCTATCGAAACACGGCCCCAGGCGCAGATCGTATCAGCTTTTCCACCCTTCGAAACATTAGTGATTCAGACCTCCATCATCTGACAAACCTATTCAATGATCATTGGCGTCAGGGCACGCTCCCACAGGCATGGTGTCATGCTGACATTTCGCTAATACCCAAACCAGGCAAGTCCGTAGCCATAGCAAATTTACGGCCGATATCCCTTACTTCGTGCATCGGAAAGCTAATGAAACACGTGCTTTTGCGGCGACTGCAACCTTTTCTCGAACGACAGTCCTTCTCCCACTCACAGTTCGGATTCCGGGCACATCTCTCTACGCAGGACGTGCTTCCACAGCTCAAGGAAGAGGTTATCGGCGCCCCCGTCCCGTGCCTAGATGAGGGCCATCCTCGCCCTTGATCTAAAAGGAGTATTTGATAACGTGGCACACGATTTGATTCTTCGAAATCTTGCAGAATAACATTGCGGCGGCCGCATGTATGACTACAATCGGTCTATTCTGCGGGACAGAACTGCCACCATTGGAATAGGACCACATCGGTCGGATACTATTCGCCTCACAGGTCGCGGCACCCCACAGGGATCAGTTCTGTCCCCCACTCTATTCAACATCGCTCTTGCAAGACTACCTCAGCAGCTCGACCAGATCCTTGATGTTGCACATGCGATTTACGCAGACATCACGATCTGGACGACGCGAGGGTCAGACGGGGCCATTCAGGATCGACTGCAGCAGGCCGTCAACATCGTCCCCACTTACGCACGACAGGGCAGCTTGTCCTGTGCCCCACAAAAGTCGGAGCTTGTTCTCATCGGCGCACGTAGCATTACCCCTCCACCCAAAATCATGGTGCACGTGGATGGCGTTCCTCTCCCCCAGGTAGACCGCGCTCGCATTCTTGGACGACACGTTCAGGCGAACGCGAAGGTGAACTACACTGCATCTCTCTTGTCCCGGCATACCGAACAGACTTTGGCCATGATTCGTCGGGTCTCCAACAGGTGCTCAGGTCTACGGAACGGGACCTACTGCACCTCGTGGAGGCCTGCGTGATCAGCCGCATTACTTACCACCTTCCCTCGCACAGACTTACGCAGTCGGAGCAGATACGGGTCGACCCGATGCTGCGAAAGGCGACCAAGCTCGCCCACGGCCTCCCACACTACACCGCCACGAAACGTCTCCTAGCCCTAGGGACGCATAACACTATCGATGAGTTATTGGAAGCTCAGTGGGCCAGTCAAAGGCAACGTCTTTTGCTCACACCCACTGGGCTGCACCTGCTCTCGAGATTGGGACATCCAGTTTTGCACAATTATGATGAGGATATCGCCATCACTATACCGACTTGGGTCCGTACAGCCTTAAAGGTGCCCCCACTACCACGAAACATGTATCCTCAGCATGCCGCGGGACGCCGGCGCGCTCGTGTACGGTACCTGGTGCGCATGCTCGGTCACATCCCTGAGATAATACCCTATACACGGATGCTGCTCGGTGCCACAACGGGTATTCCGCGGCAGTGCTGGATGGCGCTGAAACATTTCTTACGGCCGCCTCCTTGCGGGGTGCTACACCTGGACACGAAGAAGTCCTTGGAGTAGCGCTTGCTGTGCGACACGCTCTCCAGATTCCTGGGGAGGTGTATATCCTAATCGATTCCCAGAAAGCATGCCGCGCCTTTTTGACGGGACGCGGCTTCTCCAAGGCGGCTCTTCACATCCTACACCAGTCACCAAACACAGACACATCTGCCCCACAACGCATCTATTTGCTATGGACTCCAGGCCCATGCCTCACTGCGGGGTAATGACCGCGCACACGCATCGCTCGAAAAATTATCCTCCGAGCTGCCCGGCATGACGAGGATCGGAGTCCAGATCAGGTGGGCTCCCCACTCACATACAGAGACGTATTAAATACTTACACGAGCTAGACACACCATGGGTCCGCCGCCGCTGTCGTTCTCGAGAGAGGAAGAGGTGGCACTCCGCCAACTCCAAACACACACATTTCCCAACCTCCTCTCCCTACATAAATTTTACCCTGACCGTTACGCAGACTCTTGCCCGGGCTGTAGCAGCTCCCCCAAGGCGTTCCATGTCACGGTGGAGTGCACCGCAAAATCATTTCCTCCCCTGCCAGTCATCCTGCACCCCTTCCGCACCAAATAGCTGCGGGAGGATGCCCTCCGCGACGGGGCTCCCGAGGTCCGCCTGGCCCTAGTTCAACGGGCCCGAGCTGTCGCGGAGATCGTTCTAGGGACCCCGGACCAGGGGTCCCTCCCACACTCTTACTACCTTTTCTTTTTGTAATAAAATGTTTACTCTCTGGAACAATAATACGGCCTGACTTGTAAACTATATTTCCACATGTCTATGGAACAAGAGGAATAATAAATGTCCTTTTCAGCTTTGCGAATAATTATTCTTGCGATAACAAAGGCCTATCGTTATGTGGATCACAGGAAATAACTCTTCACAGGAAATAACTCATTCTAGTTCATTCTAGTTCGTTCTAGTTCATGTAGCCGTGTTGGCTGGTCCAACACGGCTACAAAACATCTTGTGTTCAGTGTGCTAGAGACCCGGCAGCGCATTGCTCGTTAAACAGCGAGTGGCAATCGGTGGCTTGGCGGCTATTACAAGCCAACACAATCGCCAACCCCATTGCCTTCAGTCACTATCACCCAGGCCTATATGCAGACATAAGTAAGCATTGTAAGAAGTGAGCAGACCTTCAACACATAATCTGGGCATGCCCACAGAAACAATAAAATAACAACAACAGGGCAGCAACAGAACAACTAGCTTTAGTAATAAGAGATGAGGAGCAATGAGAGACCGTGCTGCTCAGCTCGGACCCGGATTTTCAAGCAAGCCTAGTCCAAATGGCTAAAGACGCCACCGCGGTCTAGAGGCTGCCGGCCACCGTGTAAAGGGGCAGGGGGAGGCTTGTAGTCATTACCCCCTCCTCTAACTACATTTTGTTGAGCAAAATAGTCATTTCTCTGTCTGTCTCTCTCCGTACACGCCTAAAAAAAAGCCCGAAGTCCTGCCCCGCTCGCTGTCGTCGGCGTAGCCGACAGTGGAACTTCTGCTGTCACTGGGATGCGAGCCGCCCGTGTCGCTGTTGCCGGATTCCATATTTCTATTTGGTTGGATGTCTTGCAGCAGTGCCCACACGAAATCATCACAGGCCTTGATTTTCTGGCTGCAAATTCAGCCGTTATTAACTGTTCTACGAGTGTTGTCCAACTCGCCCTACCGTATGACGTAGACCCTCCTGATCCTATGCCGAGTGGACTATGTTCCACCGATTGCGTTCGCCTACCTCACTGGCCGTTACCTATGTTGCCCTTTGTCCCCATCCACCTGTCGCCGATGGCGATACCATCGTGTCGCCCAATGCCACCGTCCTCTTGTCGCAGAACGTCGCATTCCAAACAAGGTCTTCCGTATAAAAGAAAATGCCACCTGTCTTCCTGTTGCGAATTTCGGCCGTAGTTACCAAGTGCTACCTGAGGGCATATCTCTTGCAACCTTGGCCCGGCTTGCGACTACCATATTTCAGCCTTAACTGGTGATACTGTGTCACCTGCCTCTGTTGGTTCGGGTCCTACAACCCGAGTCTTACAACCTTTCACGATAATGACCACTCCTGACCTTACGGCCCACCATAAGGACGCACTTCAATGCCTTCTGGCCTCGTGCCGGGACATTTTCGATCTCGATGACCGACCACTGGGTCAAACGTCAGTTGTGAAACATCGGATACTCTCTGGCGACGCTAGTCCAATTCATCGACGGCCCTACCGCGTCCCCCTACTGAGCGCCAAGTTATGCAGAAGGAAGTCGACAAGATGCTTGCTCAAAATGTCATTGAGCCTTCTTGCAGCCCGTGGCCTTTCCCGGTCGTGCTCGTCAGAAAGAAGGATGACAGCTGGCACTGTCAAGTGCCAGTTGTTCAAGTGCCAAGTGCTGTGTTTCGAGTGCCAGAGGTTCCGACATGCATCCCAATCATGCAGAAGTAAATCGACATGTGCAAAGTGTAGTGCCAATCACCTGTCAGACGACTGCAATGCTCCTGTTCACTGTACAAAGTGCAATGGAGATCATCCAGCGTATTCACATCTTGCCCTTGCGGGAAGAAAAAAAATGAGATAATTGCACTCACGGTGAAAGAGAAGATACCTTTTTATAAAGCAAGAAAAAAGTTCTCACACTTCCCTCAAAGAACTTATGCAAGGGTGGCGGGAGAGGGGGAGCGGTACAATGGTCTCAGGGGTCTAAAGGGGTCTCAGTCAGTGGCCCAGTAGCAACTCCAACCCCCCCCCCCCTTTAGTGGTAGCAGCCTGTGCTGTCCATCATCATCAACGAAGGGCTTGCAGGCGCCGGTTTCGCAGGGCCCTAAGGTAAATCAAATTACAAGGCCTGAGACGCGCGTCTCAGCGCCTGGTTCTCGTTCATCCAGTGCCTCGGAGAAGGCTGTGGGTCTCGACGCAACAACTCTGACGTCATTGACGAAAAAAGATAAGCGCTCTCTGGAGAGCGCCAAGGACAAGCTGTTTGTAAGTGGGCCGCAAAAAAGACCGGTAACCTCAACGATTGTCGCCGTTGCAAATAATACGCCTTTATCGCATGTCACCTACAACCTTTGAGCTAATACACATAAAATAACATTCTCAATTCCATCACTACGGCTTTTAGCATACACTGGAATTTTACAGGCCTGATTCACAATTTAGGTGACATTAAATACATTATAAATGAGTTCTGGCCAGTCGCATTTTGCCTACAGGAAACGAATTTAGGCCTTTAAAATAGTAAACTGCTTAAAGGTTTTACCGTTGCGTGAACGGAGCATGAACATTCCAGTCGTTTATAAGGAGGGGTTGCTGTAGTCGCGCAAGGTGGTATCCCACGAGCAACGTATAATTGAATAACACTTTTGAGGCTGTAGCCATCACTGTTCTGTCATATAAAACTGTTACTATCTGTTCACTTTAGCTTCCACCTCCTGCCCACGTTACAATGAGGGAACTCGAAAGTTTAATAGAACAGCGGTCTGAGCCTTTTCTTTTAGACGGATATTTTAATGCTTATTCTACTTTTTGGGGTAGTGATAGAACTTATCAAGGAGCGCTACTTATCGAAGATCTCATTTTAACTAATCACATTTTTATTTTGAATTCAGGTGCGCCAACATAATTTTCACCGAGCTCCCGTAATTTTAGTTGCCTACATTTCGCCTTTTGCTTACCGTCTCCCTTTACCGTTTTTAAATGGGATGCACTGGACACCTCCTATGGCAGTGATTATTTACCGGCTATCATCAAACTCGCATCATCACTGCCCATTATATATATTAAGCCACATCACTGGAAAATACATTTTGCTGACTAGTGCTGACTAGCCGCTTATCATGAAACATAAAAACTCGAACTAGTATTTTCAAGTAAAGGTAAGCGCAAGTAAGTGTAAACGAAATTATTGAAACGTTTACTGCGACTTTAATTTCAGCGGCAGAAAAGGCAATACCCCAAACGTCTAGCCTTGTGCGCAGAAAACATAATGCTTGGTGGACTGCTCAGTGCACACAAGCTAGAAAACATCAAAATATGGCCTGGGTACCTTAGGAAGATACCCGACCTATACTAACCTCCTACGCTTTAAACAGCCAAAGCCAAAGCGCGTATCATTCGAGGGCAGGCGGAAAAAACATCGCGGAAGAAATACATATCGCCAATAAACAGTTGAGTAACATCTAAACAAATGTGGGAAAAGGTGAGGAAGTTTCGGGGAGATTGCTTATCTTACCCAATCTCGTTACACACAAGATCAGGCAAACAAGGAACACTTCAAGAACAGGCTTCCATATTTGGCTAACACTTCTGTAATCTCTCCAGCTCAGTGAATTATTCAAAAGGATTTTTAAGTTGAAATATTATGTTGAAAAACGGAAGCACTATTAGCGCGTCAAATGAACTGTAGAATGCCCCCCTTACACAGCAGGAATTAAACAGAGCCCTTCCTGCAGGTAAAAAAACAGTGGTAGGTCAGGACCGTGTCCATTACTCCATGCTGACACATCTATCCCAAACATACGTAGAGGCTCAACTTGAATTTTCCATCATAATCTTGGATAATGCCGGAAGAGTGGAAAAAAGGAATAGTACTCCCATTTCTAAAAGCTGGTAAATCCCCAACATCCGCAAAGAGTTACAGACCCATTGCCATGACAAGCTGTTAGGCAAAAACACATGAAAGCATTATTAATATAAGACTGTCATTTATTTTAGAATCAAGAAACCTAATAGACCCTCACCAGCGTGTATTTAAAGAGGGTTGTGCAACCACTGGCCATCTAGTCCGACTAGAACATGAAATTCGATATGGATTTTTACAGAAGCAAAAGTGTCTCGCAGTTTTCTTTGATTTAGAAAAAGCCTAATGACACCACGTGGAGATAGGGAATGTTAAGAGACCTGGCTGACCTCGGCATTCGTTGTAAAATGCTAAAATGCGTAGCTGATTTTATGTCTGATTGAACATTTCAGGTACACCTCGTCCCCGTACTTTCTCATACATTTACACAGGAAAGTAGTGTTCCACAAGGCTTTGTTCTCATCACGACACTTTTCATAGTAAAAAGGAACACAGTTATTAAAAATTATACCTTCCTTTCTTATGCACTCTGGATACCTCGAAATTCAAGCTTTCCACGCTTGAATTTCTCAACCTGTGAGAGGCAGCTTCTAATCACAATAAATAAACTTACAGAATGGGCTCACAAAAATGGCTTCCGCTTCTCCACCCAGAACACAGTGATTGTTTTGTTTTATCAAAAAAAAAAACACCGCATATCCACGGGGTGAATGATGATGAGTGGGCGAAGCTCCGGAGCGAATCATCGGTAAACCGTGAATCTTTCGTGTAATTTGCCCAGTCTCGCCGCACTAAATCGAACGATTGACTTCCACCAATGACACGCGCCATATGTGACGTCATTCCTATTTTATAACAGCGTCCTTCATTATAATTGCACCATCTCCCGCTTAAGGGGACGCTAGCACAAACGCGTTAGAAACGTGCAGTACTCTCTAGTAAGGAGGAGAGGCCACAGCGTCTTACGCAGCCATTTACACATGCCGGAACGTGCACCGCGTTTGCCGACGCCATCACATGACTGCTGAGAGAGTATAACCCCCGTATTCATAAACGCTCCTCGACTTGAACTTGACTTGCCACCGCCTTCAACGCGTTTCGAACGCGCTGCCCAAGGCGGTGGCAAGTCAAGTTCAAGTCGAGGAGCGTTTATGAATACGGGGGTAAGGCGGACAGGCCACAGCGTCTTACACCAGCTTCTTACACGGGCCGTAACGCGCTAGCACAAACACGTTAGAAACGCGCAGTCTTTCGTTAATGTTGGGTATTTATTGTCATCGTGGTGCGTGTGTCCTTGTGCGCTTCGTGGCGTAGTGGTTAGCGCCGCGCGTTCGGAAGCGAGGGGTCCCTGGTTCGATTACGCGCTACGGACACAACTTTCGGATTTTTTTTCATAAAAGTAGACGTGGCTACCTACTACGACGACTACTACTACTACTACTACTACTACTACATACTACAGAGGAGGGACAGACCCACACCCTAAGGAGCTTCGCCCCTAAAAACGAGGGCTACACTGTGACCCAGTCCTGAAATTTAATGACGCCACACTGCCAGTAAAACAAGATTATAAAGATTTAGAAGTAACCTTTGACACCAAACTAAACTTCCTGGCCTACATGAACAGAATAACCTATAAGGCAAATAAAGCGTTGAATATCCTAAAAGTGTTCCCTCATAAGCTCTGGGGTTCCGACGAAATGTGTCTTACGTATTTACCGGTCTGTTGTACGTGCCCTTCTAGACTCCGGTTGCGTAGTTTATGACTTCACCAGTCATACATTCGACGACTTCATCCAGTACATAATCTCGGACTGCGAGTGGCAAGTGGTGCTTACAGGATGTCACCTGTCCAATGTTTATACGTTGACTGTAATGAACCTTCCTTACAGAAACGCAGACCGTTAAATACTTTTATTGCGATAGCAATTATATGGACACTCCAGGTGCTTTTCTGTCACGCATGTAATTCTTGTCACACGTGTAATCTGATTATACAAGGTTCGGCAAAAACAACCAACCAGATGGAATGAACGATCACAATCGAGTAAGTTCTAAATCTGCAGGCACGTCGTGCATGCGCTGAACGATAACGACAAGTTGTTAGCGGGTGAATGCAGTCCCCGAGAAAAAAAAACGATAAATAAGTACACGTGTCAATGTAGGTGACGGTGACTTGTAACTGAGGTCTATAGTCGGATTTTGTAAAATAAGTGCAAAAGTTTTCGTTTTTCGGCAGTTTTCCTGGACAGTAGATTCCCCAAACGAGAGAGGATGTAGAGCGAGAGAGGTAGTAAATGCTCCCTTAGTAAATGTCTAGCCCTTAAAAAGCACTTATCCTTGAAAGCAGCCGAAAATAACAAATTTTCAGCCTACAATGAAAGCGTTACAAAGGCCACAAGTACGAACGATATTACCGAAACTACAGCGTTTGAAGTGTGCTACTAGAAATGCCACCCTTGTTGACACATTAAAGAAAAAACATTATAGAGAAAAGGCGCACTTTCTCCTCACTGGAATCAGTGGAGCCGTGTTCTTCACGGTATAGCCAAGTAAAGAAACTAACGTTATATTGTGAGAGCTGCAAGAAGAACGATAGATTTGTTACTTCACTGCGCGCTTTTTCACATGCATAAACGTTGCCGTGGGTTTAGATGGCCGAGATGTCCTGGTGGGTTATTACTGCGATATCTATTATACGGACAATTCAGGCGAATTTTTGCTGTCGATAGAATGCCGTTTAGCCGAAAGAATGCTATTGCGCCCCGGACACCGTATGTTAGCTGTGCGAGGGCGTGCCGAGAAGGATGGGGTCTTGATGCGAGGGGGCGATTCGCGCGCGTCTCCTCTTCGTTAAGCCCCAACCACAGGCACGCTTTGCCACGCGTCGGCGCGCGCCGACAAGCGAACGCGTTGCTTAGCGTCGGCTGGGGGAAAAGGGCGCGCAGCCACAGGATACACTCTGACGCGCGCCGACGCTCGCTCCTCGGCTGCGGTGCACTGTTGCTTGACCATTCTGTCCTCAACCGTCCAAGTGCGGCCTAAAACAGCCTGCTGTAAACTGAGCTTGAAACAATAAGTTAATGATATAGATGCTATTTTAGATATAAAAACACGTTTGATTAATGAATGTACGCCTGCCGCAACGGTTTCCTTTAGGTAACGCAACTGCACAAGCTATTGACATCAGCGAATGCGTTCGCGTTGTCGTCTGCAAGATCGCTTTGCACGACCTGCACGAGCATGGCATGTCACATCAATAGCCCTCGTACGATCTCTTTTTTTTTGTAGTTCGTTGCACAGCCAACTACGTATGAATTAGGTTTGCAAAGTATCACTGAAAAATATGTATTATTAATATAATTATTCTTGTTGGTGCATGAAAGAAACGCGTAAGTGGGTACTGAGAAAATCAGCAAAAACAAAAAAGAAAGAATTGAAACACTTGTGGCACTCACAAAGAGGCATTTGGAACAGCTAAAATTTACCAATTTCGTAGCTTGTCTCCTGATTCTCGTTTCTGTCTAATCCTTCCCATGGAACATTTAATTTTTCTAGGTTGTTTTGAAGCATCAACACCGCATCGGGAGGCCTTCACATTGAATGTATTGCTAAAAATGTTTTCTGCAACTGGTTTGAACATGTGAAGTCTGTCTTTCTCGACATTCATGAAATAACATTCCCTCAAATACTAAAAATGGAGAATCGGAGGGTTCTAATACGCGTCTTTCATTGCCCTTTGGCATGTCGTACTAGTGAAGCACTTATTCAAATGTATGGGGCAGCTCATTTGCAGAATATAAAAATATATGTAAACAGGTTATTTTTAAAATTTATGCACTTCAAGTCACCACACAAAAAAGAAATGCCAGTTTGTTTACTGTTTTCAGCCTACAATGATGTTTTGAGAAAGACATTCAATTTGTTCTGTGAGGCATGTAACAATTGCTGTGCCGTATTATTTTATTGCACAACACTGGACATGGTAGCCAACCGTTATTAAACCTCAGAAGAAATTAATGGCACAATGCATATCATCAAGCAAACAGCAATTCATTACACAGAATTGATGCTTTAAACAACTGTCACACTATAACAATATTGCACAAAAGCTACTGAACTAAACTAATATACTAGTACATATTTAAAAATCAATTTCATACTACAATAACAATAACCAATCAGTGAAGTGTTTATTATAGGGCCCAGGAACAGCTAGAGGGCCTACATACTTGTGCACCTAAAAAGCAATGTGTGAGACAAAATGTAAAGAGAACACAAATGTGGAAGACAAAACAATGTGAGATAGAGAAACACATAGGGAAAAAGAAAACGAGGAAGCGTAAACTGCAGTTAATCATACATGACTATCTACATATGTAGAATACATTGGAAATGAACTCTGACATATGTCAATGCAGGCACAATTCTTATTATGTTTTTTGGAGGCGAGCCATATATAGGACAGTCTTTAATGGAACAAGGCCAGGCAAAGAATGCGGAATGTCACCTGGTATACTGTTGCAGCACGAAAAATTGCGCAGCTTTGGGAATGTATAATGCCATGGACCACCTTATACAGGAACGAAAAGGTCTGATTTAATAAGTCTTGAATGAATGGGTAACAACTTTATTAATCGAAGGGGTGAGGTTTAGGAGAGTCTAAAGGTGTAAGTTGAGGTACATTTTAGAGAGCTGGACTATGGTCGCCAGAATGGCAAAATTGGTGCTTGAAGACAGATATCAATTTATTCTCGACGCGTTCAATGAGGTCAGAATTAGATTTGCACGTTGCATAATCTACAGAGACATACGCTAGTAGTGCAAGGCACAGAGCAGCATACGATTTCAGAAACAGAACAGGTGAGTGGTCATCATGCAATATACGACATACAATTCCAAGAGCGTGAAGGGCATGTAGTGCATGTTTAATTTGTGAACAGAAGCTTAGTGTTTTGTCGAAGTACACACCAAGAACTTTTATTTCATCGACCCTGGGCAGTGGAGCATCCCGAAGGGCATATGAAAATTGTACATGGTGTGTTTTGCGCGTGTAACTTAACATCATAGTTTTGGAAGCATTTAAGAGTAGCATTAATGTTTCTGCACCAGCTTGAGAGTGAGGAGGTCAATGCAGTCGTGAACACTGTTGACAGACTTAAATATACTTAAGTCGTCCGCATACAAAGCCATGCTGTCCATCTATTAAAATGTTCTTAGCACTAACAGAAATCAAGCAGTGCAATACCGATTCAAACACTTTTGACTCAATGCAGCAGATAGATATAGGCCGGTAGGTAGTAACTGCACTCCTAGCGCCCGATTTGTGCATGGGCAATATCCATACTACCTTCCAAGTGCTAGAAAATATGCTAGACTTTATGGAACTATGGAAGACGCTTGAGACAACAGGGACGTTTCCATACGTCTTAAGCAGTGTGGGAGGAATACCATTAACACCACAAGAAAGGGAAGGTTTGAGGCACTTCATACACTTTAAAACAAGGTCTTCATTGACTGATAGCATAAACACTGTGCCAGGCTCTGGAGGAAAGTTACTTGAAGCATCCTTTACACCATGTATACAACAGAAATGTTCTGCGAAGGCATCAACAGTGTTCCAGACATCGCCATTTTCATCAAGAAGACACCTCTTTGGTGCTCTCTTTAGAAGAATGACAGCGCACGAAGCTCCAGAAATATTTTGAATTATGTGTCATGTTGGCTTCAATACCATCATTGTGGTTGTAGGGATCATTATAATTATAATAATAATAATCTTAGCAGTAATATGGCACTCTAGACAGCTCGCCAGGCTAAAAAATAAGGCTCATGCCTGTACGCTACAGCGTCTGATATTCATCCATCTAGAGCAGGAATTTCCTCTAGATGACACGCTCGCTCACACACACACACACACACACAAACAAACACACAAACACGCTTGCTCACTTCCAGATCACGTCACACGCACATACAGGGCAACAGTGGGAAGTCGACGTTGCACAATGCACAGGAGTGCCGGTTCAGTACGGTCGCAAGGAAGGGGAGTCCTAATGGCCAAGGGGGTGGAGAGAAAGCTCTCTATAAGCATAGAGTTGTGGTGTTGGACCATACAGATGTGATGGGGATCAGGCTGTCCTGATGTTCAGACGACAGAAGAAGAAATATAAGTGTTTCCATAGAGCCGCACAGCACCCTGCAGAATAGACGGACAAGTGCAATGTTGCGCTGGTATTGCAGGGTGCGCCACTTAAGGGCTTCGAGGGGATCTTTGTAGGCAGGCATGAGCTTGCGATGACCGAAAGATGGGAGCAGAGGGTGCGCGTTGCCCGGCGCTGAACAAGCTCAAGTTTGTCAGCAAGGTGAGTTTGGTAGGGGGACTATACTGATGAGCAGTACTCACGCTGTGGCGGTATAAGAGAAGTATAGAGTATGAAAACCTCAGGTCCCCAGGGAACAAAGGGACAGGTCACAAATCGCAGAATACGACGAGCCTAGTGACTTGTGCAGAAAAGTTGAGAGAAGGGCTAAGTATTACACCCAGGGTGGGAAGGGCCCGAACGGTCGTCATGGGGGTGCCACCGAGGAAGTAGATTGGGTGCATAGTGGTTTTGGTGTGGCTGATATGCATGGCAGCACTTTTTTCGGTGCTAACACAAAGTTTGTTACTGTAGGCCCAGTCGTCCACCTTTACAAAATGTATTTATTTCAAGCGCATATGCTGCACTGCGTATTGGCATAATGTTGCAGTGCAAGTGTTAACTAGTTAATTAAACACATTCTGCAAAGATGCACTAGGAACTTGGTTTTGAGTTAATCTTTTTTCTGACTACAGTTTATAGTATCACATCGAGATGCATTTTAGTGCAAGCTGAAGAGATTTGGGCAGCTTAAGCATACCGACTGCGCAAAGCACTGATGACACCTTTACCCCTTCCCTGCAGGGCACTCACACCATCTGCTCTTTTCATAAATATAAACAAAAAAAATATCAAAAGCCAATTACAGTTTCACTGACTCAGTACATGCTACTTGTCAAGCAGGCATCGAAGCAATCCTGGCAGCAGCATGCATAAATCTTGTATGATGCAGGTCTTCCTATGCATTGCACACGGTGCACATATTGCAAACGGATCATTCTTTCTTGAAGTGCTGAAGTACAAGAACAGAAAGACTTAAACATGACAGTGCTTTGTCACGTTTCCTTCAGTGTGTCAGCGTTCTTGAGCGCTGCACGAGCGATTTATCCCCAATAGCCCATAAGACACCTGCACTTGAAAGAAGTGAGTGAAGGAGTACTGTGAACTTGTACTGGGGTGCTATGCAGGGTGCGCTGAGTTTGGCGAAACTCGGGATCTTCACGAGCTCTGGCGACGCCCCAAGATGAAAGAACTAATGGTAACAAGAGAAAGTTTGTCCGTCGGCACGCCTTCAGATGGTTTATCTAGATTTATCTATCTAGATTCAGATGGTTTATCTTGGTTTATCTAGATTCCCTCTGGGTGGCTATCATCCCTTGGGTGTTGCCATATGGGCGGTCGACAAACTGGGGCTCACGTGATGATACGGACGGTGCATGGTCGTGCCTTCTTTCACTTGTTTGTCATTCCACCGAGTGCATTACAGGCACAAGCAAGTTATGAAATAAATGCATTCAGTACAATAATATTAGTCACAATAACGTGGGTTATAAGCATTTTAAAGATTACAAGGTGTACACTGAATGTGTATTAGACTAATTCGTATGTAATACGTTTCGTGTTATACCACGAGGGGACGCTCGCCCTCTTTTTTCCCCCTCTGGAATGGATTGGCGCGGCTCGCTACGTGCTTGCGCTAGCATTTTCGAGCACAGATTGGTGTGCGCCTGGTTTTCACACTAGGCTTTAAACAGATCACTCGTCGCTCGCGCCAAAGTAAGGCTGCGAGACGAAGTGAGCGTCGGTTAGTGCAGAAGTGGTTTGCCGTGCGCTTACCGTGTAAACACTCAGGAATGCCGGAAAGCACTCATACAAGGGTCAGAAAGATACCTTTATTTTTTTTTTTACTTTATGATGCACCTTCATACTGGATAGCGCCGAGCGATGGTTTCTAACAACCGCAGGAAAGAAAGAATTTTTATACTGGGTAGCGCGAGCGATCCGTGGCTTCTAACAAACGCAAGAAAGGGTCTTTGCAGCGCACGTGGCCGTTGAGTGCCACCACATCCATCTCAGGTGGGACTCCAGCATCGGTGCAGTTGCCGTGTACCCACCGCTGACGAGGTGGCGCTTCACTTTTTTTTACAATAACTTTCTATTCTTTGCGTGTGAACGCCCGTGATGGAGTCCACAAAGTTCACGCTGTGGTTGACTGTCTCTTAATGTAGATTGATGCATAGCCCCATTAGCATCCACTAAATTTGGGATACAGTTGTATGTGGCCAATTCGTCTATAATAATGGTCCCCGGTTTAACATTGGCTGCACTAATGGCACCTAATGTCGCCGCCTTTCGTAGGTCGACCTTGAAAAGTCGCAGCACCCCTTTGGTCGGGCACAACATGCCGAAGAATTATGGGCCACCATCTTTAACACCACCGTAATTTTGGTGGTTTGGCGGAACGTTGTCGCCCGTCATTAGGCGGCCCCCATTGTGCTTTTGCTCGCCGCGAAGAAGGCACTCGTAAATTTGCGCTATCTTCCCGGGGCCACTGAGTGGAGGTCGCGCCAACAGCTCGTCCCTCGGCACCTCCGGGTGTAGTTCCCCAAGTCGGCGATGGCGTGTTCCTATAGAGGAAACAAGTCGCCGGTCATCTCCTTCAACAGCCATATGTCTATGCTTTTGCTCACGTAGTACGTGAGCCAAATAATTTGCTGCCTGGAGAGGTGGTCGTTCGGACGGCCGAGGCGGTCCGTTTTGGTGAAGTAACTTCCTTCACCTCTCTGCCCGTGCCGTGCAGCGGTACCGTGTAACTGCAAAAAACTGCTTTCGGCACCTGTTTCACCGGAAAGCAGGCCGGCGTGGATTCTGAGTCTTCCTATATAATGTGACCACTTCGCCTTCGCAGGTTGGTTGGTCCGGGTTGAACCCCAGGTGCTCGCAGGTGCCCCAGTACTCCGATGACCCCGCCGGACCTGGCCTGGGGCTGTGGCGCGGTGGACGAACAGCGCTTGAAGCCGGAGAGAGCCGAAGCGATCGCACGAACTTTTCCTCCGCAGCCTAGTCACAGCCAGTCTGTGCTCAGAAAGCATAGGCGAAGACGAGGGCCTTCGCCTAACTCGTAACACAGCCGGCGCACTGACCGTTTTGGAAAGGCAAAAACGACGCTGAAACTCTACGTCGGTCATGTAGGTGAACGGGTCCAGACGGTCTTATTGACACTTACCGCCGCTGGATATGATGACACAGGCTGCTGCTGCCGCCGCCATGTTCACGAGTTAACTCGAGGGAGGTTTCGCGATGTACGTGTTTGGCACGAGTTCGCTTGTCACTCAAAACCATAGTCACGCCCCGTGCGAGGCATGTAACTCTTGTGCGCGCCCACCACGGTTGGAAAGCGCCCAACTTATTTTTCGGCAACAGCGACGTGGTGCGGAACTGAGAGGCATTAACAATCTTAACCGGCGAAATAAAACACGGACAACGCACTGTCATCGGTGATCTATTGAGCACCACTATATATATATATATATATATATATATATAAAAGCGTGGACTATCGCTGGCTTATGCATATATCTTTTTGGGCTGTGATGGCCCCACAACACGGTTCATTGCCTGCATTGTGACGACGTAACGCACAGCATATAATTATCAGCACGTCACTGTTGCTGCAAGGTCGATTCACATAGGTCGCGAAGCTTCGGACGAAAAGTGGTTCAGAACGAATTGTCACCGACATCAGCAAGGGTGCTTATGTGAGCAGCGATTGAAGCGCGACTATGTTTGGAGGGAATAAACATTGGGAAAGAAAGAAGCGTTTTATAAATAAAGAGAGACACAGTTAGATTTATTCAACGAAAATAAAGTTCCTAATCAATTTTATATAGGATGGCGAGAAAAGAAGAGACAATTCTGTTTTACTTGATCATTATCAATAAACACCTTTTTTCAGCGCCCACCGTAAGAGCGCCCACCGATAGCGGCGGGCGTTGAAGCCGCTATCACTGCAATGCAATGCAGCTCTTGAAGTGTGCAAAAAGGCGCGGTCGTAAAGCTCACCTGTTACAATACGCCCCCCTTACATGTTGTGTTGTTTTGCTTGCTGACGTTTGTCTGAATTTGGTGACGTGCGTAGTCTCATTGTTTCTTAACCTGTTCAGTCAAAAGCAGTAAGTTGCGACCGCCAAATAATTGTTTAATTTAGTTGTTTTCGTGCGACAGCGCTGGCCGGCGGGCTTGGCGTCCTACGAAAGGACGAGCGCTCTACGCCCAAAGGGTTCGTCGGCCTCCAAAGAAAGTATGTTTTGTGCAGGGGTGCAATTTAAACACCCGTACGGCTGACCTTTTCCTGCATCGCTTTCCGCGCTGAAAGCTCGTCACGCCCATCAAGTCGTATGGCGGGGCATTTGAATATACAGCTGTAGTGGCAGGCCTCCGAAAACAAATTTCGCGCCTTTGAGAATAAAATGACGTCACTTCTGTTTTTAACGGATATGTCGTCACATTATTTTTTCTTCCGCCGGAAGTGTTCCCTCCTCACACAGATGGCGCTAAGCCCCATGAACCGCCGATGAACCGCCATGTTTTGAACGTATGGGCTTCTATGGAAGCTTCGCTACCAAGTATATCTACCTTGGTTGCTGCTTGCAAGGTGTCGATGCGCCGTGGCGGACGACGATCCTGAGCAGTACGTAGTGTTTTCCAACGACAACGTATCGCAGCTGTCATTTGAGATGGCTGCTCTGTCATCAGTGATGTATCGGAGCCGCAGTGTCGCAAACACGGTCAGCGGTCAAGCGCAAACACACCCAGTGCGATGGCATTGCTTCGTCACAGGCACGGCACACTAAACAATTGCAACACCTTCCTGCGTTCGAAGTCTAATTTTCTAGCTGCACACAATAGCCCTCACCCGCCAAAATGCGATTGCTGCGCTGTCGTTACGATATCCATCTGCGATCGCTGTTGGCTCGGCAGCAGAGGCAATCGGCAAGCACATTGGGGTGAACAACACACTCAAATTCTGCGTACATGCGCATGGAGGCACCTTCGCTGGGCCAGCGGTGACAGTAGATGAATTGTGTCGCTGGGCAGTACGATCTTCGCAATGCATCGCAGAGACTTCGCGCACGCCGATAAACTGGTGCATTCTCACTGTGCTGCGTCACTACGGACCCTAGAATACCACACAGCCATTTTGCAGCGACAGCCGTTGCTCCCGTCTCTACGGCTAGAGTGTCGTTTCAGTTGGTAAAGTGGCGGCCTTAACAGCCGCCTAAGTAAAAGCACCTGCGGTGAACAGCCATGCCGCAGTGCGGCGTTGCCATTCCCTTAATAGACAGGGAATGGGCAGATCATTGTCATGACTGACTTCGTGCGTCGTCATCGCATCGACTTTATCGAGAATAGCACTGCAGCGCCCCTGGCGACTGCTCACCGTGTGAACTCCCCCGTCCGTGCGACTACAGTGGAGTGTGACCCTCTAGAATGTACCCGCTTGTAAGCTTTCGCCTCACCCGTCGCCACTCGCAGCAAAAAAGTGCAAAATTTAATAATTCACTTGATGTCCGCTTGTCATCACACATTTATAGCATTCAAAACGAAAAACTGGTACTTTAATGAATAAAATGTTTGTTATTTTATTTGCTGTATTTCAAAGTATTCGATTGAGGGAAAGTGTAGGTGCAAGAATGCACCGCATGTGCCCTGTTCGCATTCGACGGAGGATAGAAAGATAATGCTCAAAAGAGGAGGAACGCCCTTGACGCGTCCGAGAACGGCGTGGCAAACGGCTCACGGCAAGTGTGCAGATAGACAGCGGGACAGTGACGGTATTAAATTGCGATAATACGTTGATAACAATACGCGGCGCTGGCGCGTTTTGTTCCTTGAAGTTGTTGCGCGGCGCTGGCGCGTTCTGTGCTTGAAGCGCGGAAGCACACGGCCGCGCAGGGTGCGCTCATGTTGTCATACGCAGCTTTATCTCGACATTTCTTTTTGCCTGCTGTTATTGCACCTTCTTTGCTATCTCCGTTCACTGACTCGGGTAAGCTCGGGTAAGCAAACTCGGGTAAAGCTCGTGCGAACGAGAAACTCGGCGCATCCTGCATAGCACCCCTGAACTAGATTTCACATGCCAAATCGAAGAGTGCACTCTCAGCTAAACGGACGGCATGGTTGAAGATGTACAGTACGCGTACTTCCCATTGTTCGGCTACTAGTGTCTTTCGCTTTCGCAAGTTATCTTTGCCGCTGGAAACAGCGCAGAGCTCGGCCGTTAAACCCGAGTCACCTGAGACCACATAATTCCCACACGAAACACGCCGCGGTTCACTACCTGAAGTTCCACACGGTTCATTTACACCACACCACACACCACACGAAGTCAGGAGTGTCATATTTCAAATCACAGCAGCGCAAAACATAACTGAAATTTCATTTCCTCCGGCAGAGTTTCTCAGCTGGGCTCGGTCACCACCGGTTGAACTCGACGGATGCGCCAGGCCTACGCGTAATGTAAACAACATCGGCGGTAGACGAGTGTTGATTATCCCGACTTCGCACTTGGAAAACATGTTTCCATTCGTTTCGAGCACAAGAACATATACTTACAACAAGCACAGGCGTTGCCGCAATCGTGATTCGGTTGGATGTTTTAGCAGACGGATCGCATTCAGATCGGCGGAACCCAGCGGGCCTGCAGGTTGGGTTCGGGGGCGTCGTTCGAACGCAGCACGATTTCTCGTCGCACTTCCACCCCCCCCCCCCCCCCACGGTCGTCGGTCGTGTCGTTGTCGGCCTAGTATCCCAACATTGTCTTGAAGAAACACTGTCGCGCGCGTCGTGCGTCCGAAGCACTCGGACGATCGTTGGTGTCGGTGCCTTCGCATCGGCGGCCATCATCAGGCGTAGCAGCCAGAGGCTTCGCGGCCTTTGATTGGTGGACGCCGTCGACGGTCTGCAGCCTCTGATTGGTGGACGCCGGCGTCGCGTCGACTCGCGTCGCTGATTTTCTAGCATCGGCAGCTGGCAAAATCACCGCGCGTCGGCACGCGTCACCCCGTTCACGCCTGACGCTTTTGACGCATTGGCGTGTGCGGACGCGTGGCGAAGCGTGCCTGTGGTTGGGGCTTTAGCGGCGATACGCCACCCGCGCCCTATCTACAGATGATCTGCGGCAGCTACATAGACTGGGCTTGCCGAGATGGCTGGTGGCTTCACTGTGCGCTGTCGTACTCCCAGCAAACACCGTTGGTTCGAGTGCCTTAAATAATTCTGTGTTAATTAAGGTAGAGTAAATTCAGGGACTCGAACATACGACCTTTGTTGGTGGCACCATGGTGGCACGAACACATAATGGCATCATTTGGCATGGTGGCACCAATAATTTTGCTGCTCTTGAATTTTGGTGCATAACGCCGGACATGGGAATTTTCGATCCATGAGCCATCTAAGGATTTGGCCTTAATAATTGTTTTGTGTTTCTACAAGTAGGGTTACCTTTGTATTACACCTTATTAGTACAAGAGGACGGTTAGTACTAGGAGGAACCCACAGTCCATTATTCGAGTGCGAGCGTTGACTTGCGTTGAAAAAAAAACGCGGTTTGAGTCAGTACGAGAAACAAGCGGCGCAGTTCTTATCTGTAGGATAAATGTGCTAGGGTTGCGAATAGATTATCTAGAGCCGACGTTTAAGCTAGCTAAGCGGGTTGGAAAGCTAGAAAAGGGATTCATGAGCGAACAGAAGCAGAGGAAGGTGGTAGAAAGTAATCTGGCCAAAGTAGAAATGAAGCTGAGGGCCGCCATTAAGCAAAGCAACGGCGAACGCTTCGATGCGAGCATGGTGAACGAGGCTGGCACCGAAGTGAGAGCAAATAATGGAGCTGAAACTACCTCGCCGAAAAGCAGTGGTGGACACGCCAGTGAGTGTCACGAAGGGGATACCACAGACGTGCCGACCACGGTAAACAATCAAGCGAAGTGTCAGGATGAGATGGAGGAGGACATCGCGGCCCCAGGTGCAGCTTTCGGCGTCGAGGAGGAGGAAAAAGTGTTTAGTTGTCTTTCTTGGGTATTGACACATGCGAAAAGTAGAACCGGTGATAATAGAGAGGGTAGGTGCAGGCAGGGGAGCGAGTTCAGGGGCGCTATAACGTAAAGTGATTCCAAAATGGTTTGATTCCAAACTCCTGACGTTAAAATGACGTCGCAGAACATGCCTATGGGGGCGGGACACGACGACGTTTTTCAAACAGGCCAATCAGCAGCCTCCATCTTTACCGGAATTTCGTTTGTCTTGCTTTTTACTCCTAAAGGGGCTGTATAGCTACTTCATTTTAAATATAAACTCCTAATAAATGGATAATGGTTTTTTGCTGACACTAAAATTGTTTTGTAATTTTTTGACGCGCAAGTGGCTGAAGCGCGTTTCCAATTAATTGCAAGTATGCGTATTTTTCGAGCCATAGCCACAAACGCGTCGATTCCGCATCCGAGCCAGTCCGAGCCATTTCGTTGTGCACAGGTAAGATGGCGGCTACGTAGAAGCAGCTGATCAGGGCCGTGGCCCGCATTTGTGTGCCTTTGCGCGTAACGCTGCACGATTAGATGAGTCTCGGCCTCCGTGGTGTGCTTTCGCCCGAGAATAACTTCGGAAGCTGTGAACATCATGGAAACTCTGAAAGCGTAGCGCAAGGTGAGTAAACAACCTCGGTCGCTTGTGCATAATGCCTGGGCAGTCGCATCTGCACATCTGCGGCGGTCGCTGGATGCTCACTTTTGCTTTTATTCGCACAGGATAACCAAGAATCGATGAAGGTTGCAAAGCAGTACATCGCAACAGATACTGGTAAGCAAACGTTTTTTTGTTTTTTCAGAACGATCGTAACTATCTCCGGTTCTTTTTCTTCTTTGTGGGGCTTTACATGCCAAAACCAGTTCTGATTATGAGGCGCGCCGTAGTGGAGGGTTCCGCATTAACTTTGACCACCTGGGGTTCTTTAACGTGCACTACAACGCAAGCACACGGGCGTTTTTGCATTTCGCCTCCATCGAAATGCGGCCGCCGCGGCCGGGATTCCATCCCGCGATCTCGTGCTCAGCAGCACAACTATCTCCGGTAGTAACAAACAAACAAAAAACAAATAATTTTCCCCGTGAAGTCCCTTTCCAACATGTAGGGAGGATCTATCACTGCGCAATTCACCCACAACTATCTCCGGTTGTGGGTGAATTGCGCAGTGAAAAATCCCCCCTACATGTTGGAAGTGGACTTCACGGGGAAAATTATTTGTTTTTTGTTTGTTTGTGAAGTGTATTACGTTTCAGAAAAACAGTGATTATGTTGTGATAATGTTACAAAACACTGAGTAAGTGTAACCACTATGTTTTAACGGCATGGTGAAACGATATGGGAAACGACAGGAGTTGTTGCTTGTATTAATTTTCTGCGGTCTCGTGAAAATTGAAAGCAGGAAAAAATGGCGGCCCCTCCGAAGGGACCCCGCGTGTCGGCAGCACAGACCACTCTGCTAGTCGAGTTTATGGAGCAGCACCCGCACTTGGCAAGAGGCGCACAAGCCTCTCGCCAAGTATGAGTGCTGCGCAGAAAAAAGCGCTTTGGCATGACTAAACTGCCGCGCTCAACGCGCTAGAGCCGGCTGTCAAAACAGCTCGGCGCTGGCGCCAGTATTGGGCGCAGATAGTATATGACTGCAAAAAACTTGCCGCCCAAGTAGGATCCAAGAAGAGGTGAGCCCGCAGCTAGCAACATACTTCGGAACGTAAGCTCACTGTGTTCACGCTTTTGCAGAAAAACCGGAGGTGGCAAACTGGGTGGGCTGGAGGGCAGCGTCATTGAAGTTTTGAGCTGGACCGGCCCCGGTAATGCGCCGGTGGACGTTTTCGCGGATGACGCCGGGGTGCGTAGCGTTTTGTGTTGGTGTGTGGACCGGTTTGGGGAAGTTACACTGTTCAGAGCTGGTGAATGTTTTACTGCCGTGTGCTTATGTCTGTTTTCTTGCAATTAAGAACACATGCCAGCATATGATATCCATACTTTGCAGAAATGAAAATCTGGCCCCACTAGAATAACATAAGAAACCAATGCTGTTCAGAAGCGTCCTGTGATTGATTATATGGTTCGTTACTCCATGGAGCATGTGCAGTCACGAGTAAATCAGTTGATGCATCAAGCATGTTCTGTACAGAGTGAATAAATCTGAATAGACTCGGCAAACAGTTAATGGAACTGAAGCAACAATAACCGTATTGAAATCATATTCATCAGCTGCAACGCTCACACAGTGTGTCTACTATGCTTTGTTGGTGCAGCAGGCAAGCTCCAGTTCCACCGTTTGCTTCGTCACTGCTGCTGTTGCTGCTGTCATCATCATCAACCTCACAAACGCACTGTCACCTTCATCAAGACACAAATTGTGCAACACTGCACACGCTGCTACGATGTTGGCTGCGCGGTCTGGTTCATAGTGGAGGGCACGGTACCTCTGAAGGCAGCGGAAGCGGCTCTTCGGAAGTCCAATGCAGCGCTCTACTACGGACCGCATGGAAGCGTGTGCAGTCCTCCCGCTCCCCGCCTTCTGCAATGTGAGCGGGAGGATGGCCTGGTACCGGAGTCAGGAGCCATGGTTGCAGGGGGTAGCCGCTGTCACCCGAATGAGCCTAAAAATGGTACCTAATCAAATGCGCATGGTTGAGCTAGTGCATGAGTCATGTCACATACACCTACTACACAGAGGCTGTAATAAAATAATGTACAGACTGAGCACTTTATGCTGCCGGGATCAGCAAAGATAACAATAGCTGGTGGTAAATAGTAAAATTCATATTAATAGCATCCAGCAAGGTGGCCGTTTGACCGAGTTGTGGTCTATATTCTCGAATGAATATCAGTGTAAAAAATAATGGGGCAAGACAAACGTTCTGTGCTTCATAATGTACACACCTAATAAAAATTTGCCTGCAATACAGCAGTTAAAGGTGCTTTTGCTTCATGCAGATACTCATTAAAAAAATTGACATCCCGCCTATGTCAGCTATACTTAACACGCTACTATAATATAAGCGGTTAGGGCTTCCAACATTCTCTTACGGCGGGGGCACACTTTATTGTCTGCTGCTAGGCAACTGTGTGAATTTTTCCCTTTGCTCACCGAGGAGGTGCTCGCCGGCCTTGGCATTGTGTTCCTCCTAGAACCGACGACACAACCACGTTGTTCTCCAGACGTAGGCGTCGTGATGCGACCCCGGTCGCAGAGCGTCGACGGCCAGAATCCGCATGACTGCGTCGCAAATCTGACAAAAGCGTGCACAGCATCAGCCACGCGTTGCTATGAAGGGCAAATTAGACAATGTTACTTACGAACATGCTGTTAAGGGCATAGAATCATTTGCGGCACATGTATGCCGCCTTGTTGTCGCCCTTCGGTGCGATGATGGCAATAGAGAGTTTTAGATTAGGGGGACGCAAGCGTAGAGGCCCCCTAGCCCTCGCGCCTGCGGTACTGCGCACGCGCAGGCCGGTCTGCGCGTGCGCAGTACCGCGGCCCCAAGCGCTAGCGGGCCCCTACGCTTGCGTCCCCCTAATCTAAAACTCTCTAATAAGGCTGCCGTCCACGCAGCCGACGCCGCCTGGAATGCCGCCGCGTCGAAGGAACCCTTCTTTCACGGCCGCCTTTTCCGCCGACGTCCTCGGGAAGTGGATCCACTTGTTGCGGGTCCCGGCGTGGACGATTGCCTCCGACACGCGTCGCACGCACTTGCTGACTGCAGGCTGCGTCACGCCAATCGTCTCCTCGCTCCCAACGGAACCCTGAAAGCTGCCGTCGCGAAGAAACCCAACGCGCACAACACTTGTCACTCCACCGACAGCGCTGTTGATCGCATGCCGCCGAGCTCCTCCGCCATTTCGTCGCACAGCCACCGCACAGTTTCCTTCCTCAGACGAAAGTGCTGCCGAAACACGTCGTCTGGCATGTCAAACGCGTCCTCGGCCTCCCTCCTTCCGCGCCTCCGCCCGAGGCGCCGCCGCCATCACCAGCAAAAACGCTGCCATTTTTTATTACAAACGGAACTGGATACTCTCCAGTTATTCCCCGACGTTTCCTGTTTCGATCGGCATAATTTAGCATAAGTAGTGCGTAAACGTCACTATGACTTGCGGGTTTATGCGGTTTCGTGACGTCGCTTGACGGCGCGGAAACGTGGGCACGGCCTCAGAAATATGAGCAATTCAGCGAGAGGCGATCGTGGATTTGAAATCAAAACAGTTTAGAATTAGTTTATGTTATAGCGCCCCAGATTAACGTGCTTGGGGGAAACCGATTCAGGAAGTGATAGCGAAAGCCAAGCAACATATGTGGCGGTGAGTAGTCACCTAGCAAGATCGATTTAATCAGGTATGCTATATATGTTTTTATGTAGCATTTTCGTATACATCTCCTTAATCTTTCTTTTCTTCTTTACCTCAAAATCTACCTTGTACCGCTACCTATGACTGCAACAGATCCAGTCATATAAATCTCTTCTCTGCTTTTTTCTCACAAATATTTAAAGCCTCTTGCCTATCTCGACTGCTGACATGTTGATATTTCGGTCCACTTTACTGCTTCCATCCACGGTTCTCACAGGGTGAATTCCTTCGCATCCATTAGCACATGCTGAGTACTGTCCGGATGTTTACTGCAGCATACACATGGCTCATCTAGTTCCGATTTGTCCTTAGGCAACCGGCTGGAGCCTCAAATAGCAAGGCACTGTCATTTGTGTTGGACAGATTTTTCCTTCTAATTTCTTCTCATTCTTTTAAATCCCCATGGTCCTTTTTGTTTCCATTGTTTGCATCCAATTCACTGTCTTCATTTCTCCCACTTTTTTCTGACGACTCCTGGTTGTCTATTAACACTTTCAATTACCCTGTACTTGTTTGCCAACTTTCTTGACCTCTTCCTTCATTGTGGAACACAATGGAGGACAGGCACCTACGGGTGATAATGGGTGGAGTGATTGACGTACTGCAAGGACGAAGGCCAAGGATCGCGAAGCAAATAGCCAAAAGTGCTATCGACCTGGGGAATGTTTCAAAGGAAGCGCAAATCGCAGTGTGCACGGTGCCAGAGGTTGAAAGGCAGTGGTATGCAATTGAAATAGCAGTGCTTGTAGTAGACAGGGAAATTTGCACTCTAGCTAAGGCAATGAATTTAACGCTCATTGACATCAACCGAGAAGTGTACCGTGCAGGCCACGAAGGCGTTTTTGTGCATGACGGATTACATTTAAGCGATAGTATAGCAAGGCCGGTAGGACATCGATTCGCGGCGCGAGCTGTAGCTTTTTTAGGCGGGCCCCTGGCAATCACGAAAGAATATTAAGTATTGAATGTAGCGACACACCAGCAAAAGGCAGAATTAGAACACAAGTAGTTAAGAAACGACTCACAAATGACTAGAATAGAGACGGTAAAGAGAGAAAAAAAGGTAAAGGAAAGACAGGGAGGTTAACCAGAGATGATCTCCGGATACTCTGTACCGGGGGAGGGGTAAAGGTATGCGACAGGAGAGAGAGAGAAAAAAAAAGATGGTAAAGTTTGCTACATAAACATGCAGGGCGGTCGCAAGCAGGAAAAATGGTTGGAAATTTAAATGCAGCTGAATAACAAAGCTATTAGGGTGTGCGCCGACCGTAACACATCATCGAGATTCGGAGCAGCCGCCTGTTATTGGAAATTTTGTATGGGGATGCAACAGAATGACAGGGTCTTGGAAAGGCGGAGAAGTAGGCATTCTAATTAGGCGAGGTGTGAAGAGGCATATCACTTTGGAATTATCGGCTCATGGGAAGGCAAAAAAGTCGCAGAACTGCGCGGCACACGCAACCCAGTTGTAGAGGCTCCTTAGGAGCCCCCTTATTCGGTAGCACGCACTAGAGGGTCCTCGCGGCGAAGTCTCTTTGCGTCGTTTTCATGAGAACGAACTGAGCTATCCGCACGGCGCCGTCGGTGAACTGCGACTTGTGCTGCTCTCTGCACAGCGTTCTGCTCAGTTTGACGTTGCCTGGTTGGAGCCACGCGCGCAGAAATACGATTCGCTTCTTCAGCAGCGCTTCGCGCGTTGCGAGGAGGCGCCATAACTCACCGAAGAGTCAACAAAGGTATCGATACTTATACCCCTGTCACACGGTACATGTAATGTCATTTGCAGTAAATGACATTCATATCGAATGTCATTGCAGTCTTGCGCTCCCAGTCTGCACGCCTAAACAAAATGGCTTTCGCAATTGATGGCAATGTTATCGGCAGGCTGCTATGATAAAGAAACCTTACAAGTCGTGCTTTTTGTTTACATATTTTCACTATATTGTTAGCAATACAATGGTAAACACTGGAAAGTTATTTGAAGATATATTACATTTCGTTTTACCTTATCAATTTTGTAATTTTTTGCCAAGCCCCTGTCGTCGAGATTACACAGGCCGCGCGTGCATGAGTTAAGGAAACTCATTCAATGGGCGAATGCCATTAGCTGTGAATGTCATTCACTATGCCCGTGTAGAAGCAACAAAAGTGGCATTGACACGTAATCTCATTTGCTGCGAATGACATTACATGTACCGTGTGACCAGGGTATTACGTGGCGCACATGTCACATCCCTTGACAGGTGGCCAGATACGATGCTGTTGATGATTATGTTGATGTAGATGATTTTGGCATCTGCTTTAGAACGGGGCGCTGACCGTCACCTAGACTGCGTGATTTTATTACTTATGCTATACATGTTTTTCATTATGGCATTTTTGTATACATCTGCCTTCTACTTTTTCTTTCTCAAGATTTCTCTGCCTGCAATGTATCGCTGCCTATTTTGATGATGATTGATGATGATTTAATGGCATCTCCTTTGAAACGGGCGATGACAAATAGTCACCTACCCTGCTTGATTTAATTAGTGTGCTATGCATGTTCTTGATCTAGCATTTTTATATACCTCTCTTTAATTTTTTTTGCTTTTTTTTCAAAATCAACCTTGTGTAGCGTGGCGTACCTGTCAGGCCGGGCTGGCTGGTCAGGAGGGAGCGGAGCATGCGAGACGACAAGCACACTCCTTCAGAACCAACGCCTAGTGTTTTATTTAGCACGCGCCACCTTGCTCATGTCCAAAGGGCACCACTAGTCAGCTGATAAGTGGCGACCACTACACATTATACGACTACTTATAATAAGAGATCAAGTCGTATCAATTACTTCCCTGCTCTTTTTTTTTCACCAATACTCTAACCATCTCTTGCTTATGATCACAGCTGATCGGTTGATGTTCCCTTCCACTTTAAACCAAACCGCTTCCCGAAGTTGTACGTTACCGATGGTTCTCGCTGGGTGAATCCCTTCGCAATCCATTACGATGTGCTGAGAGGTCTCCGGATCTTCACTGCAGCATACACATGCCTCATATAGTTCCGAATATTTGCTCTGGTATGTTTGGGTCCTTAGGTAACCGGCTCGAGCCTCAGGTAACAAGGCACAGCCCTTTGTGTTATCGTACAGATTTTCCCTTTTTTTCCCTTTTAATTTCTTTTTTCTCATTCTTGTAAATCTCCGTTGTCCTTTTTGTTTCCATTCTTTGCATCCAATTCACGGTCTCTATTTCTCTCACTTTCTTTCTGATGACTCGTGGTTGTCTATTTACAGTTTGAATTATCCTGCACTTGGTTGCCAACTTTCTTGACCTCTTCCTACATTCTGTGTCCACGCGTTTCAGGTACAAATACTTGTGCACTTTAGCCACCCATTTAATTTCATACATGTTCCTGAGCCTTTCTTCGAAACTGATTTTGCTCTGTGCTTTTCTGACTTCAAAAGAGTCCCAACCTATGCCACCCTGCACTGCCTCATTTGTGGTTTTACCGTGGGCTACCATAGCCAACCGGCCTACCGAACATATCCGACTTTAAGCATAGAATGGCGTTTGCGAATGTTAGCCCTGGCACCATTACTCCATTCCAGATTCCACGCACCACCTCATACTTATTGTGGCCCCACAGTGCTCTGTGTTTCATTATTGGTGCATTCCGCTTCCCCTTTATTTTCAGAATATCTTGATGGTTGCTTGAGTAATTCTTTCCTTTGTTTAGGTACACGCCGAGGTACTTATATTGCCTGACTATAGGTATTACTTGCTGTTGAAATGACACCACGTAATTACTCGTTTCTTCATTAAAAAACGCTTCACTAAGAGCTGCTACATGACGTGCCAACTGGTGTAACTGCCAAGTGTGCATGTATCGACGTTACGCGGAGTGCATCTCACATCGCGTGACAAGTGGCACGATACGATTCTTAGGATGATGATGGTGATATTCATGATTTATTGGCATCCCATTAAAACGAGGCAGTGACAAATAGTCACCTAGCGCGCTAGTTTCAATCTGGTATACTATACATGTTTTTTTTTTCATTTTATAATTTTTGTATGCATCTTAACCTTCTTCTCTTCCTCAAGATTTCTCTATCAACCGTGTACCGCTACCTATGCAAATGCTAGATGGCGTGCCACCTGGCGTAAATATATGCAAGTGCAATGAAAATAGTGCACGTATCCACGCTACACGGCGCGTATCTCACATCGCGTCATCATCATCATCATCAGCCTATTCATGTCCACTGCAGGACGAAGGCCTCTCCCTGTGATCTCCACTTACTCCTAACTCACATCGCATGTCTAGACAAAATGATAATAGACGAAAATGAAAAAAAAATAGCCTGGGTAGCTATCATAGACGTATAACATTAAATTTTGTGAGAGATACTAACGCAAAACACGAACCAATACCATCAGAATTTCTAAACATGAATGAAGAGCAAATAACTGAGATCGCAAAAAACATAGAGAAGGAAATTGAGTCTTTTCCAACAGCAGTCTGGGAATATAAGGAACTGGTAGACGTTATGCAACAGGAAATAAGACAGACACGGCAAAAAACATTGTTGAATTGGAAAGAGGAACCCACGCAAGTGTTGGATCAAAGAAATAAAGCGAGCTATAGAAGAGCTTAAGCAGTTTAGGGATCATCGAGAAGCCAATAAGTTGGAATTACACGAAGAAGAGGTTCTGCTTAGAGGGAATAAATACCGAGAAATGAAAAGGGTGGCGAGTGAGTTCGTGCAAGTTAAAATTAAATGCGCAAGTGGACTTTGGGTGCATAACATTCGCAAAAGAGACAAAAGCGCCCCCCCCCCCAAAAAAAAAACAAAAAAACGGGAACCATATATTCTATTGTGGCACCATATAAAAGCCCTCGGAGCTCGAATTAAAAACTCTCAAGCGGCTATAAGGCATGAAGACGGTAACATCTACGAAGCACACGACGCATTGTGGTACATCACAGACGTTATTACGCATAACTTCGGCACCAAAGAGTAGCTCTGACATCAGATCCAGCTGCAAAAGGGAAGCCTGAGAGATCAAAATTTAGCTAAAAATCTTGTCTGGTACAACAAAAAAGCAGAATAAAATGCCCCTAATAACACGGCCGCAGGACCCGATGAAATATCAATACAGCTAATCAAAAACCTACGTCCACAGAGTAAGGCAGTGGTGACTAATGGCATTGAGCAAGCGATTAAAACGAAGAACGTTTCGGTTAGATGGCGTGAAAGCGAGTTGAACCTCGTCTAAAAAGTCAAATGTGATAAGGATAGAACGGGCTCGTACAGGCCAGTTACAGTAAGGTCGGTGAAATACCCGGTGTTTTAGCGAGCACTTTCAAAAATGTTTAAAGTTTGCCTGTGAAAGATAGCACAATTCTAGTTCATGAGATAAGTGTACTCGATGAGGCGGACATCACTTCCACAAAAATAGAAAAAACATAATCGACTAATTGACCAAAATTCACTAGTGAAGTCTTCAACTAAATACCTTATGGCCTATATTCCAATTTACACATTTTAGCCATGGAGTTCACAAATCGGATCCACTTGGAACGAATTCTCGGGCTGCCACCATGCGGAAAAATGCATTGAGGTTCCAGTTACTTTTGTGCTTCAATGCAAAAGGCGACGTTTTGTTAAGAAAGTAACCGGAACGCCAAAGCAGTTCTCCACAACGTTCGGGTATTAATATCTCTAAATGGTGTCATCCTGAAAATTCGTTGCGAGCGAATCCGCTTTGCGGATTCGCTCCATTTTGCGGATTTGCGGATTCCTTTGTGGATTCGCTCCTTTGCGGATTCGCTCGGAGAGAATTTGTAAATTGCAATATGTGTCATAAGGTTAAAAGCTCAATTAACAATTTTCGTTAATTAGCCATATATGCATTTCAATTTTTTTGTGCAAATAATGTCCCCCTCTTCGAGTTAACCAGCTCATGAACTAGAATTGTGCTATCTGCCACAGGCAACCTTTAAAAATGTTTAAGGTGTTCGCTGAAACATCCTGTATAGGATGGCAACGCAAGCCATAAAATTAAGACTGCCGAAGTGGGTGGAAAGAAATGATGTACTGGGAGAGAGAGAGGGGGGGCATATAAGGAAGGCAGGGATGTTAACCAGTTAACAGTCCGATTGGCTACCCTACGCTGGGGAAGGGAGAAGGGCAAGGGAAAGAAGGAGGGAGAGAAAGAGAGAGAGAGGGTAGGGGTATGGAGACGTGCACCACCGTACTGCAGAGTCAAAGCCGCTGGTACCAACCAGACGATCTCAGGAAGCACAAAAGTGCCTTCACTGCCATCTGAGTCGATGATCGGTGGGGACGGTGTTTTTGTATAATCTGTTCACTCAGAGGACGATCATCTACTTTCGCGATTGCGTTCATCATAGATTATTTGAGGACTTCAAAGTGAGGACCGCGACACAATAAGTGGTCAATGTTCTCCTCGCATCAGCAGACATCACATGCAGGACTGTCAGCCATTCCAATTAGTGTTGAATAAGCTTTCGTAAAGGCAACTCCTAACCACAACCGACACAGAAGAGAGGCCTCGCTTCGGTGCTTTCAGCCCGGAGGTCCGAGTTGCAGGGAAGTGTCTTTAGTCTGTGCAGTCTGGTGCGCCTTGCATGTGCAGTATTCCACTCAGCTAACGAGAGTGCGCGTGTTAAATGCGAATGTGTCTCGCAGCGTCGGTCCTTGAGAGAGGAATGAGGACGCGGCGGTCTTCTTGGTTTGATGTGCGAGCTGCCTTATCCGCGTCATCATGTCCAATGATACCGCAATGGTCTGGTGTCCACTCAAAAAAGATACCATGGCATTTTTCCCTCAAGTGATGCATAAGTTCCACGATTTCCCACGTCAGCTGATTGTGAGTTTCATGTGCACATTCTAAGGCCGGCCATGAATCGCAGAAGACGGCCCATTTGCCAGGACTCTCTGTATTACATCAAGCGCACAGCGGAGAGCAGCGAGCTCTGCAGCTGTAGAGGTAATGATATGGGAAGTCTTGAACAGTTGAGTTATTGCCCTTGTTGGTATAACTACAGAGCCACCGGAACTGGTTGGTGTAGTTGAGCCATCAGTATATACGTCTGTACAGTAGCTGTATTTCTCATACAAGAGGAGTAAACAAAGTTGCTTCAGTGCAGATGGCGGTAAGTCCGACTTTTTCTGAAGTCCTGGGATGGTGAGGTTCACGTGAGTACGGCTCACACATCATGAAGGAATGGAAGGTCTTGCCGCAGGTGCGTATCCTGATGTAAGACAAGCACGGTGCGCGAAAACAGTTGCACTGAATGTAGTGTGGGGCCTTTCTACAGGGAGGCTTGCGAGGTGATGGGTAGGTGTCCGGGCGAAGTATCGTATGTGCACATTCATTATTTCAATGGCAATATGCGTTCTAATAGTGTAATCTTGAGCGACTGCAATAACTTCTGTCGTTGACGTGCTCCACGGTAGACCAAGGCATATCTTGAGGGCTTGGCCTTAGATGCCTCGGATTATATTCAGGTTAGTTCTGCAGGTATTGGAGATGACCGGTAGGCTGTACCACAGAAATCCAATAAAGAGGACCCTGCACAGTTGCAGCAGACATTGTACAAACACTCCCTAGTTATTTCCTGCTTGGAACTTAAACATATGGCAAATTTCTGTCAGACGTTTTCTCAAATAATTCACATGAGGGGTCCAGGAGGGATTTCTCTCAATAACCACCCCCAAAAATCTTTGACTTGTGCTGTGCGACATCCGCCGTTCGTCTACGGATATCACATATGCAGACATTGGTTTCCTGGTAAATGCCACCACTGCACACTTATCACACGATATTTCAAGTTCTTCTTCTCGAAGGTAGGATGAAGTTAAAGTGCCTGCCTTCTGAAGCCGCGCGCGAAGCTGAAGTCGTGTCACACCCGACGTCCAAATAAAAATGTCGTCAGCATAGATGGAGAGCCTAACGCTGAATGGAAGGATGTCGGCGTGTCCAATGAGCGTTAGATTGCATAGCGTTGGGCTCAGTACTCCGCCCTGTGGGAAACCATCGTTATTGTAATGCTGGAAGGTTGGGCCATGCTCAGTAAGTATGAAAAACGATCTCTTTTGTAGGTGGCTGCTAATCTAGGAATATATCTTGCCGCCAAGTCCTACTGTCTCAAATGTGCTGAAGATCGCTTCGTGTTACGTTATAATACGCTCTTTTTACGTCCAGAAAGAGGGTAGCAGATAATCGTTTACAGGACATGTGGTGCTCGACGTACGTCACCAAGTCGATAACGTTATCTATGGAAGAACGGCCATGCCTGAAATCGGCCATTGCGTTTAGATATACCTGGTGATGTTCGATGTACCATTCTAATCGTGCTAGAACCATCCTCTATATTAGTTTTCCGATGCAGCTCTGCAAACTCAATCATTCGGAACGATGCAATGTCAACAGGCGACTTGCCAGGCTTGAGAAGTGGAATTACGTGACTGATCGCCCATTCCTGGGGAACCGTACCTGTCTGCCATGAGCCGTTGAACAAGAGCAAGAACACTTTCCCAGCCTCTTCGCCAAGACTGCATGGGGCATTGTAGGTTATACCGCCGGGTCCTATCGATTATGAGCGTATGCACAAGGCAAGTGCAGCTTCAGGTTCATTCATAGTGAAAGGACTGTCCATGCGGGGATCGCGTGAAATCGGTGTGTGGTCGATTGTTGATGTTCCGGCTGATCTTGATTCGCCAGCAATCTTCCTGCAGAAATCGTCAGCGACATCAATCTCTCTGCATTGTTGGTGAAGGTCCAAAGACTTGAAAGGGTGGCGCTGCTCAGGGGTTCCACGGATGACCGCGAACAGTTCTTTGTATGTGGGACAGAGGTTTTCTTGGATCCAAGGACTCGCAGAACGACATCCATGTTTGCGACGAGAGTTTGTCCATGCGACGCTGAATTTTCTTTTGAGTCCTTTTGGCCAACCTCGAGTCATGTACAGACTTCGTACGTCTGTATATTCGCTCTCATAGATTATGAAAAAGCATTTGATTCAGTAGAGATGCCAGCAGTCAGAGAGGCATTGCGTAATCAAGGAGTACAGGATGCATACCTGAATATCTGGGCAAATATCTACAAGAATTCCACAAACTACCTTGATTCTTAGTAGAAATTTACCTATCAAGAAAGGGGTCAGGCACGGAGACACAATCTCTCCAATGCTATTCACTGCCTGCTTAGAAGGAGTGTTCAAGCTCTTAGGAATGAGGATCAACGGCGAATATCTCAGCAACCTTCGGTTCGCAGATTATATTGTCCTATTCAGCAACAATGGGGACGAATTACAACAAATGATTGAGAACCGAGACCGAGAAAGTGTAAGAGTGGGGTTTAAGATGAATATGCAGAAGACAAACATAAGTTCAATAGCCTGGCAAGGGAACAAGAATTCAGGATATCCAGTCAGCCTATAGAATCTGTAAAGGAGCACGTTTATCTAGGTCAGTTACTCACAGGGGACCCTGATCATGAGAAAGAAATTTACAGAAGGATAAAATTGGCTTGGAGTGCATTCAGGCAGGTATTCCCAAATCATGACTGGGAAACGCTTACCACTGTCGTTGAAAATAAAAGTGTACAATCATTGCATTCTACCGGTGCTAACACACGGGGCAGAAACTTGGAGTTTAACAAAGAAGCTCGAGGACAAGTTAAGGACCGCACAAAGAACGATGGAACGAAAAATGTTACGCCTAACGTTCAGAGACAGGAAGAGAGCGGTGTGGATCAGAGAGCAAACGGGGATAGCCGATATTCCACTTGACATTAACAGGGAAAAGCGGAGCTGGGCCGTCCATGTAATGGATAACCGGTGAACCATTAGAGTTACAGAACGGATACCAAGAAAAGGGAAGCGCAGTCGAGGATGGCAGAAAACTAGGTGGGGTGATGAGGTTAGGAAATTTGCAGGTGCAAGTTGGAATCAACTAGCGTAGGACAAGGGTAATTGGAGATCGCAGGGAGAGGCCTCCGTCCTGCAGTGGGCATAAATACAGGCTGATAAAGATGATATATATCTTTGTGGCTGTTAACCAAGCAGTAGTCAGAAAATCATACAGAAAGTGCAGAGTAACTGTGGCACTTTGGAATAATTTTTTCTTATATGTACATGCGGTTTAACCACGTATGGCTACTGCCTTGAAATCGTGTATATACACCACCTGCCGCTTACCTCTCCCTTCAGACACTCGCACACATTGCCCAGTTCATTTTCAATAATTAGCTTTCGCAAGACGTCACCGCTTCAATGTAGAATACCGGCAGTAGAGGCTATATCCGAAACACTCAGAATACAATTTAAATGTCCCAATAAAACCATGCACTTATCACTATTCATGTACTTGAAAAAATTTGTAAAATTCCACGCTCTTTTACAGAATTCGGCGCATATATGCACATGGCACCGAATTCAACTTCGAACAAAAACGGAATCACAGTAAGCAATTCTTTCCGATTTACAAAACAAGGCACTTTCTATCACACGGCCATACAACTTCTTTACAGAAAGAACAAAGCCCGCGACATTCCTACCGCGATGATAACGATCGCAGAATATCGAGTCGTGAAACGCCGCCACCGTGCCTCCGGTCTCGTCATCTCCGTCAAACTTTGTCCCCAGGAGGGCTAATACGAGAATGTTGTGGTCAGTGGCCAACCGTAGGATTTGACCTTGCCTGCGCCTAGCCGCCAATCCACTCACGTTTATTGTGGCAATACTAAGCGACGAATCAGGAGCCATGTTGAAGTAATAAAATAGGTACTGCTGGAGCATGGTGCTTACCCTTCATGACCAGCCCTCGACTAGCTGCCTCCGAGATTATGCTGCTTCCCGACCTTGTTCCTCTTCTTTGCTTTGACCCCAAGCATTCTTTCGGACGTAACATCAGGCTAGAATTTAAAGCCTGACCGCCTCCTAAGAGGCGTCTTCACCGGCGGCCTCTCGCTGGAGCTGGTCGCAGCGTTGTCTAGGTCTAGTCCCTTGCCTCGTCATGGGGGAGCGTCATGGCAGCACTCTGACTAGCCGTCCGCTCACTAGCGTCCTCGCCCTTTGCCATTGTCGACGCGTTGTAGTCTCTGACATCTTCGGCAGAGGCTCCCTTTGTATTTAGGCACCTCCCTCTTTTTTACTAGCGCCTCCCTCTTACGTCTCGACCCCTACCAGTAAAGTCAACTGCTTGGTAGCCTCGACCACCTTGCCATCCACGCCTGGCGGTGCCATTCCCCTACTTGTCGTCACTGGGGGCACTTGGTCCACAGTTCGCGTAATGGCGTCGTCGGTCTCCGCTACGTGCATGATGTGCACTGTGGACCTTGATGCATGTTGTATTTCTCCGTGCACACAACCTGTGAACACCATTCTTGCCTCGGCAAGCATCCTACATATACTGCGTATACGTCTCAAAATTTGCATACGCCTGGCTTGAAGCTTCTATTTCGGCATAGTTTGTGAACGATGCAGTGCATAACCATCGAAATAGCATGACAATAAAGTTGTCATGTTTAGGTGGATAAATATAAGCATTCCATGAGCTTACTTCGTATCATAGGTAGAAAGTAGACAAAATTTTACGCATCGCCACCCGTTTTAACGCATTTAAATACAGTAAAAGCTCGATGATACGATCACGGCTAATACGAATTTCCGGATTATACGAATTTTTCTGTGGTCCCGGCCGAGCCCCATTACTTTGCAACATGCTAGAGAACGGTTGTTACGAATCGATTTTCAGCCTGCGTCGGTTGATACGAATAAACGCCGCCCCACCGACGGCCGCGAAAGAGAACAGCGCGCAGTCACGCGCTTTCTCTCCTTTTCTTTTGGTGCAGAGGCGCGGCGCCGGACAGCGCGGACTCCGTGACTGGGCGCGAAGAGTTTGAAGTGGTGGCGCTTTTGGTGCTTTTGTACTTTTCCTCCTTTTCTGCGAGCCGTCAGATAGAGTGGCTGCTGCGCTTCGGACCGCGTTCTTCGTGTTTGCGTCATTTTGCCTAGTCGCAGCGAGCTATGTCTCGCAAGCGGAAAGCACTCTCCTTTAAAGAGAAATCAGACATTCTTCGAAAGGTCGATGAGGATCCCAAGAGGAAGCGGATGGAGTTGGCTAAGGAGCTAGGCCTCGCAACGTCAACACTGAGCCCAATTGTTGCACAGCGAGACTATCATGAAAAACGTGCTTTCGTTCAACGTCAACGCGAAGCAAGCGAATTCGAACACGCTTATTTCGAACATACCGCGCACCGACAATGCTCTTAGCAGCGCGCCAAATCACGCGGCGGCGCCTTCGACCGGCATTGCTCCGACACAGCCATAGAGCAAAAGCTCAGGAGAGACCCCTCAATGCCGCGCGCGAGGGAACGGGAAAAAAAAGAACCCACGGCGGAAATTTCCTTCTCTCTCAAATTGCAAGGCCGCCGTTTCTGCATCGCGCCGGAACAAGCGTGTACGTGCCGACTAGAGTGTTCTAGACAACCGTATTCTAGCACACACTAGTGCCGACGTCTCAGCCACGCGGATAAAATGGCAGTGAACCCTTCTCCTCTATTTTCTAGTCACATGTTGACCTTGCACGCTGCAGCAGCAGCGCAGAGGTAAGCAGCGGCGGAGGCACAGTCGCGCCAACGAAACTGCCAAGCCCGCAAACGCTCGCTTCCCGATAACGGCAGAAAACGAAACTTCAGGGCGCGGCTAAAATAAGCTGGCGCCAGCACGGCGGCGGGCGCGCACGGAGATGTGCGCGCGGAGTCGAAGGTGAGAGAGCTACGAGGGAGTTGAGAGGGAGGGCGAGGGGAGCCACCGAAGCGGCGGAGTTGACACGGCCAAATCCGCTTCCCTGCCGCCCTCCTCCCTCACCTTCGACGGTCTCCGCACGCACCCGTGTGCCGGCGCCGCCCGTACGCTCCCTGAAGCTTCGTTTTCTGTCGTTATCGGGAAGCGACCGTTATGGGCAGTTTCGTGGCCCGCGCTTGCTATGCGCTTGCGCGCCGCGATATTTCACGACGCGCACCGTTCGTGCATCGTGCTATGGTTCACGAATACTTCAAAAATACGTCCTTTTAATTCGAACAAATTTTCGGGCCCCTTCGAGTTCGAATTATCGAGATTCGACAGTAGTTTTAATTGTGTTTCGATGATACGAATTTCGGCTAATACGAATATTTTTCGTGACCCCGTGAGATTCGTATCATCGAGCTTTTACTGTAACCACTTTATTAAGGCTGCGCTTCACATATATTCCAATATGTGCATTGGATGTCCCTTTTTTATTGGCAGTGCACTTTAGCCTATTGCTGAAAAGGTTACGATGTAGCAAGGGTGGTTGCTGCTCCAAACATAAAGGAGAAACCTGCTACATTTTCACCGGATAAAGGACACACACATATAGAATACCACCGTCTATTATTACACTTCAATTTGCCAAACATTTATTTAAAGACTCGGACAATTTATCAGTTGGTGTCTGCCTAATTTGTTGTATCTGCCGGTGGTCTTACCGATACGAAGGCAAAAGTATTGTAGCGAAGAAGACTGGCGCCCTGTTTGACTGGCGCGCCCTGTGGACGCACTATCATCATCGGCCCGCCGACGAAGACGGGCTCGCGCTCTCGGTGTCCGACGCTCAACTGAGACGGTCGCGTTTCTGAGTCGTCAGTAAACCCCATTACATATTTGGTGGAGCTGTGCTGGGTTCTACTTCCCCAACCCTGGAACTACGCAATCGGAAGCTGCCGGCCATCATGCCTGACGACGCCAGCCAAACAACACCTCCGGCACCGCCAACATTGATTTGTCCTGGCCCCGTGCGTCAACGCGATCCTCCCATCTTCAGCGGCTCCGACGAATACGACGTCGAAGATTGGCTCTCGATCTACGAGCGGGTGAGTGCCCCCAATAAATGGGACGATGCTACGAAGCTCAGCTACGCCAACTTCTATCTCACGGGTGTCGCTAGCGTGTGGTACCACAACCACGAATCCGACCTTCGCACCTGGTCAAATTTCGAGGCGCGCATTACGCAAGTGTTCGGTCGCCCTGCGGTGCGGAAGCTCCGTGCCGAAGAGCGCTTGCGCAGCCGTTCCCAGCAACCCGGCGAGAACTTCACCAAGTACATAAAAGATGTTCTAGACCTCTGTAAGCGCGTCGATCCATCGATGACTGAGTCTGACAAGATCCGTCACGTGATGAAGGGAATCGAAGACGACGCATTCCAAATGCTCCTCTCGAAAAGCCCGCGGACCGTGTTCGAGGTCGCTGAACTTTGTCAGAGTTACGACGAACTCAGGCAGCAACGTCTGCTCACTCGATGTTCTTCTGTTCCCGATGCTTCCGTTGCAAGTTTGCCGCTGTCACAAACAACGACTATCTGCTCGGCGAAATCAAGGAATTTAAACGCTCCGAAGTAGCCCGCCAGCTATCCCTACTCACCACTGTCCCCGGACCTACGCCGTCCTTGGCTCCTCCGTTGCGTCAAATGCTCCAAGAACAAGTGTCCGAAGCCATACAGTCTCCTCGTGCAGCGCCACCATTGTCTGTACCTCTCAGCTACGCCGAGGTTGCAGCACGGCCACCCCCATCGACTTTTTCAGCGCCACCGGTTGCTGCACCGCCACGTCCAATCCCTCCAGTGTACACCACCAAATCACCAGCTAGCACGGGACCCTGGCGTACACCCGACAGTCGCCCCGTGTGCTTCTTCTGTGGTATCCCTGGTCACGTGGCACGGCTCTGTCGCCGTCGCTTATGGCTTCAAGGTCATGACCAACCTGTCTCCTCCTACGTTTCGCCAGCTTCGTCCTTCTCACCGCCACGTGATTCGCACTTGCCGTCCACGCGCAACGTCATTCCTTCTGCCCGTGATCGTCGCTCGCCATCCCCTCGTCGCCGCTCACTTCCCCCCATGCGGCGGCGTCCGGCCCCATCGGAGCAGGAAAACTAGCTACCGCAGTTCAAGAGGCGAGAACTGCGTTCCAATCGAACCACACAAGGCCTCGCTCTCTTCCGACGAACGTAATCGAAGTATCTGTTGAAGGAGTCGTCACACTGGCATTAGTCGACACAGGCGCCGCCGTTTCAGTCGTTACGGAAGAACTTTGCCGCAAGCTTCGAAAAGTAATGACGCCCTTATCTGCGCTGTCACTCCGGACTGCAAGTTCCCAGTGCATTACCCCTGTTGCCGCATGTACCGCCCGCATCGTCATTCAAGGATACACGTATACAGTCGAGTTCGTCGTCCTCTCATCCTGTTCATACGACGTCATCTTGGGGTGGGACTTCCTTTGCGATCATCAGGCCGTCATTGATTGTTCTCGCGCCGAAATTGAATTTTCTCCGCTACCCGACACCCGCTCACATGAACTTGACGATCTCGGCGACAAACTGGTCGTTACAGAAGACACTACGATCCCTCCGCACTCTTCGGTGATTGCGCATGCCTGCTCTACTTTCGCCACTGACACTACTGCCCTGCTTGTCCCATCGGACATTTTTGTTCGCCGACAATGTTCCCTTCCCTTCGCTGTCCTAACTGTCAGTGGTGGCTGCACGAGACTACTCGTTTCCAACGCTAAGGCCACGCCCCTCGTCTTACGTCGTGGCGAGTGCCTTGGACGTCTTCAGTCTGCCGACTCGGTTACCATCTTTGACGCGCCTCTTGACGACACCTGTTCAGACGTGAACTCGTTGACTTATAGCTTGCATTGTTCCCAGCCTAGGCACGACGTCTTCCATAGTTCCGTAGATGCCCTCTTGAGCCCTACGCAGCGTTCGCAGCTTCTCAGCCTTCTACAGAAATACCAATCTACGTTCGACTGTCAACACGCCCCATTAGGCCGCACATCGACTGTACGTCACGAGATCGACACCGGCATCCACGCACCACTGCGACAGAGGCCTTATCGTGTATCACCCGCGGAGCGCCATGTTATTGAAAACCAAGTAAGCGAAATGCTTGAGCGTGGAGTGGTTCAACCTTCTAACAGTCTCTGGGCGTCGCCTGTAGTCCTGGTTAAGAAAAAAGATGGCTCAATTCGGTTTTGCGTTGACTACCGCCGTCTTAATAAGATAACTCGCAAAGACGTCTACCCTTTACCGCGCATCGACGATGCTCTGGATTGTTTGCAAGGCGCGGAGTATTTTTCTTCGCTCGATTTACGCTCAGGCTATTGACAAGTGCCTATGGATCCTGCTGATCGCCCGAAGACAGCCTTCGTGACCCCAGATGGCCTATGTGAATTTAACGTTATGCCGTTTGGGCTTTGCAATGCCCCTGCTACATTCGAACGAATGATGGACAATCTGCTTCGTGGGCTCAAATGGAAGACATGCCTATGTTCCCTTGATGATGTCGTCGTCTTTTCTCAAGATTTTCCCACACATCTGTACCGTTTCGAACAAGTCCTGCAGTGCATCACCGAGGCAGGCCTCCAACTCAACTTGAAGAAATGTCGCTCTGGAGCCCAGCAGCTTGCTATACTCGGACACGTCGTATCGAAAGATGGCATACTCCCTGATCCTTCGAAACTTCACGCCGTCGCCGAGTTCCCGAAACCCACGTCCCTGAAAGAACTTCGGAGCTTTATCGGGCTCTGCTCCTACTTTCGTCGTTTTATCCGGAATTTCGCTTCCATCATTGCTCCGTTGACACAGCCGCTTCGCGGCGACACACGACTTTCTACTTGGACCACAGCTTGCGACGATGCGTTTGAAACCATGCGGCATTTAGCTGACTTCGCCTCCCGTACTGCGCCATTTTGACCCCACGGCCCCCACGGAAGTCCACACCGACGCCAGTGGCGTAGGACTTGGTGCCGTGCTTGCACAGCGAAAAAGTGGGCATGATGAATACGTAGTAGCCTACGCCATCCGAACACTAACGAAAGCGGAATCTAACTACTCCGTCACCGAAAAGGAGTGCCTGGCTATCATCTGGGCCCTTGGAAAATTCCGACCCTACCTGTACGGCCGCCCCTTCGATGTCGTTACAGATCACCATGCTCTATGTTGGTTATCGACTTTAAAGGATCCGTCAGGCCGCCTTGCGCGATGGTCTCTACGGTTACAAGACTTCGACATACGCGTCATTTACCGGTCTGGCCGTAAACACACCGACGCGGATGCCCTCTCTCGGTCGCCTAGACCAAGTGACATGACTTGCATTAGAGCCATCGAATCGGCGTTTTCGTCACCTGTGCCCGTCAACATGGCTGTGGAGCAACGCAAAGATCCCTGGATTGCGGCACTTATGGATTGCATTTCTGACACTTCAGCAACACGCCCTTCACGTGCTATCCGCCGCCACGCTTCTCATTTCGAGTTGCGGGATGGTGTTCTCTATCGTCGAAATTACGCTTCCGACGGTCGCAAATGGTTGATCGTCGTTCACCGCCATCTGCGCACAGATGTATGCTCCGCTCTCCATTCAGACCCGCAATGCGCCCATGCCGGCCTCTTCAAGACTTACGCCAGGCTTCGCTCCCGCTTTTATTGGCGTGGCATGTATAATTTTGTGCGAAAGTACATTCGCTCGTGCACAGCGTGCCAACGACGCAAGCTTCCTGCTCCTCGTCCTTTTGGTCCTTTACAGCCCATTCCTTGTCCGTCCCGACCATTTGACGCGTCGGCATCGATCTCTACAGCCCTCTTCCCTGCACATCAGCTGGCAATCACTGGATTATTGTCGCTGTCGACCACCTTACCCGCTATGCAGAAACTGCGGCACTGCAAACAGCGACAGCCCGCGACATTGCGTCCTTCCTACTGCATCACTTCATACTGCGTCATGGGGCACCGCGGGAACTTCTTAGTGACCGAGGGCGTGCGTTTCTTTCCGAAGTTCTTAACGCCCTTCTGACCGCGTGCCATACCGTCCATCGCACCAGTACCGCTTATCATCCGCAAACGAACGGTATAACAGAACGGTTTAATCGTACTTTGGGCGACATGCTATCCATGTACATGGCATCGGATCATACCAACTGGGACCTCGTTTTGTCATATGTTACGTACGCCTATAATACCGCTTCACAGTCCACAACGGGATTTTCGCCATTCTTTCTCGTATATGGCCGTGAACCTACATGTACGCTCGACACCATTCTCCCCTACCAGCCTGACCCATCAGAGGGCACGCCTCTGTCTGAAGCCTCCAAGTATGCCGAGGAATGCCGTCAGCTGGCCCGTTCGTTCACGGCGGAAGACCAGAGTCTCCAAAAATTCCGTCGCGATGATGACCGACCTCCCTGCACCTACCAGCCGGACTCACTAGTCTGGCTGTGGATACCTTCAAGCACCCCTGGTCTATGCTCTAAACTCCTCGCTCAATACCACGGTCCCTACCGCGTCGTACAACAGACGACGCCGGTCAACTACGTCGTCGAGCCGCTAACGCCATCTACTGACTTGAGGCGTCGTGGACGCCAGACAGTCCACGTCCAGAGACTTAAACCCTATTTACGACCCCCTTGTCCTCTCCTCTCCTTGAGTCGCCAGGATGGCTCCTTCTTCTCCAGGGGGCAGTTGTAGCGAAGAAGACTGGCGCCTTGTGTGACTGGCGCGCCCTGTGGACGCACTATCATCATCGGCCCGCCGACGAAGACGGGCTCGCGCTCTCGGTGTCCGACGCTCAACTGAGACGGTCGCGTTTCTGAGTCGTCAATAAACCCCATTACAGTATAACTATTTCGGAGCAATACTTTGTTGTATACAAAAATACATATTTAGCGTAAGGCTGAATGGAGTAATGAAAAGAAAAGATAAAGAGCGCGTGGAGCGTACATTTCTTTCTTCTGAACTAGTAAATCTAACATGATCAAATCAATTTTATGAAAACAACACAATTTCTCATAAGACATTATGATAATCGGTGTTGCAGATGCAGATGCATTATTTTATAAGATTCTTCCACGCATGAGGCAATTATTGGGTCACAAGGATCTGATACAGACACTTAAATCTTGTTGCAGACCTTGGAATAATACCATTTTGTTGGAGAGTTTGCAAACTAAGAACATTTTGGGTTCTTGTGCTCAAAAAGCACCTTACCGACGATGCGGTCTTGTACGCTCCCAAAAAGCATTTTTTATGACATACAGGCGCACAGAAATTTCAATTTATGGGCACATTGCAGCTATATTGTAGTGAATCAGACGAAACAAGAAACAAGGAACAAATGTGACCTTCCGGTTGCTTTGAAGCTTTAGCTGCTACGATTCCACAAATGCCACGTGCACTATTACCAGTCAGTTAACGTGGATGCCTCAGGTCGTCCACCTTAGTACAGGATCCACGTCATGGAGTTCCTTTAGGTTGGAAAATAAGGATCGTTGCTCCATAACTTACTGATATCTTTTCCACAGATGTGTTACCGACTGAAAACAGGAAAGACGTTCATAGGGCGGGGCTATAAATGGCTGTCGCCCGGTGGCTGCCAGCAATTATAACATCTGCTCCGTTGCCAGCGCTGTGCAAGTCGGACAAAATGCATTTCCTAATATTTTTTGTTGCGGCGCTTACATTGCCTTCACGGTTTCGTGCCAGCCAGAATTTTCTTGAAAACAATCCGAAGTTGCAAACTTACCAGAACACGGAAAAGGTGAGAATTTGTGTCTTCTACGTTCAAACTTTGTAAGCGATCCGGTTTTGTTCTGCGCAGGGACAGCCTTGAGTGTTTGTTTTAGAGCAAAAGTTCCATCTGTTTTCCAAGTTTTACAGCAGTAACGACGTCTCCGATAGCCGTTATTAATTTTACGCACAAAGTTAGAGGCTCAGAATTGAATACAGTATGAGGAAAACAATAAATTTTCGCATTGCTGAACATGCATTAAAAGGCTTCTTAAACGACTTTTGAAGACTTCATATTTTAGAAGCTTGTTAGCAAAACACCGATGAATTTTATAGATGTCCATGCTTTTCCTAGGACCATCGTTTTCCAACAAAAAGCGTTCTAACAACTCTAAATACGTTTTTACGCCGTTCTTCGTGAACTTTAAACAATTTCCCGCGATTCTGGCGTCTGAGTGGCTACGTAGTTCTGTAACAAGCACGCGTAACCGGTAAACCGGTTCAGTACCAGGCCAAAGCGGACGCATTCCAATGGGCGCAAACTGTGAACCCGCTCGTGTACCTTTGTTCACCTGCACGTTAAAGAAACATAGGTGGTCAAAATAAATCTGGCTCCCTCCACTATGGCATCCTACAAAGCCAGCAGTGCAGTGTCGGGGCGGACGCAGAACTTGACAAGTGAAAAAAAAAAACATTTTGGTGCGAAGTCCCCATTTCTAAATTAAGATTTCACGGAAACCTACTTTTGGGGAAAAATCACTTTTTCTCAGTCTCCAAATGCGCAATGCAAAACATTCGGGGCTTATGGAGGCTGCCGCTAGAGGGCGTAAGAGCAAATAACGACAAAAAACTGTGCAGGAACTTTCGACATTGGTTATCACTATAAGCGAACAGCCGAACGATGCGATTGAAGAGGTATATTTGCTGCGGCGAGAATACTTAGGCGGTGGTTGTTTTTTGTTGCGTAATTCCGCCGAGAACAAAGGCGGTAACCGTTATACGAATTGGTAGCGGTAGTATAAGGTGGCCATACATATAACCGGATTTGACATATGGGAGTTGTTACCAATGGTGCGACCGCCGCAGATGAAGGCCAGTGTCATCCTCCTCTCCAGCAATGCCACGAGAGGAGAGGGCGGCGGGAGGAGAGGGCTTTTCTGCCTCAGCGTTCCAACACAGTATGTAAACCATGAGACATCAAAAATGTCACAGTTTCGCCCTAAGGGCGAAGCAATGAATGCGATAGCAACACAGCAATGTCATACGAAGTAAGGTGAGCGGCTTTGGTAGCAATATGAATTGTAGTAAACATGAGCTGATTAAGTAAGCAGGTGTGCTGCGGCGTAAGTAGACCGACATGAAGAGAGACTCGATGACCACGAGGAGGCGCGTGTGAAACGGTGGTGTTGATGAGAAGCGCTTCCCGTGGGCAGCGCGTGCGAAGGGACACACCTGTAGCGCTGCACTGCCGACCCGGGCAGCATTGCATGTGTAGCGTGCGTTGGAAAATGCGGCCCGACTATTACTAACTGATTGAACAAGCGTGGTGTGAGCGCGCACAAACAAACATGAATAGATCACACTGAATGACTGCAGACAACGACTGTCAAAACGCTGGCAGCAAGCGCATATATACGCCGCAGCAGCGGGCGAAGGTACGTGCGGTCTATCGCTTCAACGGAAACTAAGCGGCGAATGCACGGCGCATAAAGGTCAGAGCCGTGTGGAGATAAAAGACGGTGCGGACGAGCGACGAGCGCGGTTGTTGGCAGCGTAGAAGTGATAGTGAAGTACAACAGCCGTGATGGGAATGTGCGCCGCCCGTGTTACCATTGCCGGTCGTCCTGTGTTAGTCCTGTTCACTGTACTGGCCGAGTGTCCCCACGAAGTGATTCTTGGAATCGACTTCCTGACTGCTCATTCAGCACTTATTGACTGTGCAAACGGCACCCTTCGCCTTGAACTGCCCCATTACTTTGCCGACCCGACCGAAGACCACAAGTCCCGACTTCGTTCTGCTGAATTTGTTCGCCTGCAATCTGATGCTGCGACCTACGTCCTCATGTCGCCTTCTCCTCCACTTCTAGATGGTTCTTACGTGGTGTCCCCACTTTGCGACGTTCTCCTGGCACGCCAAATCGCACTACCCAGCTCCATTGTCACTCTTGTTAACAATCGAGCGTGGCTTCCCCTTCTGAACTTTGGTTCGTGTCTGCAAGTGCTTCCTGAGGGTGTATCTCTCGCTTTGCTGTCCCCTTTGGAAGAGTGTGGAGTAGCTGCTCTTACGCCCGACCCACGATTCGACACTGCTGCAGCTTCCGACCGTCCTACTTCAAGCAACGACAAGTTTACGCCCATGATAGCTACTGACCTATGGCCTGCTTACGCCGACGCCCTTCGCCGTATTCTGATGTCCTATGAAGACATCTTTGATTTTGGAAATCGCCCGCTAGGTCGCACCCGTGTCGTCACCCATCCCATCCTCACTGGTGACGCTCCTCCTATACACCGGAGGCCCTACCGTGTGTCAGCAGCTGAACGCCAGGTGATCCAAACGGAGGTGGACAAAATGCTCTCCAGAGATATTATCGAGCCTTCCTGCAGTCCGTGGGCGTCACCTGTCGTTTTGGTTAAAAAGAAGGACAATACCTGGAGATTTTGTATCGATTACCGTCACCTGAATAAGATTACGAAAAAGGACGTGTATCCGCTTCCGCGTATTGATGACGCGCTGGACTGCTTACACGGTGCCAGTTATTTTTCATCGATTGATTTGCGCTCCGGCTACTGGCAAAACGCAGTGGATGAACGAGATCGCGAAAAGACCGCCTTCGTCACCCCAGATGGTCTCTACCAATTTAAAGTGATGCCTTTTGGACTGTGTAATGCCCCTGCTACCTTCGAGCGCATGATGGACTCTCTTCTGCGCGGATTCAAATGGACCACATGCCTCTGCTACCTTGATGACGTCATAGTTTTTTCACCGACATTTGAGAGCCACCTTCACCGACTCTCAGCTATCCTTGATGTTTTTCGACGTGCCGGCCTACAACTCAATTCTGCAAAATGCCATTTCGGCCGCCGCCAAATACGAGTACTTGGTCACTTGGTTGACGCTTCTGGCGTCCAGCCTGATCCTGACAAAGTTCGTGCCGTTGGGGAGTTTCCCCTTCCGCGTTCTCCTACCGATGTCCGAAGTTTTCTAGGGCTGTGTTCCTATTTTCGGCGATTTATCCATAACTTTGCCGAAATCGCTCGTCCTCTCACAGACCTTCTGAAAAAGGACACCACTTTTCGTTGGGGACCCGACCAGGCTGAAGCATTTTCAACGCTTATCAGTCGCCTTACCAATCCACCCGTGTTGGGTCATTTTGATCCGCATGCCTACACCGAAGTTCGCACTGATGCAAGCGGCCATGGCATTGGCGCTATCTTGTCCCAACGACAGCGGGACGCCAATCGCGTGATCGCGTATGCTAGCCGTCTTCTTTCTGCACCAGAGCGAAACTATTCGATAACAGAACGTGAATGCTTGGCCCTTGTTTGGTCCATTGCTAAGTTCCGCCCTTACCTGTTCGGTCGACATTTCACCGTCGTGACAGATCATCATGCCTTATGTTGGCTATCCTCACTCAGAGACCCGACAGGCCGTCTTGGCCGCTGGGCTTTACGCCTGCAAGAGTACACGTTTTCCGTGTCCTACAAATCTGGGCGGTTACATAAGGACGCCGACTGCCTCTCCCGCTACCCTGTCGACCCACCGGATGTCACCGAAACCGATACAGATACCTGCGTTTTGTCGATCTCCGAATTCTCACGCATCACCGACGAGCAGCGTCGTGACCCATATTCGCGATCCATCATCGAACGCATTACCTCGGAGCAACAGGACGCTTCTCTCCGTATGTTTGTTCTGCAGGACGGGACCTTATATCGACGCAATATGAATCCTCATGGTGCTGAACTGCTCCTCGTCGTTCCCCAGCATCTGCGCTCGACAATTCTCTCGCAGTTACACGATGCGCCTACCGCTGGTCATTTGGGTGTCTCCCGTAGATATGACCGTGTGCGCAGACGATTTTTCTGGCCTGGGCTATATCGCTCTGTTCGAAGCTACGTCGCTGCCTGCGAACTTTGCCAACGCCGCAAGAAGCCTCCATTGTCTCCCGCTGGCCACCTTCAGCCTATAGATATCCCCAGTGAGCCATTTTTCCGCGTCGGCCTGGACCTCCTTGGGCCATTTCCTACCTCATCCTCGGGCAACAAGTGGGTGGCTGTTGCGACGGACTATACCACGCGTTATGCCATAACGCGGGCCCTCCCTACAAGCTGCGCAACTGATGTGGCTGATTTTCTCCTCCATGAAGTCATCCTACATCATGGTGCCCCACGTCAGCTACTCACCGATAGAGGCCCCTGTTTTCTTTCTAAGGTTGTCGACGACCTTCTTCGTTCTTGCTCAACGTCCCACAAGTTCACGACGGCTTACCACCCACAGACAAACGGACTTACCGAGCGTCTCAACCGTACACTTACGGACATGCTCTCCATGTACGTGAGTGATGATCACCGGGATTGGGACTGCACCTTACCTTTCGTGACGTTTGCATACAATTCGTCGCGTCACGATATTACTGGTTATTCCCCGTTCTATCTACTATATGGCCGTCACCCTCTCCTGCCTCTTGACTCACTGCTCCCTTCTGACGCCACCACTACCACGTTCTATGCTCACGACGCCATTGTTCGCGCGGCCGCAGCACGTCGTATTGCCCGTGACCGTCTTCTGGCATCTCAGACTATCCAGAAGCACCGTTACGACAGTCATCGTCGGGACGCTCATTTCAGCCCTGGGTCCCTTGTTCTGCTTTGGGTACCCTCCCGTCGCGTCGGCCTTTGCGAAAAACTGCTGCCACGATACGTCGGGCCATACCGAGTTCTTCGCCAAGTCACCAGCCTCACATATGAGATCTCACCTGTGAATTCAAAGTCTTCTACCACCCCAGGAACTGATATCGTGCACGTTTCGCGACTAAAGCCCTATAACTCGCACGCTGATTCGACACCCTAAGAAGCATCGAGACGATGCTTCTGCCGCCGGGGGGTTCATGTCACGTACGAGTTTGTACCGCTGTGGACGAAATGACGTTGGTTGGGGAAGAAGAGGCTGAAGTGTCTCGGAGCTCGGTAGATGGTGTCACCCTGGCCACAGAGCTACAACCCTCTGTATATATTGTAAATACATATATTTTCTCCCCGTAACAATATAATTGCTATCGCAATAAAAAAGCGCTCGCCCGTCAGCTCGTCGGCGTGCAATGTAATAAGAGCTAATATTTATTATAATAATAATAAATAATAATTTATTATTATTTAATAAAGGTTGCGGTCTTTGCACCGCCACTTTTGTGGCGGCAGTGAAAGTCCGATGAGCAGCGACCACAACAATAACGGCCGAAGGTCAAAGAAGGCAATTAGCTCTAAAAGTTACCGTATGCAGCACAAGGTTCTAATACAGTCCAATAGAGCCCAAGCCATCGCGCAGATGTACTTAGGGCCGATCGCGTTGACCATCCGCCAGTGGCTTGCACGCGTTTCACCTCGATAGTGCATGGGCCCGAGGCTGGCAGGAAACAACCGGCGTTACTTAGCGCCCAGTAAAATATTGTAAATGTAACCTCGTAGCTTAACGTTTCCTGTCCATTCTTTTCCCGCAAGTGCATTGACACATTAGCTCAGATAGAATAAGGCGCTTATTGCGCGCGTGCGCACAATGCTAAGGTGAGCCGTGAAAGGAAGAACGCTTTTCTGGCTCAGCCGTAGAGCTGATTGAGCGTAACGTTGACAGTGCGTAAACTGCGCTTCGTCGTTTTTTTCGTACACCCGGGCGTTTGCCATCAGGTTCTTTGCAAACATGGGCCGATCCTGGTGGTAGTGGAGAAAGCGCCCAAGCGAAATGGCACATATCCCTGTGAACTAGCGAAGCTGCTTACGCTCGAGGATGGTCCGTCCAGTGTACGCCGCAAAATCTCCGCCTGATGACGTCACCATGCGTCGCCCAGCAACGCTTTGCCCCAGATGCGCCGACCGCAACGAGCCTCGCCACACCTGCGTGAGCCATGACGTCATCGTGCACGCCGCATCGTTTCGCCATAGCTTTGCCGCGCCATCACGTCACCGCACTGTGCGGAGTGGATTGCCACGGCTGCGCAGAGGTGGAGCTAAGCCCTGACGTCGCTGCGCCGACCCACGGGATAATATAGCTCCGCGTCGTGCCGCGGCGACACAAAAACCTCGCCGTCTCCGCGCCAAGCCCATCACCGCGAAGATGAGGCGGCCGAAGAAGAGAGTGAGTGAGACGACTTCGGTCCGATCCCGAGTAACGCGCCGCCGAAGCGGCAGCGAAACGTCGGCGACTCGCAGAAGATCCGGAGTTACGAGCCAGCGAAACCTATCAAAATCGTTTGAGCGTCCAGAAGCGTCCAGATACTTTAATAATCGAGCGTTCGTTGCTGCTTGGGCTGTCGATTGCGGGGGGATCTTGCGCAAAACGTGACCTAGTCGCGAAGCATAACCTCGCAAAAACTTGGCCAAACTGAAATAAAGCCAGGTGGAGTCGCCAGCTTCGCTGTTCACCCACTCTTCGCACCACTAGTGTGAAGCTGCCCGTAATTTTTTTTTTTGCAGCCAAAAACTAGCCGCGTCTCTAAAGACCCTCTAACATCGACGCGGGAGCTGCCTGTGCGTCTTCGATATTTGGACAGCACAATGACGACGGTGGCGTCAAAGGCCGCAATGGGCCTCAAGCGTCTGTATAATTGCACAAACCAATAATCTTTACCCACGTTGTATTCATTTGGCAAGGCTATTGCATCGCACCGTAACAAAGACAAATTTTGGATGAAAGAGAGCATTAAAGTGGCGCGAAATAGAAAAGGTATTTCAGCTGTTTAGTAACTTATCCTTGATAAAGTGAACAAGCAAGGACAGAGACGTTTAATGAACGCCAGATGCGTGTGTGGTGTCCATTCTACGTCTCTGCGTAAATAGTTTCGCCATATCTACACTTCACCATGAATCCGAACCAACTGGCCCTAATGTCAAACTTGCTACAATAAATTGCCCTTGCACGACACACAAAAAGGCACACCTACCGCGTGAACACAGAAAAAACGGAAAAAACGAAATCAGTGGTGGACCCTGCCACTCATTTTAGGTGGGCCGGTTGCTCGAAGTGAGACCAGAGCTGAGCGGAGGGGGGGGGGGGGGGGGTGGAATTCATGTTTGTGTGTGTGTGTTTTATGGAGTTCCTGTTATCACCAGACTCCCACCACAATATATATATATATATATATATATATAGTGTTATTTTTGATAATAGTCATCCCACTCACTTATTTTAAGGGTTTTCTCGCGAATAAGTAATTCTGGGAATTAAAACTACACGGGCGCCCACGCTTCAGATATCTCCATAATTTAGTGCGCCTGCTGTCTCAATCCGGAAGCATGGTTCTTGACTTAGTATTGGGAAAGGAAACGTACTATCACTGTTAGAATGGGCAGTAATTGGTGCCTTAACAAATGCGACAACAAATGCCTTAACCGATACTAGAGCACTGCACGGGCCGATTTTTGGGGCCCGGGTTCGGGCCCGGCCCGGGCCCGTTTTTACATTGGGCGGCCCGCCCGAGCCCGATCAAAACTATTATGGCAAGACCCGGGCCCGGCCCGGGCCCGGAAATAATCTACGTTACTCGGCCGGCCCGGCCCGCTACCCCTTTAGCTTAAGCCCGAGCCCGGCCCGAGCCCGGGTCGAAACCGGCACGAACCCGGTCCGAGACCGAAAAATACATGTTTTTCAGAGTTGAGAAGCCCGAGAATAACTCGCAGAAAGCCCGAGCCCGGCCCGGGCCCGCGTCACAAAACCTGAGCTTTGCGAGTTATCTGCGGCTTTCTGCGAGTTATTCTCGGGCTTCTCAACTCTTCTTCTCAACGCCGTGCCCGATCCCGGCCCGAGCCCGTGAAAAAACTGCTCTATCCGGCCCGGCCCGGCCCGGCCCACGGGCCGGGCCGGGCCCGGGCTTTCGGGTAAGCCCGAGGCCGTGCAGTGCTCTAACCGATACTATTAAGCTCCCAACAAGTTGCTTCAATTGTGCCCTCGTATCACACGCGATGGGCCGCAGGGCTGCCAGAAGCAGCACACCAACCCTGTCAGGCGCTGTATTGAAGGGGTGGTCTATGAGATAGCCCTAGACTGTGGTCCTACATTGGACAAACGGTATGCTGCATTAGTGACAGACTGAGGGAGCATGCTAATAGTATCGGTAAGTGTGACAATGCGCATCTTCCTGCGCACTATAAGGCTTGTCCTTGTGAACCATGATTTAAGCAAGTATCGATTCTGGGCAAAAGTGGGGACAAAACTTCTAGGTAGTTGTTGGAAGCTTTCTGTATAAAAAAGAAAGGGTCTGATTGTGTTAGCGATACATCTATCACATTGTACTCTGCAGAAATGTGCTTTCTTGAAAAAAATGTTATCAGGATCATGTAGTTCTATGTCACACCTTGGCCCTCTGCGCACGTGCGTAAGTTAACCTTTTTTCCTGTTTGTTCTGACGCTCTCATTAAACAGTTGGTAGTTTGTCGCTTCACTGTCTCCTCTCTTCTGTCCCCTTGTCACGAAATGTATTTCTGTAGGAGTCGTGTTGCAGGTAGGAGCCGGTCCTAGATGACCTAATAAAGAAACGACAAAACATGAAAATGTCCAACTCAAGAGATCAGATAGAATTCGCTGAACTGTCAAGACTGATCAACAAGAAGAAAGTAAGGGATATTCAAAATTACAACGTGGGAAAGATTGAGGAAGCCGTAAAATATGGACGCAACATTTAATCAGTCAGAAGAACGCTTCGCATAGGACAAGGCAAGACGAATGCACTGAAAGATAAGCACGGTAATATCATCAGCAATTTCGATGACATAGTAAAGGCAGCGTAAGAATTCTATACTGACCTCTACAGGGCCCAAGACAGCCAAGCTACTTTCATTCGAAATAGTGATGAACCGGATACAGAAGCTCCTTCTATAACTAGCGATGAAGTTAGAAGAGCCTTGAAAGACATGACCAGGTGAAAACCTGCTGGAGAAAATAGAGTAACAGTATATTTAATCAAATATGGAGGAGATATCATGCTTGAAAAGCTTGATTCCCTTTATACGCAATGCCTCACAACTTCAAGTGTACCACAGAACTGGAAGAACGCCAACATTATACTAATCCATAAGAAGGGAGACGTTAAAGAATTGAAGAATTATAGACCCATTAGCTCGCTTTCAGTATTGTCTAAAATATTCACCAAAATAATTTCCAATAGAATCAGGGCAACACTTGACTTCAGCCAACCAAGAGAATAGGCTGGCTTCAGGATGGGATATTCTACGATGGATCATATCCATGTCATCAATCAGGTAATCGAGAAATCTGCGGGTATAATCATTATATCTATATGGCTTTCATAGATTATGAAAAGGCATTTGATTCAGTAGAGATACCAGCAGTCATAGAGGCGTTGCGTAATCAAGGAGTACAGGAGGCATATGTGAATATCCTATCTACAAGGATTCCACAGCTACCTTGGTTCTCCACAAGAAAAGTAGAAAGTTACCTATCAAGAAAGGGGTCAGGCAAAGAGACACAAACTCTTCAATGCTGTTCACTGCATGCTTAGAAGTATTCAAGCTATTAGACTGGGAAGGCTTAGGAGTGAGGATCAACGGCGAATATCTCCGCAACTATCGGTTCGCATATGACATTGTCCTGTTCAGCAGCAATGGAGACGAATTACAGCAAATGATTGAGGACATTAATCGAGAAAGTGTAAGAATTGGGTTGAAGATGAATATGCAGAAGACAAAGCTAATGATCAATAGCCTGGCAAGGGAAAAAAAATTCAGGATCGCCAGTCAGCCTCTACAGTCTGTAAGGGAGTACATTTATCTAGGAGAATTACTCACAGGGGACCCTAACCATGAGAAAGAAATTTATAGAAGAATAAAATTGGGCTGGATTGCATATGGCAGGCATCGCCAAATCCTGACTGGGAGCTTACCAATGTCGTTGAAAAGAAAAGTGTACAATCATTGCATTCTACCGGTGCTAACATATAGGGCAGAAACTTGGAGGTTAACAAAGAAGCTCGAGAACAAGTTAAGGAGCGCTCAAAGAGCAATGGAACGAAAAATCTTAGGACTAACGTTAAGAGACAGGAAGAGAGCGGTTTGAATCGGAGAACAAACGGGGATAGCCAATATTCTAGTTGACATTAAACGGAAGAAATGGAGCTGGGCAGGCCATGTTATGCGTAGGATGGATAACCGATGGACCATTAGGGTGTCAGAATGGATACCAAAAGAAGGGAAGCACAGTCTAGGTCGGCAGAAAACCAGATGGGGTGAAGAAGTTAGGAAATTCGCAGACGCAAGTTGGAATACGCTAGCGCATGACAGCAGTAATTGGAGATCGCAGGGAGAGGCCTTCGTCCTGCAGTGAAGATAAAATATAGGCTGATGATGATGACCCCCGGTCCCAAAGCGAGCGTACACTAGGCGATACAGCTACGCCTGCAGAACATGCATTTATGCGAACCATATGATTGCGTTCGAGCGTCGTCGTCTTCGGTCACAGCTGGCGCGTTCGTATACGCTCGTGCTCTGCGAGGCGAAGAGGTTTTGCACGACTATGAGACGCATTCACGGAGCGGGTTTGCTGGAATGCGGGCGTCGGTGTTACAAGCTGCGCTATGCAACGTGCAGTGACGGCCGTAAGTCCGAGACGCGCAGTAAAGAAATTATCATCATCATCAGTAATAAGATGAAAAGTACGCGCGCACTTCCGGAAAAGGCTGGGCTACGATAGCCCAGCTTCGCTGTTTCATGCGTTGCGCGGCCCAGTGCAAGGTTAAGCGTTTTGTTTTCTTGTGCTGTACACTAACACTAACAGGAGACTAACAGGGACGCAACGAATACAGGGGCGGTATTCTGTAAGAGTCTACCTAGTGGATTGTCCATTTCGGCGACCGTTGATTCGCTGCTGCTTGACGTGCAGGAACGTGCCAGCCAGTCTCTTTCCTGCACGTCAAGCAGCAGCCAATCAGCGACAGCCGAAATGGACAGTCAGACTCTTACAGAATACCGCCCCTGGTTGTAAAGAGGAGACGAAATGAGTGCTGCCCTGTGTCACTTTGTGTCTAATTTATAACCAGTGCTCCTTTCGTCCCTGTTCGTGCCTTCCCGTACACAGCGCAAAGAAAATGATTACACGCCAGCTATAGCCTAATTCGTATCTCTTACAAATGAAATTCTTTACTGAAAATGACCTTTTTTTCGCCTGTGTGAAATGCAGTGGAAGCATTGTATTACGGCCACGTTACACGTGTGTCATTTTCCCGGGTTTTCTTTCCCAACTGGTTGTCCTTTAGCTCATGACCATCTTGTAACACGATGTTTAAATCACTGTGTCTACATGTGGAGCCCCCGACAACCTTCGTAGTTGCCACGTGACAGCCAGTTGCATTTTGTGAGGGCAACTTTCCTTTAGTACAGCACATATGAACGACGTAGGACACTATTTTTTATCAGCTTTAATTAACTCGGTGGAAAATTCGGCAGTGCGAAATTATGGAGGACTTCTACGTAGGAAACAAAGGTTTCACTTGTGTCACTCAGCCATCAGAGTCGTTAGCTTTAGCGTGAGGTAGCTTTGCTAGATTTGAATTGATGGCAGGCATGTGCTTAGTTTATACTAATAGTAGCTGTACTTTTTGACCTGTCATCGTCACAGTTGTCTACCTAGTTTGGGCAGTTCAATGAAGGGCAGTTGTTGGCCTTGCCTTTCTCGCTACTTCTTGCCGCTGATTTCTTGATTGTGAATCACATGCACGGCTTATAGTATATGTTTAAACATTTATTGTTCTGAATCAAATTTCAGTTTCTAGTTAAACGCCGTGCCTGTCGCCTCGGTTTCATCGCCTTCTTTAGCCCTGTCTTGCCAGCTTGCCTAATTCTGTGCTCTTTTAATTCATTCTACTGGCAGTCAGTTCATTAAAATCTTGTTCGACAAAAGCGAAACTTATTACGGAGGTAATGTCGTCCATAGAGAAGTCGAGCTGAGTTATTGTTAAAAATTGAATGCCTAGGTGTGTATCATCTTAATTCAAGTTATTACCTACAATCATTGGAAATAAACTAAACAGCTGCTGTTCTATGTGGCATTTTGAGTGCTGATTAAGTTAGTATTATTAATAAGGAGAAAGATATGAAAAATTAAAAAAGAAAAATGATAAAGCTCTGCTGCCACCACAATCAATTATATGCGCCATGAATTCTTTAACCAACAGCACTTTTAAATCATTTACCATCGAAGGTATGTCTTCGTCAGAAAAATGGTATCAATCATTGAAATGATTCACCTGATCCCTGTACCTCTTTAGCAAACGGCTGCAATATATCTTAAAATTCAGCGGCACCTATCTTGAATTGTTCCCCTCGCCTTTTAATTAAGGCGAGGGGAACATTTACTTATTTTTATCATTGCAGGCGATATTAAGATGGCAACTACTGTCACTAGTGCAACTATAATGCCATTAAATAAATACTATAAGTGTGCCAGCCCTGTCGGTGTTTAGTTTCATGGCATCTGTTTGTGGGCTGTAGTTATCAAAATTCCGAGGAATAACTTTGTAAAGAACGTACGATAAAGTGTGAGCAACTTTAGCGGTAAAAAGTATTTGGTGCCTACACAAGGCCTGTCTGGTTGTGGTTCGGAAAAATTTTAACAGAGGAGCTGTGGTTAGTCGACCCTTCACCGTCTGTCCGGCGTCACGCAGATCATGTGTCCAGGAGAGTACGAGAGCGGCGCCGTGGAAGGACAGGTCACGTGACCAGTAGAGGAGGAGAGGGGCGCTGAAGGGAGAGGGCGACCAATGAGAGGCCGCACTGGGTGCGAGAAGCAGAGGTGATACGGGAAGATGTTCCTGTGCGGCGCGCCCTTTCGGATAACACGCAACGCGTAGAGCTGCTGCCCATGGCCTCCGCATTTCCCCGCGTTCGCGCCGAACGCGCGCGGTTCCGTGTCTGCAGCCGATGCCTCTGGCGGCGGCTCAGCAGGTTTCGACCAGAGAACTGGACGCTCGTCGAGTAGCGTCGATAGTCACTGCCTCTTCTCGCGTCTCAACGTTGTATTATGATATGCTCCTTTTCTAGATCTGTGTTTACCTATGTTTACGCAATTGCGTCACGTGAAACACATGCACATGTAACACTCGTAACACTGAGTGTAAATAGCACAGCTTCGCTGTTCGACCATCATCATGGAGTGGATTGGGGCGGTGATTCTTTTCGCCTAACGATGGTCCGCGCCAGCACCGTATTTTTCGCGACACGAGGACTTTAACGCTATGGCGTTAAAAGATCTCAACCTGCTCCTTACTGGAGACACTGAAGCCACCAGCAGCAGACGCTTTGAGCAATCGCCACGGTGCACCTTTGTTTGCTGCAATTACAATACCGTGATTAATCAACTATAAAAGCGTCCTTAAGACCCCCAGCACGATATATTGCTATGCACGAAATAAGCATAGATAAAATGCTCACTCCAAGATATATACCAATAGTGATAACCTTTCTTCCAGTGCTTTTCTGGGAAAGGAACCCTGTATTTGATGTTCAGGAACTTCGAAGAAGACCAGTATTTTGGAGGCAAGTCGAAGTGTGTCTCTCTTACTCAGAAGACTGCCGTCGTTCGAGACTCGCTTCGTTTAAGCGTTGACTATGACCAACCACCTCGTAAGTTGGGAACAAAAACCTCGCCGTACCTCAAAGTGTGCAGCTGAGGTTTGGGTTGCTTTTTTTTGTTTTTCTTTTGGTTTTAATCAGACAGAAAGGTGAACTAAATACAAACAGTAAAGTACATTAGACTGCTAAAGTATAATTTCTAAACACTTTAGGGTTAATTTTGTGGAAATACGTTGAATATTAGAAGTGGAAAGAAAGTTCAAAGTTGTAATAGTTATTACGCATTGGAATTCCATCGCAAGTACGTCCGTGTGATATCATGAATATCAAAGCGTCTTTCAGTCAAAGGTCAGTAGGAACATTTTGAGACTTGCTAAGCTTAGTCTATTAATCTTTCAGAATACACTGTGGTCCGTCTTTACCTATTAAAATTGACTGAGCTCGAGAAGATGCCATCCAAATTTATGACGCGACTGCGACCTTGTGCGACAACATGAAGGCTGCGTTGCCACAGGTCGTGTTTTTGCGTGTCTTATGTCTTACTACGCCTCCTTTCAGGATAACAGTTGCTTTTATGATATTGTGGACGGAAAATTTCTTAATGCAGCTTTAAAATATTTTGTGTTTAATGTCCTTTACAAGAATACATTGGTCACATCTAAATCTCTTCAGTACGTCTACCCATGTTCTGTTTCGCATACAACACGGGACAAACTTTGCGCCAGCATACATTTTGCTATCAGCCCTCTCCATTTGAACGTAAATATGTAGTCAGAGCTGGACAATATTTTGAAGCAAGTCATGCTTGAGCTTAGCCTTACGTGCAATGTCATGCGGAGAGGTTGGAGGTTGCTGCACAATTTCTACTGGGCCGATTCCTAATTAGTTATTTCTATTAAAAGTCAAGTTGAAGCAAACTAAACATGCTTGTGGAATGTAAATTCCTCTTTATAACCGACTGTCAACAGGACTCGAGGGCAACGACAGTATCTCAGTGTACCAAAAATATCGCCAGATTTAGGTGTACATGATTTTCGCCACCAGTCACAGCAAGTGGTGAGACTCGTGGCTGTAAAAGAAATAAAATATCAATTGCTGTCTGTTAAATGCATTCAGGAGAAAGCAAAGTAATAAAAGAATGCACTTTGTCTGACACGGAGTACCCAAAGAGTATGTATATGGTGAGCTTGTAGCCAAACTCTGCGTCAATTCATTAGATTGAGGAGCGTACGCAGCCTTCGCGAAGTCAATAATGCAATATTATTTAACGGGAAGACATGAATTGCAAGGTTATCAACGTATCACGCTCGTGAATAGATTTCAAATGCCTTTCGAACGTTAACCAGACGCAAGATTTGTTCAAGTTTATTCATTCACGTCAATTTATCCCCCAAAACAACACAGCCACTATGACAGAGCTCCGTATAGGGCTCCGATCCTGTAGTTTGTGGCGAGACGCCAACGCTACTCCTTCCGCTATCGGAGAGATGCGTCAGTATGTATCAGTTAGCGTGCAAAAAACCGCCGCCCGCAGAATCAAGCAAGTCGGAATGTCAACGTTTCACGTTTTCCCGAATGGTAGCCACTATTCGCAGTAGCGTTGTTGCTTCGCCTTGTAGCTCAGTTATGACAGTTTGCTCGTGAAGACGAGAATATCGCTGCACCCTTCGACGTGTGTTGAGGGACACATTGAGCGCCGGTTCATTTTCGCGTGTGAGGCATATTGTGTTTTCTCGTGTTTCTATGAGAGCGCGCCTGGTCTGTTCGGACAAGAACCTTGATCAGTAACATTTCTGTAGTAGCAAACTGCAAGCAGTTGAGCGCTTTAGCACAGTAGCCCTTTTTTCAAAATTTGTAACATCAGTGACCCAGTTGTCAAAATCATGCGGACTGTAGTGTGTGACCGCTAGACTCCAGCAGTTGTGTTACGAGAGGGGCTCAGCGGCGGTTTGAATTACTTTGGTTTTTGTTTGTTCTTTAATGCCGATGCAACACGTGCACTTTCAATCGCGATCAAGCTCGATACGAATCAAAATCTTTTGATTGTAACCTACAACGGTTGCTGCTACATGGTCCAACAATCCGGATCGAGTTTCCTTGAGCTCACTGCTCAAGACGGAGCAGATGACCGCCCACAATCGCGATCGACTGGATCTGTATCGAGCAAAGTCGGGGTTGAAAGCTGCCCAGTGCAGAAGCAACCGATTCGGATGGGACTCCATCACAATTCATAATGATTGTGTGACACCGGTGTAAGTTCATCGTTTCGGGCACCTCAGTGACGTCACAGTCGTGTCTTGCGAAGCGATGGGAAAAAAACTCGATGTTTACTTGTGAGGAGGCTTTCCGCGCGAGTTTCTTCATGTCTTTTCTTTTTTTTTAAATCTTTGACGAGTTCGTTGCCTCTGCCTTCATTTCTGTTAATTAGCATGGCAATGGGATCACATCACGCCACTCGCTGCGCTTGCGCAAATCTGCCCTTTCTGCCGCCACTCAGCTGTGGGGACCAGCTGAAGTTACGATTGCCACTGTCCCCTTAAATAATGGACCCCAGTTACAGGCGAGAGCGCCTTCGACTGCCTGCGAGACAGGGGTAAAAATGTGGCATACGGAAGCAAACCACGCAACTTACTTGAATTTATCAACAGCAGTGGTGCACGTTTTTCTCCTCTCTTTTTTGCACTATCGTCTCGGGAACATGTATTTCACGGGCGAATGCCAGTCCTTCTTCTTTTTGAGGCGGTCGTGGCATTGAACCGTATTCTTGTGCGAAGAAATACTCGGCAGACACAATAGAGGCTTCCCGTACTCCCTTACACAACACGAGTATGTGACCACGCAGGCTGGCGACTTTCGCATTTCCAAAATCGTCGCAGTTTCGCACGAAAGGTGAAGTAGCAATTGCGATAGCAAACTGCACTGCTATACGAAGTAAGGATAGTAGTTTTATCGGCCGTATAAACTTGTAAACATAGCCATGCTAGCTAAATTACCAAGCACGGTGTCACGCGCGCACAAACAAACATGAACACATACCACTCTACGACCGCGGAAACTCGCTGTCAAAACGCTGTCGTCAGTAAGCGCGCGACAGCAGCAGCGAGGGAATTGACCTTCGTCCCGCCGCTCGCATCAACGCGAACTAAGGCGCGAAAGCACAGCGCAGGGAGGAAGGACTTTGCCCCCGCCGCATGTGGGTTTCAAGATACAGCTGCCCGGGGGGGAGCGCGCGGCGTAGTACGCGGCCTACCCTCTCCCTATCCTCCCCATGGAGCCTTGCGGCCAGGCGGGCGCGCGCGGTCGCTCGGGGGTCGCGGAGTAAACGATCCACCCCCATTCCTACCCTCCCTACAGAGCGTTGCGCGCGACTGGAAGACTGGGAGCTTCCTTCCCGCTTCCCGCTTTTGAGTGCGCGATATTGAGCCGCAATCGCCGGCTCATCCTCGCACGCTTTCATGATCACATAAGGCACACAGCGCATGGCGACGATTTTATCCCCCGTGGAGTTGTATTGCTGGCGCAATAAACTTATATTTCTCAAGCACAGTGCTTAGTTCAAGATTAGCCCAAGCAGGATCAATTGATTTTGATAAAAAATATAAATAGCTCAATAGCAAGTACACTGCATTTTGAAGAAGTTGCAATACATTTGCGTCATCGTTTTCCGCAGCGCTTTGCATCTGTACAAACTGTTTTTATTACTGTTTTGAATCGAAGCTTTCAACTGTTATAAACGCATTTGCATGTAACGCCACAACATAAAACTATTCCTATATAGGCAAGGAGAGTCTTTTATGTGCAACGCTTCAGCAGGTTTACGGCAAAAACAACTCTCTTTCTGCGAGAACTATTCAGAATTCGACATAACAAAGCCATCATTCATGGTACAGATTCGAACCAGAATATCAAATCAATATATATGAAACAACATTTTATCGTCGGCTCGTATTGAACATTTTAGGGACTTTTTGTTTGAGGCAGACATTGTTTTGCAGTACAGGCTTGAAAATCCAATCTTACAAATCTCTGTGATGAGTATTCCATACATCAGGGTGGTTATTTCATCCCACTGTGTCTAACAAGAAATTTTAAGCCCGTGCCGGTCAAATGTGGCGCCAAAGCATAACATTGAAATGTCATCGGCGGCTGTCAAGTCGGGACAACTACCATGCAACGATGTTTTCTACTTTAAGCCATATTGCTTCTCGCCATGGTCATTGTCACTGTGACTCCGCGAAAATCATTGTGTAAATATCCATGTACAAAACACAGTGGGTGTGTAAGAACTATCATGGCTACCAGAAAATGAATTATGTAAAGGTCCACGTACAAATCACAGTGGGTGCGTAAGAATTACAATGACTACGTGCAAATCATTATGTCAAAATCCACGTCCAAAGCACAGCGATTGTGTATGAAGTACTCCACGTTGTTGGTTATTTGAATTTCACTGTAAATATACTGGCAATATCTTTAGGTGATTGGTCAGTGTTATTCTTCTTATTTAATCAGGACGTAAGGTAAGCAATTAGGGAATGGCCTCAAATAAAATTAAGAAAGAAGGGCTTCACTTAGTGCCAGGAAATTTTTACACACCCAGTTTAATTTATCCAACGCGAACAACTGTTTTGGCAAAAAAAGGCAAGCTTATAAAACACGACGAACCTCTTTCTCTCATCCCTGCAGCCACACAGAGTTGCGTTGTTCTTCTAGGCATAATTTCGAAAGTATTGAAACAGACTCTCCTTGCAGGATGAGAAGAATGACATTCCTGTCTTCCCCCGGCTACACCGTGAAGAACGTTGCTCACCAGCAGCTACTTGACGGTGGGTAGACCCGCACTCAGCGCTCTTACTTGAGGAGTTCTTTGTTTGCAAAATAAGTGAGAGCGCGACTACATCGGCGGATTATCGCGGATGGAAGCTGTGAATTGAGCACCTGCAACCAAAATGCAAGCCACTTCAATCTATGCCCTTCAAGAATCTGTCTGTTTCGGTGGCTAATGAAATACTGACCTTGAGCGGTCATGCTGGCCTGATCGTTGAAATAATGCAAGCGCTCGCTCACCTGTTTAAAACCCCGGTGCAAAGCCCCTTGACAAGTAGCAAGTGGTCCGGTACATGAAGTGACTTTTTTTGCAACCAAACCAGATATTTTAAGAGGACGCTGTAATTTCTCTCGCGCTCAAGCTTCTTCAGTGCATAGGACGCAAATTTATACCTTGATGAAGTAATGACTAGAGTGATTTTATAATATTTGCGTTATATAAAAGTACAATTGATGTAAGAGCAAAAGAAGGAAGGGAGACATGTGAAATTCAAAAATTAATTTACGAAATTGATGCAAGCGCTTGAAATCCGAAGCCCAAATTCAATTTCTGTACTGCCACAGGATGAAGCAGGTGTTTTACTTTTGCAAGACGAAGACCATAAAGCGCGAATAAAGCTAAATAATTTGACATGATGCAGTTACTTAATAACAGCAACGTACAGTAAAGTTGGAATCAGCTACCGCAAGACAGGGGTAATTGGAGATCGCAGGGAAGAGACCTCCATCCTGCAGTGGACATAAATATGAGCTGATGATGATGAGGACGATGATGATGACAGTAAACAACCTACAGGAACCAAAAAATGTGCGCTGTTGCTACAAATACGTTTCGAATTCGTGCGGTGTGATGTGCCTGTACTGCTCATCACTGCCTGCATAGTAGCCTATCGTAGAACACTCACAAAACTAACCCGGTGTAACAAGTACACGCAAATATTTGCTTTAACACCTATCGTAATTGTCATTTATCATTATTTAAGGTAATCGCATCGTTTAGATCACGTACACTGCTTCAACTACCTAGAGTAGAGAATTGTAACAGTGTTTGTTTTTTCAATAAACAAAAAATGCAACCTCTGTGGGACTTTAGTGGGGTGCCTAGATTATTAGTAAAGGTATCGCTGTTGCTCACGAGCTAATGTTCTTTTTTTCATAAACTGCAACGCTTGGGATGTAGTACTGACAGAGTGCATCAAAATGCGATATATACCTCGCGCATTTTCTTATTCGAATATTTTTATCGCATTCAGTACATAGTGCAATTTGACTTGCTAAGGAGGATCATCTGAAAGACTAAGCTTAAGTGCCAGCCATCTTGAATTTCACATTTGCTAAATGCACCCTAAACGGAATACTTCTAAACTTATTGAGTAAATCTACTAAACTAACATTTTACAGATTACAATTGGTCGGCCAAATAGTGTCCGCGGCTAAGAAAGCGCGGTAAGAAAGAAAGCCGCCGGAACGATGTGAAAGTTTATTAACCCCCGGTTCCCATTGATGACATTTCACTAGCAGCACAGAGCATGTACAAAATGATTAATTCAAGGAATATTGCCGGTCAGGTGCACAAGCTCAGCCGCACTAGGTCGAGAAAGCAACACGTTCTAGCAAAAGCAAGAAGCTTAGCAAAAAAAGGGGGGGGGGGGAAGAAGCAAAAAAAAAGAAAAAGTCAAACAAAGCGTAAATTATTAAACAAACAACCTCTAAAGGATAGGCTACATAAGTCAATACCCGATACACTTCACAAGTTGAGGATGGTTGGTAAAATGTAGTTGAACATTTGAAGACCGCACTTAAATCTTAAAGTGCCGAGTATTCTAACGCTCTCGTTGTCTTGTGATGCCTGTAGGTTAGAGATGGGTCGCTCAGGAGCGAGCCGGATCTTGTGAGCGGCTCTTTTTAAAGAGCGAGTGAGCCGTGGTTCCGTAAAAATGAGCGGGGGTTCTTTTGGAGAAAGGGAGCCGGTTCTCTCGCGTTCAGAGAGCCGTGCCGATGCGTTCCGTCAGAGCCGGATCTTCTGCTGGGTGCGACTTTCGCGCCATCTATTAGCGGTACAAGAAAGCAACTGCCCTCCCGCCCTTCCTCGCAAGAGTCGCCTTCACCCCCTCGCCTTCGGCTGAAGAACGAAAGAACCGCCGCTCACTTAATGAACCATGGCTCCCTCGCTCTTCAAAAGAGCGGCTCAAAAGATCCGGCTCGCTCCTGAGCGCTCAGGAGCGAGCCGCTGTTTTCGCCACTGCTCCCTCGCTCTTCAAAAGATCCGGCTCGCTCCGGAGCGAGCCGCTCTTTTGAAGAGCGAGGGAGCCGTGCTTCAGTAAGTGAGCGGCGGCTCCTTCGGAGAGAGGAAGCCGGCTCTCTCTCGTTCACTGAGCGTGAGGAACCGTTACTAGAGAGCGCTCAGGAACAAACCACATCTTTTCAGCCGCTCTTTTGAAGAGCGATTAAGCCGTTGTTCAGTAAGTGAGCGGCGGTTCTTTCGGAGTGAGCAAGCCAGTTCTCTCTGCTTGAATGAGCCGTGCCAAACCGTTCCGTCAGAGCTGGGTCTTCTGCTGGGTTTCGAGGTTTCGATTTCTGACCAACGAATGGTGGCCGGTGTGGGCAGACTCACGCTACTGGTACTCGCTCACAGTGTGTGGTGTGCGCAGCAGTCCCTTTGGTTTTTTGTGCGTCCTATGGTGTGGCCCCAGATGCTACCGAGGGGAGAAGTAAAGAAATCTTAATTGGCAAAGGATGGTACGGTTCGTTGCCTGCTGCTGTTCGAACGATGTCTCACGACTCTCACCGAACGCACATCATGCGCTGGTCCAATAACACTTCGAAGATGGTCTTCCGTGTCTTTAAAGGACAACAGGTGAACGTACAGTTTACCTCTTGGTCTTCATTTGTGCTGATTACTGTAGTCATGAAAATGTCGCCCGTGACATCCACATCAGTGCATTTTCTGAGCGTGTATCATTAGCATGTCATTAAAACGAGGCCAATGATCTGTTGTGTTGCAATACAACTTCATTTCTTTTTTGTTTCTTTTTTTTGTCCTGGCGTGTGATGGCATGATCGCCAGTATCGCGCGTGCACTCAAGAGGAAAAAACGAAAGGTGCGCGCGGTAGTTCTGTGGATCTTACGCATGATTTTTGTATTGTACTTCAAGAAATGATTTCTACATTCATTTCGCATGGCGTTACAGCTTACTCATATTACAGCGAACGTACGTATGTGAATAAATGAATAAAGTTGAAACATAATATACAATCATTTTGTGTTCTTATTTGGACAAAAGTTGATTTTAAAGTACCACAAAAACAGACAAGTTTCTGTAATGACGATGAAGTTACATAATTTTTTTTGGAAAAAAATACGTCGCATTCTGCCTGTCACAGTATCATAAGCATTTTATCCCCAATATCAGAAATGAAAGTTTCATTACAACTAAAAATTCACGCTTTTAAAGTATGTAAAAATATTCTCTAAACAAAGCGAAAATACCACTAACACGGTTATTAAATTGTGCATATATAGTTTTTTTTCAAAGCCAGATAACTATAGAATATGCATAACGCAGGTTACACGTTTAAGTGAACCGGTGAGCCGTTCAAATGAACCGGTTCATTTGAGTGAGCTGAGCCGTTCCGAGCCGCTCACTGAAGTGAGCCGTTTTGCCCATCTCTACTGTAGGTACTTGTAGGTGTGATAAGTCTTCGAGGTCCGTGCTACTGCGTTTATAGTCAGTATAAAGCTTACACAACAGTGTGTTCATCATCATCATCAGCCTATATTTATGTCCACTGCAAGACGAAGAAATTATTTCCACATTCATTTTTCATGACTACAGCTTACTCATATTATAGTGAACGAACGTATGTGAATAAATGAATCTCCAACTGCCCCTGTCTTGCGCTAGCTGATTCCAACTTGCGCCTGCGAATTTCCTAACTTCATCACTCCACCTAGTTTTCTGCCGTCCTCGATTGCGCTTCCCTTCTCTTGGTATCCATTCTGCAACCCTAATGGTCCATCGGTTATCCATCCTACGCATTACATGGCATGGCCAGCTCCACTTTTTCCGCTTAATGTGAACTAGAATATCGGCTGTCTCCATTTGTTCTCTGATCCACATCGCACTCTTCCTGTCTCTCTTAACGTTAAGCCTAAGATTTTTCGTTGCATCGCTCTTTGTACGGTCTTCAACTTATTCTCGAGCTTTTTGTTAACCTACAAGTTTCTGCCCCATATGTTACCAGCGGTAGAATGCAATGATTGTGCACTTTCTTTTTCAATGACAGTGGTAATCTCCCAAATGGATAATACATTAATTTTGTGAATATTATATTTACAAAAAATGCCGCAGTATGTCCACTGTAAGGAATCTTTTCTATCATATGGACTATTTCGTAATTCACAAAGATTGAACTGGCTTACGGTATTCCAAAGAAGATAATTAAGCTGTAATGCAAGTAGGATCATTCTAAATAATCAACTTCACTGATGTGGTTAGAGCATATCCAATGCGACATAACGCACCAGCTACTTTGCTCAGCTTTTGCAGAAGAGAACAGTTGTGTTCATCACACTGCATCTTACATGATAATTCTGGTCTAATACATTTATAGTGTCCCCTACATGAATACGTGAAGAGGCGAAAGTTAATGTGTAAACTGATGGAAATTGCGTGCCTCTTGTGCGAAACAGAATTGCTATTGTTTTGCTATAATTTACAGTGTTAATATTTTCCTTCAACGAGGCAGCCAGCTTTTCTAGAGTTTCATTGGACCTCCTCATTAAATCTAAGTGGAGGAGGTTCGGAATTACCTGGTATCATTGGCATATCATTTTACCAGATAGCCGATGAACTTAATGTCATTTATATATACTGTGTGCCCAGCTAACGTTAGCCCAGCGTTTCAACTAAAAGAAAGATCGCAAATACATGGCGGGAGAGGCAATTATAAAATCTACAGTGTACTTACGCCTGAAGTCAGACGACCCAAAACCATAGGTCTAAATTTCGTATCTCGCACCGTGTCTTCTAAATGGTTTTAACACCTTGGCTAACATTTGCTGGGACACCCTAAATATTACAAAAAGTATATGCTTTTTTTTTGTACATATAAATATAGATGCAGTAAATACCGGTAAATCTGTGCGGATGAATAAAATGACTTCAATAAACAGTCAAGTTCATCTTTAAGTTCACTCCGTCATTGTTTGTTTCGTTTCCCTTCTGTAGTAAACAATGGCGCAAAATTTTCTCCTCAGGATCGGGCGCCAGTTTTAACTTGACCAGTGTCTACATCGACTGCGAGAACTGCCACATCCTCAGGCACAGCTACGTCGACGAAGGTAACGCTGCAGTTTCTTATGTTTGGGGCATGACAAAGCCGTCCCTCTAATCCCGATTGAAATAAACACAGTGCATGCCCTAGAAATCTACTTATGGACCATCGACTGCATATTCAAAACTCGATTAAAGCTCCTACACCATGGGTCCTAGCTTACTTTAGCCGAGAGGTTCAACAAAAAAAAAAAGCCAGTGCAAGATACACTTATACGGCATACGGTGTTCGGCCGTCGGTGGTCTGGCAGTCCAACACAGTAGGTCTTAAAATCGAATCTTGTACGGTGTTGTTTTAATCATTTTTTAGTGAACACCTTGGCTAACGCTAGCTGGGAAACGCTATATAATAAGTCACCTGGTTTATGTAGTCATTAATTGTTTGCCTGATTGATGAATTACAGCTTGTAGTGCTCTAAGAGCGTGAGTATTTGAGACAAGTTCAGATGATAGCAGCGACATCTCTCGCATATTCAAGCAATGATCTAAGGCCACCCTGCACATTTCAAAACCAGTAAGTATCAGATGTAACTTCTCTGTAAGACATCGGGGCCGCATTTTATAGGAACGTTGCACCTTCTACCTGCGGAAAGACGGCCTTTTGGTGCCAATCGTTATATTCCTCAACACGTCATATAACGTCACGTCGGTCCTTACATACTGATGGGGTATTTATTTCAAGCTGATCAAAAAAAAAAAGTCTGCGCGCAGACGTAGGCGCCTCCGTTTTTATCAAACATTTTATAAAACCGAATGAGAAGATCTTTCCTCTTCGCAGTTATTCGCTGCCGCGAACACTGCCGGTAGACGTAGCACTAGCTGCACTGTACAGTCGCAGTTTTCTGTCGGCGCCGAGAAGACGCCATGGAACAGGTGGTCGCTCCGGTATTTATATTCGAATGAGATGACAAGCTGCTCTAATACTAGTATTAGGTGCTCGATATGTTCTGAATATTTCTTCAGTGCATGACACGCTTCGTTTGGATAATTGATTCCGCATGAAAACACAACTACGCAAGAAGAGATTGTATGTTTTTTTTCTTTTATTTGCTCGTAGACAAACATTGAATCGAACCACCCGCCACGGTAGCTTAGCGGCTATGACAATGCGCCGCTAAACACAGGGTCACGGGTTTGGTTCCCAGCCGCTGCGGCCGCATTTAGGTGGAGATGACATGCAAGAACGCTCATGTACCGCTCATTCTGTGCACGTTAAAGGCGCACTAAAGACAAATATTAAGGCAAGCTAAAGGCATAGATTAGAGCTCGAGAATCTCTAAGGAGTCAACATTATCGCTATGAGAGCCTTAGTAATCGAGAAAATGAGGCAAATGCAGGACACGATTACCGACTTCCCCGGGACATTCAAGTACTTGCCCGATGACGAAGGCACTCTTCGTTTAAATTATTCCATTAGTACTCAACCACTCATTATGAAAACATGATTGTATTGCATTATAGGACGAAAGAAAATGCAACTTGTCCAGATCTATTTCATTTTTAGAAAAAGATTAGCGTAGCTTGCACTGGAGGCGCAATGCTAAAGAGACAGCGGAGCTGATGGGCATCTAGCTAGTCCTGGCTTTTGGGCTAGGTAAGCCCTAGCAAGTAATCCCCACCATTTTCCCGAATTTATTGATTATTGATCGTATATTGATTAGCTATTGATTGACTATTGGTTGGCTTTAAAGACTGACTAAGCTGAAGTAGTCCCAAAGATGCTTAGCTAGGCTTATCCAGGCCCAGCTTCGCTAGTTCACAGGGGTGTGTGCCCTTGCGCTTGGACCCTTTCTGCACTACCGCCAGGACCGGCGCGCATTTTTTCCGACGCGTTACGGACTTACGGCCGGCTTAAACAGCTCCGCTGCTAAAAACGAACTGATTGATATTACACTTGACAATGACGCGGGCGGTCGAAAGGTTTTGTTTACGCTCAACTCTGCGCCACCCGCACTTTCGCGTTTCAGTGGTTTCGTTATCGCGTAGCTCTGCGCTTGTTTTGCTGGCTCACGAAACACGTGAAAACTGCAAGTAGCAGAGAATTCCACTTCCATGTGATGTCGCGGGATGCCCGACGGGCCCACGCCACTTGACCAAAAGCAGCTGCAGCGGGGAATCCACCGCTCTTGGCTCGGTTTCTCCATGGCGGCGCGTTTGCGTTTTATGCAAAAAACCGTACCGCCATCTGTCGGGCGTCGTTTTGATCGCCAACGGCAACAAAGGGCGATGATAGCGTATGCAACGTCACCACTCCCCGATTTATGTGGCGGGAGATTTGAATTTCGATAAAGGTATTCGGGCCCTTCAGATGCAATTTTCTCGTAAACTAAGCCTTGGATCGAAACAAGCGTTGTGAAGTTTCTATAATTGTATTTCAACAGTACACGTCCACTTAGTATTTGCCTTTAGTTTTCCTTTAAGAACTCCAGGTTCAATCCGGACTCCCGTACTATGGCGTGCCTGATAATCATGTGGTGGTTATGCCTTATAGAACTCACAATTTAATCAATTTTTATAGCTATCCAATACGCCCTCACTAGCCCGTCAAGAAGTTTTAGTAAACATGCATGCTAATCTTTGGAATTAAAAACATGTGATACTCGAAATTCTTAAAAAGGCGCGAGTCCAATTTATTTCACGTTTTAAGTATGATACATATGGGAAAAGTAAAGCTGTGTGGTTCGCAATTCCCTAGGACGAAAAATGGCTGTGTTTGCAATGTCACAGCGATATTATTAGGGCTCGTATCAAGACATGAAATCGACCCACCAAGCCTTAGTTATGGTACTATGAGCACCTTAAAACGCGACGACGAAGAGCAGGGCGTTAGGTGTGTAGGCGTAGTCTAGAAAGCCTCGAATGACGTCAACGCCACCGATGTTATTGGATTCAAATAACCTCCACAAACGTTTAACCATGTCATGCCGCAATGTGAACAAATGTTTTCGAAGATTGAACGGTAAGGCGAACATGCCAAAACAAATCATCGCTCGTTCGAAGGCGTTACCATCCGTGATAGCACAAACAAAACATATTGAAAAGGCACATGTTTAGCGCAGTTATGGGCGCTGCACGAAAAGTATCTGACGAGCTTCTTCGGTGTCCTTGCGCCTTTCATATCGGCTCCGAGCAAGAAATCCAATGCTTCCACACACTTTAAGTGTTTACACGCCGGACTCCACGAAGATGTGCATTGCACAATGTTCTGTGCTGTGTATCGCGACAAAAGATTATTTTTCTTCATCATGAGGCTGTGATCTAATTGCAGCAGCAGCACACCATGCAAGTTTCAAGACGGCCCCAGTTGGCTGACATAAATCTACTCACCAACCATGTGTGGCCCGCAGCTCGTGTGCTGTGCAGCCCTGATCTAATTCCTTTTGCTTATCGCAAATTCCGTTCTGGACTGACACTTCCTTTCTTGATGGCGTTTGCATTAGAGCAGTCTGACCGCTCACCATCAATACTTAATATCAAGCGTAGCCACCAGCTCGACACTAACCAAAAGTGTGCGCGCTGCAGTGGTTTCAGATATTTGAAAAATCCTGTGCGGGAAGTAAACGTCATGCAGACGCCATAATTGATCTGTGAAGTGTCCGATAAATATCTTGCTAGAATTGGCCCTTTATTTCTGTGATATATCAGCACAGATTTGTTTTAACTGTGTTTACACATTGCTTAGAATAAGAACGAATGAATTCTTGGGTTTTACGTGCCAAAGCCACAATTTCATTATGAGACACGCCGTAGTTGGGGACTCCGGATCAACTTTGACCACCAGGGGATCTGTAACGTGCCCCAAATGCACGGGAGACTGGTTAGAATTAAAACAAAATGTCAGTGAAGCTAGCACCGCGTGAGGAAAAATGCTGGTTGATAACGTTCTATTGACTTGAGAGACAACTGTGTGACGCTCACATGATAGCACCTGAACACACTGTATATGTGGTATAGGTATTATATCAGAGGGCCCGAGTGCCCGACAAATTTTAACTTACTTCCTTCTTGTTTGAGAGTAACCATGTGCACATATTTTCATAGGACATATACAGTAAAGCCAGCCCTAAAAGGCAGACAGATGAAAAATGGGATGCATACGAGCGTCGACATTCAATAAATGTTTGTGAGAAGAAAAAAAGTGTATGTATCACCACAGTGCAAACATCAGAGAAGTCATCGCGCGAGAAAAATGTCATAGGATTAGGCGCGAGTATCTCCTAAATATTCGCATTACAAACTCAACCTGAGAGCAGACGCACTTCGCAAATTATGTTCAATATGCGAATAATTTTCATTTTTACAGCTTCTCTGGTTTTATTTGTCCCCGTTTTAGTATTTAACACCATTGTTAAATTATTGCTCATATACCAGAATGCTGCAGCTTGAACGCTGGGAAAAGCCCCTGTTTGTTTTCTAGACTGAATTTGTCTATACTCCTTGAAGCGTTCAATATGTATTCATTCACCAAACAACTGAATAAATTATGTGCCGCAACCTATAGAATCATGTACGGCTATACGTTTAAGAAATTAAACAATTTTAATGTAAAAATCAGCCTGAGATTTATCTTTCTTTTTTTTTTGCTGTTCACTGCATGTTTGTGAAAGGAGCAGGATGCAGCTACTGGGCGCCGGAGGACAAAGTGACCGAACAGAATAGTTGCTGCCAGTTCGTGTTCGACCTACTGTGCGGAACCGAAAAGTACCAAATCTACGAGGACTGCCTCCAATGAAACTAAATGCCTCATTTCCATCTAATGTATCCTATGTGCACAAGGTGTCCGTTCTCGAAAAAAGGTGGCCTTTGACCAACATTACCGCCACTCCCAAGCCAACTTCCTTCGGTTGCACATACACCACAATAAGTTATTTAGCATTAATGGTTTGTTTTGATTTTTCCTTTTTGCGTTACGCACATGAAAGTGTTCTGCTGAGAATTTTCTGCCGCACCATTTGCCAATGGACAATGTTTAACCTCTCGAAAACTAGGGCTGTTTAAAAATTATTACATTTTGCTTTTGTGTTCTTGCCTGCTTTGCACATGCAGAAATAAACGAATAAAAAACAGCATGTGTTGATGGAAAAGGTTCTCACTGATCTCTACTTTATAGGGCGATACAAAATATAGGTCTGTGGACATTCTACCACAGTGGATTATTTAAGTTGTACATACATTCAATATGCAGAAGAGGGCATCACGTTGGAAGTACGCATCTCTGAGAATTTGCCAGCAAAATGCGTCAAATTTAATTAATCCACGTCAAAAGCGAAAAAACATGTGCCAGGCTGAATCAAAGACGCAGCTGCAGTGGGATACGTCAAACGCATTGTAGGTGCTGCAGACGGTTTATGGGGACTAGCTTACACGAATGACGCAACGAAATGCACACGTAACAATTAGTCTCGCGTTAGCTTACATGCCAACAGTATGTTGCAGATAGTGGGAGACTCACGGTCTCATTTCGTAATCGTGCTCGCTTTCTATTCGTAGTAGGCCTGCTTGCTTTGTAATGGGTGTTGGGCACTATGGTGAAGAAATGACTACCCTACTGGTGACGCCCGAGACTTCCCTGCACCACTCGAGTCCGCCGCATTCCTAGATGGTTAGGGCTACTGCGCTTTCCTCAAGCTCCTGCACTTGGGCTTCCTGTGGAGAGAGACATTTCCCGCCATGGCCAAAGGGGTTGGTTATCCCTTTGTCTGGCAGCCAGAGTTTCTTAATGCTATTTCGGGACCCTGTGCGTCGAACGCTGATGACTATAGCTGATGAACGCGGACTATAGCTGATGAAGTGTGAAAGCTTTGGAACGAACTGCACGTTTGTAGGCTGTATAACTCCTCATGGGCACAAGTATGAGCTTGATACTGGTGAGCGCTCTTAAATGCGAGAATGTGTTCGGATCGACGAGATTATTTTCGAGCTACGCCTCTCTGAACGTTGCGCGCGATTATAAATTTATCACCGATTGACTCATCCGTTGCCCGACAAGAACGCCATTTGCTCACATGACACACGCATAGTTGATTAAAGGCTTCTTTGTTCGACAAAATGACTCCAAAGTAAAGCGCATGACATGTATTCACTCATTAGAAAGCTAACTGCTTAATTTATGAAATTATTGGAGGTCCTACGGTCTAATCTTTCAGTCACGTTTGCTCCCTATTCGTAGTGGGTCCGCCGTGGTCAGAGGTGGTCTTTGTTTTGTCTTGCTGCTCGAGTCTCTTCATGCAATTCCGGTACTCTGTATGTTGAACTTGGGGTGACATAAGAAAGCAAGCGTGAAATGTCTGCAAAAAGATGAACATTTGTAGGCCTCATAAATCCTGATGAGCACTGGTTGGAGTTTCAGGGATCTTACCTACTATGTTTGAGTCAACCCTCTCAAACACCACCACTCCAGCTCGGATCGACGAATGTACTACCTAAAGCCCCTTGATCTTGAAAGTAGCGACACTCTCCTCCGCGCGCGCGCTTTCCTCCTTAATTCTCCTCGCCCGCCGGCTGCGCGCTCTGCGCACGGCACGCTATTGCGCCTGGGCTCCCGCGGACGGGCCGCAGAATTCGATGGAGGCGCGTTATTTTGGGCCAGTTGCGCGCCCCAGTGGCGTAGAATATTTTGAAAAATGGTGATAACAGCATGGAGAATGCTGAAGGCAACGTTTATGATGAGGTTGGTTTCATCTTAAAGCCGTATGAATGACACACACTGATGTAAAAGGAGCTTTGAGGCGAGTTCTATACTCCAGTTATTTTTTCTGCCACATGATACGCTGCTTTACTTCTTGCATCTGATCTAGTATTGCTTGTGGCAGATCGCTCTATGTTTGGCAGTTTTTTCTTGTATGTGCACGCATGTGCACCGCAGGTATTATATTCAGTGTGCCTTCTCATAATGAATTACTGGCGAGAGCATCGTCCGTCCATGTGTTTGTCTCAATGTCAAAGTAGCTTTTGCGCTGCGGTTTCTGCATTGAATAGGACGGTTGCACAATTTCAGTGCGATGAAGCGGTGCCGGGAGCCACTCATCACCCACAATAACAGAAGCTGAGGAAAGGTATTTACAGATTATTCTTTAGGCGTCGGTGTCAATGAAGCTTAAAAAATACTCGGTATACCTATGGCTGAAGGCATTCTACATTTTTAGGCAAAAGATACGCCTCTGGAAAAGGTATTTTGGTAGTTCACACCAACATACCGTTAACTTATGTAGTAGGATAGTTAAAATTGTGATTTTGATTAGACATCAGAAAAACATTTATCACACAAAAAACAAAAAGAATGATCAGTAAGATGCTTTATTTTCGTGCATGAGCAAAAAACGTTATTTGACAAGATACAGATAACGTAGAAGAGTATCATGTAATATTCAGAATGAGAAACAATGCTAGTGTACAAATATGCCATGCAGTACGGATGGCAGCTGAGAAAAAGACATGCCCAAGAAAACAACAGTAGTAACATTACGCCATGGCACAAACCTACACCGTTTAATACATGATAAAGCAGTATCAGTGCGGCCGAAAGTTGACGGGAAATTCGTTCTTGCGCTAAGAGCTTGTCCTTTCCAAAAAGCGGCTCTGTTGCGATCAAAACGACACTCCAGGTGTAAGAGATACCACGTTTTCTTTTTAGCCGAGCCACTATTTGCAAAGAATATGCCATGCGCGAATGCTCAGGAGATTCGTTTCATACTGGGCGCGCATGCTCATTCGAGTCCTTAATTTTAAGAGCTCTATAGTTGGATACAGCCCAAGAACGAAGTGGCAAACACCCCTCAAAGCGTGTCTTCCAACCAAGGGTATCGACCGTTTGTCATGACGTCCTGCTTAATCCCCTAGCGTGACATCGCAGTTGGCTAGTACGAGCTTCTTCGAAATGCCATTAACCGCAACATCATTAATATTGGCCGCTGCGACTTACCGGATTGAAGGTAAATGAGTAAAAAGTTTTGAGTTCTGTCCGAGTGTAGTTGATGAAAAGCGCAAGTGACATTTACAAAATAGCTGTATATATGCAGTGAACATTGGTGAGCTTGGCTTCATATGCCACACAAAAAGCTGGCTTAACTGGTATAAGTGGCGCAGCGAGTCTGACGCTTGACTGCTAAGCATTCTTCGAAGGCTTAGGTCAAGCATTCGACTTAATAGAGGCAGCTGGAGCCCCTTTACGTCTTTCATAGTCAGTCACCACATCACTTCATGGTAGACACTGCAACACGCATACCAATACTTTGCGAACGCCATCACGCTTTACTTGTGGTATCGTAAAAACTGCATAGCCATCATCACGCTTCTTGCTGCAGTTATATGCGCAGCAGCACGGCATAGCGCCAGCAGACAGTGCTCGAAACAGCGTGCAATGTTAGCGCGGGACGTTTTCTATACGCCGAGCCAGCCGAGCTGATGCGCAAAATGGTTTGAACGAAAAAGCAAAACACAAGCAAAACGCAAGCTCCGCTCGTTTCCAAGCGCAACGGCAGGGAGACCAATCATCGTGCAGGAAAACGCGCCCAAGGCCGTCTGTCGCGGAGGGGACTCGCGAGGGGCGAGGAGGAGGCGAGGAGGTCGCGCGCCGGCGGCAAAGTACAAAGAGTGGCGGTACTTTCCTACATCAAGGGACTTTAGTACTACCGAGCTGTGCCTCTCTGAACGCCGAGCTTGTCTCGTACCGCGGAGGCCCGGTTTTGACTCACACCCAGACCGAAATTTACCAAATTTTCTTTCCAAAACCACTAACTTACTTTGTGTACAGAAACCTCGCTGAGAAATGTGACGTCCCTCCGAGCATTTTAGACGTGTTTTAACAGTGAAGCTGTTTAAGCCAGCCGTAATTCGTGGTTTGTAACAAGAAACTATCATCAGCAATGAAGAAAAAAGAAACAAGAAAAACTTTTTTGCTGAGGCGGGACTCGAACCCGCGTACCCACGGTCCCAAGGCGAGCGTCGTTTGCACTAGGCTATACAGCCACTTTTTGTCGCTTTTTTTTTTTTTTGCAGCCACGCTTGCACAACGTGCATTTATGCGAACCATATGATTGCATTCGAGTGTCGTCGTCTTCGTCGACAGCTGGCGCGCGCGCCCGCGCTCGTGCCTATGCTAGGCGAGGTGAAGAAGAGGTTTTGCGCGCTATGCTCGGGAGAGAAATAAAGAAAATGAAAGCGAGAGAAAGAGAGAGAGACGCATTCACGGGGCTGGTCTGCTGGAACGCGTTGTCGGCATTGGAATGCGGTGTCGGTGTTGCAAGCTGCGCTATGGAACCCGCAGTTATGGCTGTAAGTCCGAGAGCGAGACACGCACTCATGGAGCGGGTCTGCTAGAACGCGTTGTCGGCATTGCAGCGCGGTGGAACGCGGCGTCGGCATTTCGGCCAGCTTCGCTGTGTCCTTGAGCTTTGCGCGGCCTAGTGCAAGCTTTCGCCTTTTTTTTACTCTTTCCGGCGTCGGCCATTGTAACAGCGAAGCTGTTTAAGCCAGCCGTAATTTGTGGTTCGTATCAAGAAACTATCAAGAATAAAATAAACTTTCTTACCCACGCGGGATTCGAGCCCGCGTACCCCCGGTCCCAAGACGAGCGTCGCAACCACTAGGCTATGAAGCCACGCTTGCAAACTATGCATTTATGCGAACCATATGATTGCGTTCGAGCGTCGAGCGTCGTCTCCGTCCACAGCTCGCGCGTTTGCACGCTCGTCCTCTGCGAGGTGAAGAGGCTTTGCGCGCTATGAAAGCGAGAGAGAGAGAAGGACGCATTCACGGAGCGAGTCTGCTGGAACACGTTGTCGACATTGCAACGCGGTGTCAGTATTGCAAGCTGCGCTTTGCAACGCACAGTGACGGCCGTAAGTCAGAGACGCGCGAAAAGAAATTATCATCATCATGAGTAATAAGATGAAAATTCGCGCGCACTTCCGGAAAACGCTGGGCTACGATCCCCCAGCTTCTCTGTTTCAAGCGTTTTGCGGCCGCGTGCAAGGTTAAGCGTTTTTTTTTTTTTTCGTCACGACGCAGTTTCGCCAAGGACACCACCAAGGGTACCGCCAACATAGCCACCTCAGGCTTTTTCCTTAATAATCGCGTCATCTGTGCACCCTACACATATATGATCGAGTAATGGATTCTTTCCTCTACATAATGTTGCCAAAGCAAGCAACGGTGGTAGTACGGTTACAGAGATATAAGCCATTATGCTACACGATGCTTACGTTACATGCGCTTTTAGCAAGCTACCGCCTCTCACCGAATGTTCAAGGCGCGTGTCAAGAAATAGTCGACACCGTTACGTAGTCGCACCTAATACCACGACCTCCCTCACGTTCGGTACCAAAACGGTAGCCGATGTCCGAGCGCGACAAAGACATAACTATAATTCATAGCGGGGAAAAATTATTTTCTCGCCTTCACAGATATCGAGTATCACAGATATTACCGTTACCAAACATACCGGAGCAAATATTTGCTATGAAATGAAGCACGTTAAAGAACCCCAGGTGGTCCAGATTAATCAGGAGCACTCCACTCATAATCATAACTGGTTCATAATCTGCGTCATAATCAGAACTGCCTCATAATCAGAACTGGTTTTGGCACTTAAAATCCCAGAAAGAAAGAAGAAAGGATGTAGGTGCTGTAGCAAATTCCAGAAACAATTCGGTACATCGTAATAAAATGGCAAGATATTCAGCCAGGAAAAATTGTAGGGATCAACCACCTTTATATTCAAAACGAACGGAAGCATTAACTGGTCACCAGTCGAGATAAGCGAAACTCTCTTAAGTCTTTCGGCTGACTGACGTCCACTGGCACTGATTTTGACGCTCAATTTCTGTTTTTTCAGCGCTTGATGCAATGCCACAGTACTGAACTGATATTTCAAACTGTCTTCTGTTCAGCACTTGTGTTCGTCTGCGCCGTAGATATATATAGGAACACAAAGCAAGACTTGTTTGCTTGCCGCCATTGTTTGCTTGCCGCCATAGCCAGCGAAAATATTCGCACAACAACCGAGCCGTGAAATTCGCCCCCTTCGTCGAGGCAAATAAACCTGGGCCACGATTGCCACCGGTGCCCTTGACCTGGTCACCTACCAATGTCCCCGCTTGACACGGCGCCTCGCACCGTGGCACAGCTGCTGATGGGATCGGCAATTGCCTGCGTGTCAACTTACTGCGGCGGTGCATGTAGAAAGGTGAGCAATTACTGCTTAACGTTAACGCATTTGTTTCCAGGCTATTGAATAGCCTGGCAACGGAACAAGAATTCTGGATCGCCAGTCAGCCTCTAGAGTCTGTAAAGGAGTACGTTTATATAGGACAATTACTCACAGGGGCCCCTGATCACGAGAAAGAAATTTACAAAAGAATAAAATTGGGTTGGAGTGCATATGGCAGGCATTGCTAAATCCTGACTGGGAGCTTACCACTGTCGTTGAAAAGAAAAGTATACAATCATTGCATTCTACCGGTGCTAACATATGGGGCAGAAACATGGAGGCTAACAAAGAAGCCCGAGAAGAAGTTAAGGACCGCACAAAGAGCGACGCAACAGCAGGCCATATAATGCGCAGAGCAGATAACCGGTAGGCCGTTAAAATTACAAAATGGGTGCGAGGAGAAGAGAAGCGCCGTCGGGGACGGGATGAAATTAGGTAGCTTCGTATGCGCAGTGCTTTCAAGGTTTAGTTCGCATTGAAACGAGAGGGAAGACAGCGCGAAGGTCCATGTGTCCGCTTCTGCTGGGGCGCTTTCTCACACCGGCGTTTTCACAGCGAGTGTCCGCGGTCATCGAGCGAGATGTGTTCATGTTTACCTGTGCGCGCGTGAAACCGTGCTTGTCTATTTAGTTAGTAAGCCAATGTTTGCAACTTTATACGGCCCATTAAACTACCATCCTTGCTTCGTATAGCTCTCTACTAATTTGCAATCGCATTCGATGCTTCGCCTTTCGTGCGCAACTACGACTTTTTTTTCTTTGTTATTGAAGAGATTCCAAACGAGGCATGCTTTCCAACTTCACCTTTCCTTCAGGTCTTCTTTCCCCCTCTCCCGCATGCTGCTACCATGCGTATGCCTCACAATCTAGCGCCTGCCTCCCCCTTGACAAGGCGTGCAAGACGACGACCGTGGCCACCGCAGCAGCGGCAACAGCAGCAGCAAGAAAGCTCCCCTATTTAAATAGGCCTTGAATCATGTTGGGGTTAGGGTTATTGAGGAGATACCTTGCACTGCGGAGGCTAGGGTGGAGCGGGGTCTGCCCACAACGCTTCGCCAACTGAACGTCAGCTTGGTACGCAGTTGGAATCTGATTTTGAATGTTCACGCAGACGCCACTACATCCGATTTTGGCGCCTACGATGCGCAAAACTCGAAGCTATCCTCAACACACAGTTGAGTTGACAGTGCGTCATCCCTTTGCTGCGCTATACAATATAGTAGATAGCTGGGCGCGGCTGTGTTTTCTCCAACGGAGAGGCAAGCCGCACATTTCTTTTCGCACTTACGTCTACAGTCATCACACAACTACGGTGAGTTGAACAAAGCGTCATTCGAATGTTCGCTCGTGTGAGTACTTTGGGCACACCCGCATCAGATAAGCGATAGATGTTGTGCGGGAGTGCGCGCTCGCACTCATGCTTTAGAGTCTGGCCATCAGAATCAGAATCAGTTTATTCATGGCAAAAACAGAGATAATTACGTTATAAGTATAAACAGAAGGAGGTCCCGTAGTTAGAGACTGAAATGGGAGCACGGCTTTATCCTGCACCAGCTTGACCGACGGATAATAAGCGCATCCAAATTGCGCACATTCAAATACTGTCAATAGATAAATACGAAGCGATGTCTGCCAAGGCGACCAGCTGGGAGCGGCTAGGAGTGATCGTGCGCTGGCAAAGCGTGCGTATGGTCTGAAAGCTTTCGCATCGTTAGAGGCTAGTTCAGTGCACAAAATTAATGGAAATCGATGGCTTCATGGCTACGAAGTCCCTAGCCGTGTGGACAAAGTAATTTGCTAGACGGGCGGCCATGGCTGACCATGAGCAGACGACAGCCGGCTTCTCACCGAAGTACGTAATTCCTGTCGAAATTGGAAACGCCGACTTTCGCTTAATTCAGACCGTTTAGTAAACGGTGTCAATAATTATACACAGTATCAATATGAAAAAGCGCACCATTCTTTATTGATGGCAGCTATCAGCCAACAGCTGCCGCTTATGAGGATCTTGCATATGACGACATACGCAAGGCCCGGGCAGTTTCCTAACGGGTGAGAAAAAGGCTTTGTTCGAAAAGTGCTTGTTTTAGAAAATGCATATTTCGCGATCCGCTTGTGAGCTGCACCTGCCGCGCACGACTGCAAAATGTGACTGAGATATTCGCAGCAGTGTATGCTATCCGCGGACTGCGTTTTTTCATCAAGTCCGACAGTGGTTCAGGACCCCTGTTAAAAATCAGAGATCGACAGAGCCTGCGTCATGAAAATCATAGGTAATTGTGTAGTACATCTTTTCATTGCGAGAAAGAAAGATAAAGGAGATGGCAAAATACTCAAGCCGGCTAGGTGAATACGTGTTGTCGTCTCGTTCAAAGGGGATGCTGATAGACATTATGTAGTGACAAATACCAGCGCCAGCAGAGGACGAAGAAGAAGACGTTTCTTGTTGTTGGTGCTCGCACTCGCTTCGCTTGGCCGTTGCCTGTTTCTGGCATTCATAAAAACGCCAAGCGCATCTAACCTTGACCGCGTCCTATCAATTGGTGGAGGTGCTGGTTCCCTCTTCATCCTGGAACTCCGTACCCGGACTCTACCCCCCGCCTCGGCAATGCCTGACGACGCGCCACAGCAGGGTGCTCCCGCACCACCGGTGGTCGCCTGCTCCGGCGTACCACGACAGCGAGACCCTGTCATTTTCAACGGCACCGACGAGCACGACGTCGAGGACTGGCTCACTTCTTATGAGCGGGTAAGCGCCCACAATAAATGGAATGATGGCGACAAGCTCAGCTACGTCAACTTCTACCTGGCGGGCGTAGCACAGCTGTGGTTCCACAACCACGAAGCTGATATTGCCAACTGGTCCGCCTTTAAAGCGAGCTTCGCGGAAGTCTTCGGCCGACCCGCTGTTCTCAAGCTCCACGCAGAACAGCGCTTACGCGGTCGCGCCCAACAATCCGGCGAGAACCTCACGTCCTACATCGAGGATATTGTGGACCTCTGCCGTCGCATCAACCCTGCGATGTCCGAAGCCGATAAAATCAGGCACATCATGAAGGGGATCGAGGACGACGCCTTCCACATGCTCATTGCCAAAAATCCCCAAACTGTCACGGAGGTGGTCCAGTACTCTCAGAGCTACGACGAGTTGCGGAAACAACGCATTGCTACACGCCTCCCGAGCTCTGACACAGCCAACATGTCAGCGTTAACTGTAGGCTCCGTTTCTGCTGACACCACAATGCTCATGCGGCAGATACAGCACTTTGTCCGAGAAGAAGTGGCGCGACAATTGTCGCTTGTTTCCTGCGTCCCGGACTCTGCGCAGGCGCTTGCTCCGACGCTACGACAGGCCATAGAGGAGCAAATTTCTGAGGCTCTCCCTACCACCTACCAGCATCCGCCTGTTTCCGCTCCACTCACCTATGCTGAGGTCGCACGCCGCCAGTCATCAGCAATGCCACTCAGCACGGATCCTGTTCGACCAGCAAATACCTTCTACGCTGCGCGTGCGCCTGTCCACCCGAACCCGCCTCCTTTTCGCCGTCCCGCACCGCCGTCCACTAATCCTTGGCGCACCCAGGACAACAGGCCCATTTGCTACTTCTGTTGTCTACCTGGCCATGTCGCACGTTTCTGTCGTCGTCGTGACATCCGTACTAGTGCGGGCGAAGTAAATCAAGGCTACTTTCCTTCTGAGCCACCACACCCGATCTCCTCCCACTCAACGATGAACAGCTGCTCACCGAATCGACGTGACTACGGCCCACGTCGGTCGCCCTCACCACGTCGCCGTTCACTTTCCCCAATGGTTCGTCGCCCCCCACCAGTCCAAGCGGAAAACTAGCCCTCGCAGTTCCGGAGGCAAGAACTGCGCTCGTGTCGACAACTTCAAGGCCTCGATTTCTACCTGCGAACGAAATCACCGTGAATATCGAAGGTTTTTCTGTGCAAGCACTTGTCGATACTGGAGCCGCTGTGTCTGTTCTTAGTGGAGAACTGTGCCGCAAGCTCAAAAAAATTACGATTCCGCTTTCCGACGTCTCCCTGCGCACCGCAACCGCGCACCACATTCACCCTTCAGTGGCATGCACAGCTCGCCTTGTCATTCAGGACGTTTTGTATGTAGTCGAATTCGTCGTTTTTTCACCGTGTTCACACGACGTTATTTTGGGTTGGGACTTTCTTGCTGCTAACCATGCCGTTGTTGACTGTGCGCGTGCCGAACTTGAGTTGTCGTCGACGTGTGACGCCGCATCTGACAAGCCGCCTTCTCGAGTGGTCGTCGCCGCGGACACTGATATACCTCCTTTGTCTTGTGTTCTTGTGCCACTTTCTTGCAACTATGCTCCCTCTTCTACCGCCCTGTTTGCGCCCTCCGAAGCCTTCACCTCTCGCAAAGACTTCCTCCTTCCTTTTGCGGTTCTCAAAGTCGAAAACTCTTGCAGCGCCATTTATGTCACGAATCGGTCCTCTTCCCCAGCCACCTTATTCCGTGGTGAATGTATAGGTCGGCTTGACGATGTTGATTCCGCCTACTCCACTCAACTGCCTGACGGCGCGATGAGTCTTCACGTCGACAGCATTACTCCTGTTACCACCGCCGATTCGTCCTCCTTAGAAGCCTTCCTCCCGTCAATTGATTCCGAACTTCCACCTGCCCAGCGTACCCAACTCTTGGAACTGCTTGATCGCTTTCGGCTGTCGTTCGATCATGAGCAATCTTCCTTGGGCCGCACATCCTCCATCGTTCACCACATTGACACCGGCACTCATGCACCCCTACGCCAGCGTCCATACCGAGTTTCTCACGCTGAACGTCGTGTCATTGATGAACAGGTCAACGACATGCTTCATCGTGGCGTAATACAACCCTCGCACAGCCCTTGGGCCTCCCCAGTTGTGCTGGTAAAGAAAAAGGACGGTAGCATTCGATTTTGCGTTGATTATAGGCGCCTTAACAAGATCACACGAAAAGATGTTTATCCGCTGCCCCGAATCGACGACGCTCTCGACTGCTTGCAAGGAGCAGAGTTCTTTTCCTCTTTGGACCTTCGATCTGGGTATTGGCAGGTCCCTATGAATTACACTGACCGTCCGAAGACAGCGTTTGTAACCCCAGACGGGTTATATGAGTTTAACGTGATGACATTCGGCCTTTGTAATGCGCCTGCAACCTTCGAACGCCTCATGGATAACATTCTTAGAGGCCTCAAATGGCACACGTGTCTGTGCTACCTGGACGACGTCGTAGTCTTTTCCAAGGACTTTGACTCCCATCTAAAGCGTCTCGCAAGCGTCCTGACTTGCCTTTCCGACGCTGGACTGCAGCTTAACCTGAAGAAGTGCCACTTTGCCGCCCGCCAGCTTACCATCTTAGGTCATGTTGTCAGCAAGGACGGTGTCCTTCCCGACCCTGCAAAGCTTCGCGCCGTCGCCGAGTTCCCCAGGCCGTCTACGCTGAAGAAGCTCCGTAGCTTTATAGGCCTGTGTTCGTACTTTCGCCGATTCGTGCGTAATTTTGCGTCCATAATCACCCCCTTAACGCAGCAGCTTGCCAACAGCCAAGGCATCTCGGCATGGTCTACAGCTTGCGAAGACGCGTTTGCCACCTTACGCCATCTTTTGATATCCCCACCTATTCTACGCCACTTTGACCCAGACGCTCCAACAGAAATCCACACAGACGCTAGTGGAGTCGGCCTCGGCGCTATTCTAGCCCAGCGTAAGTCTGGCTTCGAAGAGTACGTAGTCTCTTACGCCAGCCGCACTCTCACCAAAGCGGAAATGAACTATTCGGTCACGGAAAAAGAATGTCTTGCTATCGTTTGGGCAATCACGAAATTTAGACCTTACGTATATGGCCGTCCATTTGATGTCGTGACTGATCACCACGCCCTGTGCTGGCTGTCGTCATTAAAAGACCCATCTAGTCGCCTAGCTCGTTGGGCGCTTCGTCTCCAGGACTATGGCATCCGTGTTGTCTACCGGTCAGGCCGTAAGCATTCGGATGCCGACGCTCTTTCGCGCTCACCACTGCCTGATGAGTCTGGTGCTGCGTCTGTCTCAAGCTATGATTCTTCCTCTCTTACATTGGCCGACATGCCATCCGAGCAACGCCGGGATCCTTGGATAGCATCTCTTCTAGAGTATTTATCTCAGCCATCACCCCGCACCACCGACCGCTCGCTTCGGCGCACTGCTCGCCACTTTGCCATCCGCGAAGGGCTCCTGTACCGCCGCAACTACCTCTCTGTTTCTGGCACTCATAAAAACGCCAAGCGCATCTAACCTTGAACGCGTCCTATCAATTATTATTATTATTATTATTATTATTATTATTATTATTATTATTATTATTATTATTATTATTATTATTATTATTATTATTATTATTATTATTATTATTGCGCCAGTACGAAGGCTACGTAGCTGTTCCGGGAGTGCAACCGCTGTCGATACTGTGCAGATAATACGGAAACAGCATAGGAATAGGTTGGTATTTAGTGTGTGGTTGATTTTCTTCTACTTGATATATGTTTGCATCTATAGCTTACGTCGTAACCATTTTGCGTTCTCGTCAGCGTTTCGCACCATTCAACTATTCTAAAAGTCCAGTTAGCACCGCGATCAACGGCGTAGGATAGGATTGGTGATAAATCAAGCCTTTTTACACTAACTAAACCACTTTTGTATCCATATGCTGTCCTAGGCGATGAACTGATACTGGTAGGATATAAGCTTGGGCTGGCTGTTGTAGCATACTTTAAATTCTGAGGAACCAGCACTTAGATGAAATACACAGAGAAGAACGACACACACATTGTGCTTGTGTACATCTAGTTCAATCCCTGGTGTGCAGGCATTTATATACGTGGTGTGCAGGTATTTCGTGGGGCTTCTTTGTTTCTTATTTGTCAATGCACTTTTATTTTAGTCATGAGTCAAAAACATGGCTCTCCAATTGATAGACCAGAAATATTTTAGCTATTGTCTTTAGATAAGGCCTTTATTCCCTTTCTAAATTTTGCTAGCAATGGCTTTGTTACAAGGCTAGAAAGCCACCATTGAGCCTCTCTACATTCCAAGTATCCACTCCATGCTTACATTTTTTTAACATCTGCGTGATTTTCGTTGGGCAGCCCCAAGGTCTAAATAAAAAAAAAAGCAGATATGTCCATATAGTGCCTGTTCGTCTCGGAGATACCTGGAAACGCACATTTGACCCAGACGAGCACGATATGTTACCCTTCAGTGCGTGAAGTCTGGAGAGAGGCAACAAAAATTTTACTGAAACCGACCAGGTTATTTTCACGCAGCTGCTCTTTCCGCTCAGTTGTGTTTCAGAGGGAACCAACATTCTTGGCCGGAACACACAGATGTATCTAGCTGAAGTGGTATTCACAGGGGAGTGCAATACTATCGCAGTTAAAAAAAAAACATTTCCGCTCGCAGGTTCAATGGTAGCATAAATGCATATAAATGCATGCTGTTCATCACTGTACAGCGCATCAACTGAGCATATCTGTATACTGTCGCTTGTTACCGGTGTCATTCTATGAAAAAAGAAAGATCATTCGACGAACGCCTTTAGTGATCATCCACGAGCGGATGACTAAAAACTACATTTCTTCTTTTTTTTTCAGGGAACTGTGTCACTTTTTTATGATGTGATTTCCGTTGGGGTCTGCACAGTTTCTTGCCTGAATGGTTCTGAGAATCTGAGGACATGACGCCCATAAAACCGAAAAACGGCTTATGGGCTTTTTTCATAAGAATCTTCACATATATGTAAAGACTATTTTACACTTGCGCACAAGGTCATCGGCCAGGATTTTGAACCAAGGAGTCCTAAGAATATCAGGAGTTAACAATCTGAGAACTAGAAATATTTCGAGGGCTTAAAAGTGCTAACATAAGCTGTCACTTTATTGAAATAAACATTTAGGATTTCCTTAACACGGGCTCATCTCTGTGCGGTACCTCAACTCCGGGCGCCCGAGGCCATTCTCACTTAGTCTGCATATCACGTCGTGACGTACTCTTTTGCAGTACTTGTGTGGTGTAGTCTGTTGCATGCATCAAAGGTTGTTCTTAGAAAAGTCGTATCGCTGATAACAAGACATAATAGCCGTATCAGAAGCACGTAGTAACGTTAACACAGCCTCTGCCCAGCGTTTTCTTTGTTTCTGCCTCTGCAAGCGTTTATGTCCAGCTAAATTAGATTTTGAAAACTGTGAAAACCGTTCGACTAGAACACGAGTACAGAATGCGGCTACTACAAGCAAATATGAAGTTCGATTCTGTTGTGTGCCAAATACGAATCCTGTTTTATTTATTTGCATTTTCTCCCAGTGCCTAATCACTGAAGTTCTGCTTGGAAGCTCCCGGCATCATAGGTCATTTTATGAACGCTTCTCTGCGATTGTGTATTCGCATCATTCGTAACATACGTGCGTTCTAGGTTGGGTTTTTTTTTTTTTTTGCAGGCTGGAGAGACAAAAAATCAGACGTGTAAAACAGATATCATGGGTGACTGATGTGCGTTTTACTCGCACATATCACTGTAGCCTTCGTACTTGTAAGAAGTGTCGCAAAGAAGGTCGTAGACAAACTGGCAGCAAGTGTTCTTATGCGTAACTGCGTTCCCGGGTGCCCAGTAGCTGCAGCCGGCTCCTGCGTAAAGGGACGAGATCGGTAGATTAGTGAGGGGCAAGAAGAGAGAACAAGAGCACGCTTTAGTCCAAAGGGCGTGGTCATACATGTTCGCTATAAAAGCTTGCGTTATTCAAAGTGCCTTCTCTCTCGAACGATCCGACGATGTAGTCTTCAAAGGCTCCGGCTCTCAGGCATGGTAACACCCTTAAGAAAACAACAAACGACACGCTTATATCGCAATACAGGCCACAATACGCTATGTTTTCTTACTGACAACAGATGAATGCGCACCGTACCAGCTAGTAAATGTCGTTGCAATTGTCAAGATTTCTCGGTGCCTTCGCCAACGTAGTGCTTATAGAAAAGGCGTTGGTTTCATTTCCAGTCACTGCTATCGTGGTTGTATACGCAGCTTGTAGCAACAAAAAAAAAAGAAAAAGCAGAGAGACGTGGACTCTGTTGGTGGCGGGAAATGGAACGAGACAAATGGAACGAGACAAGCGAAGAGTAGTAAGTGGTTCTTGAGGGAAAGGGAAAGGTTGGAGCGAAGACGGGTACGGTGAAAAACCGCAAGCGAGTAGAACGCCCTCAACCCAGCTTCAGCTTTTGCAGCGCAAAAAAGACCAACACAAAAAATTGGAGGACGCTTAAGCTTCGCTTTTAAGAGTGGAACGCGATAGCATTCAAAGATCCCTGACTGCTTCTCACGCTTCCCGACAACTGCAGCTTAAGCAACCGTAATATTTACCGGGAAACACTGGCGGCGAACGCTATGCACGAAGGCGAGATTTCTGGTAGAAACGCGGCGATCCCGGAGATATAGATGCCTTGCACCTACGTCACGGCCGGGAATTCTGGGATACCTGTTCACCATGTTGGAGGACCACCGGGCGTGACTGCAATCGCTCTCGTTAGCCATGGTACTATGCGCTGTATTTGGGTGCTCGAACCGCAGCAAAACGAAGAAGAGACGGCAGTCGGCGAACACAAATCTATTTCGCTTGCCAAAGGTCGTGCACAATCAGTGCGACCGCACGAGAACACTCAGTGCGAAGCGGCGCAGTCTGTGGCTGGCACGTATCAGACGCGCCGATCTCGACACCAACCGTGCCGATATCCGAGTCTGCGGCGCTCATTTCGTATCAGGTAAGCTTGAAAGCCCTTTTTTTTGTGTGTGTGATGATTGAAATACGGGGACAAGACGAAACAACCGCGCAAATTGCATTTGTAGGCAGGCCATCAAAGCTGTGGGAGGAGACGAATCCCGATTGGGCACCGTCGCTTCTGCTCGGATACGGCTCGCGTCATGCAGACCCTGCGCGCTACGACCGCGCGAAAAGACGGCGCTTGCAGAAAGATGAAGCTGATGCGGCGTCAGCGGCAGTGTCGGCGGCAATCGCAGAGTCGATCGGCACCGATACCGGCGACGCAGTGGAAGGCCAGCCACCACCGGGAGACGAAGACGAAAGCGGTACCGAAGAAAATGCGCCTGGTTTGTAACTTTCTGCAAATTTCGTGAGCAACTTTGTTAAGGAGCCCACTGTGCATGTCAGCGTGGTACAATGTGTTTGCAATGAGTCATTTGCTTAAAATGTGTCATGATTTTTTTTTCGCAGGAGTCGCTGCGCAGACGGAGCTAACCTCGGTGGGCCTCCAAGCTTTGGAAACGCAGTGTCTCGCGCTCAACGAGGCCCTTTACACTGCCCGGAGCGAAAACGAGCAGCTGCAGCTGTCAAAAGCAGCATTTCAAGGATGTGAGGCAAAAGTAATTTTTTACACAGGAATGCCGAACTTCACACAGTTAAACAGCTTGTTTGAACTTCTTGAATCCCATGTGTCACACAATGTAAATAATTCATTGTCAAAGTTTCAAGAGTTCATTTTGTTTTTGATGAAGTTGAAGCTGAATCTGCACAATGTTGACTTGGGCTTCAGATTTGGGGTGTCTGAAGCTACAGTGTGTAGAATATTTGATAAGTGGCTGCACTGTGCATACTGTCGACTTAAGACCCAAATTGTGTGGCCAGATCGAACAGCACTGCGTCGTACAATGCCACAAGCGTTTTACGATGCATTTGGTGATGATGTGTCAGTCATCATTGATTGTTTTGAACTAAAGATAGAGCGGCCATCGTCATTCCTGCCAAGAAGTGAAACTTGGTCCCAGTATAAAGGCAGCAATACGGCCAAGTTCCTAATCGGCATTGCTCCTACAGGTGTTGTCACCTTTATATCTGAGGGCTGGGGAGGGAGGACTACCGACAGACACATCACTGAGCACTGCGGTCTGTTGGACTACTTGCTGCCTGGTGATGTGGTGCTTGCTGATCGAGGATTTAACATATCAGAAAGTGTTGGATTTTACTGCGCAAGGCTCCACATTCCAGCTTTTACCAGAGGTAAAAAACAGCTTTCAGCTGAAGAGGTAGAAAGCACAAGAAAGTTAGCCAATGTGCGCATCCATGTTGAGAGGGTTATTGGCCTAATCAGAAATAAATTTGTCATTCTGAAGTCTACATTGCCCATTGACTATGTTACCTGCCGACCTGGAGACGAATTAGCACCAATAGATAAAATTGTCACGGTGTGCTGCGCCCTTTCGAATCTTTGTCCTTCTATAGTTGCAGAATTAAAGGACGCTAATGAGAGTCCTTAAAGGTTTTTACCGCAGTGCATGCATGCTATCAGAGCCAATAGATTCATATTGTACACTAGCGAGAAGACCGACACTGCTGCCACCGAGAAATGAGCAATGGCAGCTGAACCACCATGAGAATCATGGGTAGCAGATAAGCTTGCTGTTCTTCTGGCTGTAAACGTTGCTGTGGCTTTGCAAATTGGTTCTTAGAAAGCAAATATGTGATTGTATTCATTACAGGAAGCAAGAATATGTCAACAAATCAAAGCATCATACCAAAAAGTAAAATGAAAGCAAAAAAAATTTAGAAACTTGTATGGCAGGGCAAGGGTTGTCATCAGTACATTTTTTGGGAGTATTTTTTGGGGGAACAATTGGCACTCCTGTGTTGACTCACCTTGTGTGAAGGCTGCTTCATTCCTCTGTTTTGTAATTTTTGTCATGCACTGTGCCATAGCTCCATATAGTAGCTGCTGGTCTTCTGTAGCCTTCTATGCAATGATATGTTTCTTGCTTTTGCTAGAGGTTGCAGCGGAACAAGTATAACAAATAGCATTGCTTGCATACCTTTTCCTGTGTAATAAACTGGGCAACTCTAGATTTTATTTTGGTTTTACTGTTGCTGCTTATAACTGACTTATAGCTATGGCTGAATAGTATATCACACCAGGCAAATATGCAAGAACATTGTCTCACATCCCACAGGGCTCCATCTTGGTTCCGCTATTATTTTTAATTTATATTAATGATATTTTTGCCGGAATTTCATCTTCTATACGGTTGTTTACGGATGACTGTTGTGTACAAAAATTCAGAACGACTTGTCACTTATTCATGACTGGTGTACTAAATGGAAAATGAATTTGAACATAGCACAGTGTATACATCTCTTTTACTAAATAGAAGAAACCAGTCAAGGTACCATCTGAACAATGTACTATTCAAGCAAGGTGGTACGTATAAGTATCTAGGTGTGCTACTGTCATCTGAATGCTCGTGAAAACCTCAGGTAGAAATTATCATAGCCAAAGCTGGTAAAGCTTCGAATTTCATTCAACGAAAGCTGTGATGTTCGCATGCGAATTTAAACGTAGGGCATATACTACTTGTAACCTTCATTGCTGCTCTAGAACAAATACAAAACCTTGCTGCCAGGTTCATCTTGGGGCGGTACGGAAAGAGACCTGCACTGCAATGAAGGCTGAGCTAGGATGGGAATCTCTGGCCGCTGCAATAAACTGATTTAAATTTTTATATTCGATTAAATATAATAAAACTGGAATTAATAGGGAAATTTACCTACGGAAACCTCATTACATTTCAAAGCCTACTAATCAGTTGCAAAATCCTGGAGTACCCTGCCAATACGAACATGTGTGCCAACTCATTTTTTGTTCGAACAATTAAACAGTGGAATAAACTGACTGAAAAACAAGTGCATTGTGTGAACGAAGATGTATTTTATTCCATGTTGTAACTACCCCTGCTGTAACGCCTTTGGGCGCTGCGGGGTAATTGATGAATAAATAATAAAGAAATTGTGCTTTGTTCTGTACTGTCACGTTTTCCACAGTGATAGTTATGACACACCCGTTATTCTTTTTTGCACTGCGGGCAATACCATTTTTTGGTCTTGGGTGCACGAGAAAGTCCAACACATGTAAAGTGAAACCACTTGAGCGTACATTGCGCATTGTCGCATGCAATCATCTTTCCTACTTCTGGCCCATTGCAGAAGCAGTACGTTTCCTGCGAACTGCTCTGCTGCCGCGTGAAGTACCGACCAAAGAGTTCTGGAAGAATAGCTTTCACAAAAAACTTTCTTGCGGTAGAAAGCATATTTTTGCAGAACTCTGTGTCCCGCCTTATTCGTTCAATGTGGAGCAGATGTGGTGCCCAAACAACGAAATCACAGTAGTTTACATCACACACAGGCATTTGGGCCTGCACTTGGTAATAGTACGCATGGCAGGGTTGTAATTGCATGACACCGTTGACTTCAGCTAGGCAGGTGTTGGCGGAACTGAAGTTAGTAGCGTCGCGAAGTACGTACGGACACTTGAATTCTGCGACTCCTTTGCCGCAACAGATGCATGACACAAGGGCATCTGGCGTTGCTCCAGCAAATGGATGCGTCGTGCTCAGATGAAGGCCAGACCTGCGGCACGTGAATTGTTCATGCTTTAATCTCTCATGAGCTTCATAGGCCTTGAGAGCATCTTGCTCATGATTGATCCCCCACATCACAGCTGGTGTTCTAAGGCTTCTATTTTCCGGGTAACAGATCTCTTTGAGCAATGAGACGCTGGGTCTCTCTACACTGGTATGACATACCCTTTTCATAACAGAGGCTGTTACTCTGCCAGCTCTGTACAAAAACCACTGCTGAGAATGGTTCTGCTGTCTTGTGGATGCTTCTACACGTTTCACGGTGTCGTCACTCATGACATATGCTGAAACAAAATTCTCCGACTTCTGTACAAGTGCCTCATAGGTGCAGGCTGCATTGTCTTCAGAATATAAACATCTCAAATCTACTTTGTGCTTTGGTTCTGGTTTCTTGAAGGCCTCACAGTATCCGGGTAGTATTGAAAATATCGCAGGCACGGTTCTTGCTTCCTTGATACCCATGTACAATTTGTGCAGCTCTTCTGGTGAAGGAGGTGGAATGTCCATTCGTAGCTTTTTTTTCTGGACATCTGCGCGGCTGCCATCTAGAAGCTGTTTTTTCCCTCTCGATGAAGTGAAATCAATGTCTTTCAGGCGCTTAAACTGCACCTTTTCCACATATGTAGGCAGCCACGCATTATCCTTTCCGGTACATGTTTTCTCATTTCTCATCCTTACGCCTGTATCCACAGCGAAGAGGCAGGCTCCAATGTGAGAGCATGCCTCACCTACCCCTGCCATGCAGGTGCAGTGGGCGGTGAGCACACTACCATCAGCCATGCACAGGACCCACACCTTCAAGGGACCATCTCCTAGTCTCTGGGAATGGTTTACCTGCAAATATTTAAGGCAGGATATCAAACAGCTTTTCCACACACGCACCAAATGCATTTCATCTCAGAAAGTGAGCACACACATTATCTGGAACAATGACCACTTTTACAGCTGCTCTGTGGTGTCTCAGAGACAGTAGAGGAGAGCAAGCAAGTTAATCTCCGAGGTGTACAGAAAGAGGTTATAAATGGTACGTTGTCTTTTGCATGAAGACATTCTTAATGCAGCAGTAGTGTAAGAAGGCAGAGCTTCAAGAAGACAGCCACGCCAAGGTGTGTCATGACTACAAAAACGAGCACCAGTAGTACCCACATCCGCACTCGGGCACTGAAAACTGCCTTCGGTTTCATTGATTGATTGGGTGGATGATTGGGTTTGGCATCTCAAAGTGATTATGAGAGGCACTGACTGGGATGGGTAGGCCTCCGGATTAATTTCGGACGCATTGGTTTCTTTATTGCGGACGGCAACCTTGACATTGCGTCATTTCGCGTTTCCATCCCCATCTAAATGCGGTCGCCGAAACCAGGCTCATCAGAATGCGCGTGCTTGCGGCAGCACAACATTTTACAGCCATCGAGCAACCGCGGCCAGCAACGCAACATTTTGTAGCTTGGCATTTTAGTATGGTTACAGGTAAATGTGGATGTTGGGCTTACCTCCCCAAGCAGGAGCACTTTTCCTTGCTGGAGCCGTTTTGTTGACAAGCTCTTGACCCAGCCGCTTGTAAAATAATTGTGTGCCTCAAGGGACTTGAACGCTTTCATCTCCTGCAGAGTCACGAAGCTCGAGGAGTAGACAAGGTAGTTGACGATGTCCCCGTGCGTCACTTCAGGCAGGGCATTGACATCCGTCGTCGTGTCGGTGCCCGGTCGCAGCGTGTACGGGTCAACACCATCGCACATTCGCACCTTTTCTTCGTATCGAGCGCGCGCCGATCCGATTAACTGAGCGTAATATGCTGCGTTAAACGGCTTTCCGCCAGGAGCGGGTGGCATTGCGCCTAGAAACTGCAAAAACACGTCAAGCCAACGAACGCGTGAATGGCACAGCACTAAACGAGGCAAGAAATGGTCCTCCAACATGGGCGGCCGCTTGGCGGAGCGACGGTCGTGACGTCACGTGCAAGCTATCTATTTCAGGTTTCCGTTTTTGTTTCCTACTTTTAATATTTCAGTCTGGGAAGATTTAAGATAATAGGCATGCGCTGTGGGTGTTTTGTTTCATGACATTTCTTAGTAAGTTGTCATTCTCAAACCCCGAGGAATAGCTTTGCCAAGAATGCAAGACAAGGTATGAGCAACATTAATGATAAAACGTATACATGTACCGAAATAAACTCGGAGGGCCTGCGTGGTTGGGGATGCGCCACGTCGCACGCCGGTTGCCGACGCAGGATTTTCTGCGACCCGGAGCCCTTAACGATATCGCGTTAAAAGGACGGCTGGCCCCACCGACGGCCAGATGGGACTGAGAGGCCGAAGGAGGAAAGCGATTTCTACTGGTGATTTCCTAAATATACGTTGTTAATTCCTTTCTCTGTCACATCTGTTAAAGAAAGGGCTTCAGTAATGCGGCTTGCATACATAGTAGAAAACGAAAACGCCACTAACTTGTCAACTCAATGTAGGCCATGCAAGTGCAACGACAACCCCTATATTTGTAAAGTACAACCCATTGCAAACTAAACACTTCAAGATGACGGACTAACACAGTATCAGAGCTATGTTCGATTCACCATCATCATCAATATTAGCCTATTTTTGATGTCCAATGGGCAGGACGAAGGCTTTGCCAGTGATTTCCACTTACTCTTGTCTTGCGTTAGCTTCCAACCTGCGCCTGAAAAATTCCTCATTTGATCACCTCCCCTAATTACCTTCCATCCCCGACTGTGCTTCTCTTCTCCTGGTACCCATTCTGCACCTTTAACGGCCTACCGGTTATCGGCTCTGAGCATTACATGGCCTGCTCTTGTGTGTCGCTCTTTCTGCGGTCCTTAACTTGTTCTCGAGCTTCTTTGTTAACCTCCAAGTTACTGCGCCACATGTTAGTGCCAGTAGAATGTCATGATTGTACACTTTTCCTTTCAACAACCGTGGTAAGATTCATGTCAGGATTTGATGATGCCTGGCGTATGCACTCTATCCGAGTTTTATTATTGCGATAGCAATTATATGGACACTCCAAAGCAGATTTCTGCCGTCGGCGTCGCCGTCGCCGTGAGGTTCCGTATGACGTCAATGGAGATGAAACCGTCGCCGCGCGCCGCGCGCCGCCGAACGCTGTATGTGCGAGTGAAAGAGCGCGAGGGACGCGCGCTTTCACGGGGAGTGAACGCACGGCGGAGAACAAACACGCGTTCTGCGCCGTGCTCCCTTAAGGGCTGCAGAAGTAGGCGTCTCTGTCTCTTTCCTCCTTTACAATCACCATATATGTAGAGCAAACGCGCCCTCTTCCGACGCGCGAAAGGCCGGGGGGGGGGAGGTGACGTTTAGCTGCGGCACCAAGTGCCTATGTAGATCAGAGGCTCCGGCAACTGTCACCAACGCCGCACGCACTTTGAGCGAACGCGGACAAAACGCCGACGGCGTCGACAACAGTTCTGCGTGTTGCCGGTGCTGCTGCATGTCCAAGTTTATACAGCTGATTAAGCTACTATCATTACTCCGTATAGCTCTCTACAAATTTGCTATCGCACTTGATGCTTCGCCTTTAAGGTGAAACTGCGACAACTTTTTTTTCTGTAAGTTTTCTTCTCATGATCAGGATCCCCCTATGGGTAATTCACCTAGGTAAATGGTACTTCTGCACAGAATCTAGAAGCTGAGTGGCGATCATTACATATTGTTTCCTTTCCAGGCTATTGAACAATAACTTTGTCTTCTGCATATTAGTCATCAACCCGGCTCTTGTACTTTCTCGGTTAAGGTCCTCATTCATTTGTTGCAATTCATCCCCAGTCTTGCTGAACAGGACAATGTCTGCAAACCGAAAGTTGCTTAGATATCCGCCGTTGATCCACACTCCTAAGCCTTCCCAGTCTAAGAGATTGAATACTTCTAAGCAAGCAGTGAAAGACATTGGACTAATTATGTCTCCATTCCTGACCCCTTTCTTAATTGATAGGTAATTTCCTACTGTTCTTGTGGAAAACCAATGTAGCTGTGGCATCTTTGTAGATGTTTCCCAAGATGTGCACATATACCGCCTGTATTCCTTGATTACGCAATGCCTCCACGACTGCTGATATTTCCACCCTATCAAATGCCTTTTTATAATCTACAAAAAAATTGATAGTATTCCCCAGATTTCTCGATTACCTGATTGATGACATGGATGTGATCCATTTTGGAATATGCTGTCCTGAGGCCAGCCTGTTCTTTTGGTTGATTGGAGTCATGTGCTCCCCTGGTTTTTTGGCAATTATCATAGTGAATATTTTATATACTATCGAAAGCAAGCTAACGAGCCTATATTTGTTCAGTTCATTATCGTCTTCTATCTTATGGGCTGGAATATGGGCTATCTTATGGGTTGGCATTCTTCTAGCTTTCTGCAACACTTGAAGTCGTTAGGCATTGCGTATAAATGGCCGCACGCTTTTCAAGCATAATATCTCGTCCATCTTTGATAAAATAGACGGTTATTCCATCTTCTCCTTCCGATTTTCACGGAGAATGTCTTGGTATGCCCTTCTAACTTCATCGCTAGTTAAAGAAGGAGGCTCTGTATCCTGTTCATCAACACTTGTAATGAAGGTTGCGTTTGTACTCTGGGTACTGTACATATCAGTATAGAATTGTTCTGCTGCTTTTACTATATCAGCGAAATTGCCGATGACATTACCATGCGTATCTTTCACTGCATGCAACGTGCACTGTATTACCGAAGTTTCTTCTCAACTTTTGATTCACCATAGAGTGTGTAAAGCCACAGCAGAATTTATTGCGTTATCATTCTGCGGGAACGTCAGCCACTTTGTGGTGTAGGAATGGTTTGTATCTCGCCTCTTTCACGCCACTCTTCAATGAAAAAAAATTATTTTACAATTATCCGGTGCTCGTCGGAATCGTCTCCACGTCAGATGGATTCTTCAAGCACAGCTGCCCAGCGCTTTGGTTGCACCACGAACGACGAGGCAGGTCGCGAGGTAATAATTAGCAGTGTTAGCGCGCACTGGCACGTCACGCATATCGGAAGTCACACACGGACTTCGCGGCCGCGTTGATAGAGGGCGCAGCGCTTTCAGAGGGAAGCACGAGGGTTGAGCAGGGCTGCAGTAGACGGCTCACACGTACCCGCCTGCTATCGCTGCAAGATCAGTTGTAATTCATAACCAGGATGATTTCGTGCAGACATCGCGGCGCCACCTATAGATGCGCGCGTCGTGAATGGAGGAAAGCGCGACAGAGGAGCCTAATCGCGTACACTTCTCTCATATAACTCAATATGGCGAAGGCAATACGGTGTGTCGCTATGTTTGAAGAGTAATTGCATTAACGTAGATATCCATCGTGAAATGTGTACAAGTGGAATTTTATTGCGATAGCAATTATATAGAGAATTCAGACCACTTTCCGCCGCCATCGCCGCCATCGGCGTCGCCGTGATGTTCCGTATAAAGCCCAAGCACGATAACGTCGCGGCCGCAGGCTGTATGATGTAGGTACGGGTGAAAGCGTGCCATAGTGGGATGGTGGGGCGCGCAAGGGTAGCAGACGTGGTGAAAGCATGCGGTTTTCCATGGTGCGCAAGGCAGCGGGGAGGGGGAAGGAGCATTCTACTCCGGCGGTGGCTGCGTGCGGCGCGGCCCCTATCTTTCAAGCGATATGACGTGGGTACCACATCTGTCGGTGCGCCGAGGGCTTCATGGGGGCTGTGTTCTCGCCGCTTAGTTTGCGCTGAAGCGAGTCGCAGCACGAACGGCACTTCTCTTGCTGCTGCTGACACTCTTCCTCGCGCCAGCGTCCTGACAGCGAGTATCCGCGGTCATCGAGTGAGATGTGTTCATGTTTCCCTGTGTGCACGTGTAAACGCAGTCATTAATTTAGATAGTAAACGAATATTTACAGCAGCTATGCAGCTGATAAACTGACTATCCTTACATCGTGTAGCTGTCTTTATATATTGTCATCGTAATCAATGCTTTGCCTCTCTGGCTTAACTGTGACTTTTTTTTTCAACAAGCGCACGTTTAGACAAGCGCGAAACTAAGGCAAACACAGGAGCGCAAAGCGATGTTTTAATTGCTTAAATTTTGTTGTTGAATAACCAGTATAAGATTCTTCAAAATCAAGAATTTGCTGTACTTCTTTCAACCTTAAAGCAGTCGCAAATTTATGCGTAGCTCTCGCGTTAAGCGTATGTGTAAAATTTAGTGTAACAATGAACAAATGAAACACAACAGGCAACAGTAAGTCGCCGCTCACTAGTCTGCATCAACCTTTCAGGCACTGGTGCATCGAATAGTCGAGAATATTGAAATACAGTACCCAAACTTAGAGAGTGCTGTGGGCCGTTCGTGTAAGTGAATGTAAAATGGATGCAATATAATACAAGCTGAGTTTGCGTTTTTGGGTAACCTATAGGATTCTTCAAACACTATTTTTATAACTAACAAAATTGTTCATTTCGGCATCGCATAGGCTCAGCAGAAGCTCCTTAACTTAGTACGTCAAGTGAGGTAAAGCACTCAAGGTGAGGAATTCAAAATATGTTATGCACAGCACTCAAGTAAATCCGAAGAACCCTTTACATGACCACCACTGTACGCGAAGAGTTTCTTGAACAGCAATGGGCAGCGTATTTTGGGACGAAAATCGGAAGGCAATGTACGTTACCACCGTCAATGTAGTTGTGGCGGAGGATGAAACAGTTGTCGCAGCCTGTGTAAACTGTACTCAAGTTGAAGGATGTGCGAGGGTCTGAAAAAAAAAGAATGCATTACAGTGTTATCTTAAAAAATATATCTACAGAGTGCGCGGCTTTCAAGACGTTGATCATGTCTTCTCATTTTCTGTCTTTTAGGGGCGAAGCTCCCTAGGGTGTGGGTCGTTCCCTCCTCTGTAGTAGTAGTAGTAGTAGTAGTAGTAGTAGTAGTAGTAGTAGTAGTAGTAGTAGTAGTATGTAGCCACCTCTAGTTTATGAATTGCTCAATAGATGGCGTTGTGTGTCCGTACGTGAAAGAGACGCCGCATGTAGTTTTATGAAGTGTTCACTTGAAGTCCGTAGCTCTGGTTGGCATAGAGACCGCTATGCATGTATGTATACGCATATATACATATATATGTATATGTATAGTATAACCTGAAGCCGACTTCCGCTTCCGTTGCCACTTCCGGTTCCGCTTCCGGTTCCACTTCCGGTTGCGCTTCCGTTTCCACATCCGGTTCCGCTTCCGGTTCCGGAAGCCAGCTTCCGGCTTCCGGAGAACGCTTCCGGCGTTTTTCTCTCTCGTCCGTAGCTAGGTGCGCTGCGGCGCACAAGGGCGTTCGTTCCCGACGCGCGTTCTCTTTCTCTCGTTCCCGACGCGCGCTCTCTTTCTTTCTCGTCCGTAGCTAGGGACTCTGCATTGCACAAGGGTGTTCGTTCCCGACGCGCTCTCTTTCTCTCTCGTTTCCGACGCGCGCTCTCTTTATCTCTCGTCCGTAGCTGTGGTTTACCCGAATGATCCCCCGGTGCTTCGCCCACTCATCATCATCATTCACTTCGTGGATATGCTGTGACTTTTATTGCGATAGCAATTATATGGACACTCAAAAGCAGATTTCTGCTGTCGGCGTCGCCGTCGCCGTGAGGTTCCGTATGCCGTCAATGGAGATGAAATCGTCGCCGCGCGCCGCCGAACGCTGTATGTGCGAGTGAAAGGGCGCGAGGGGCGCGCGCTTTCACGGGGAGTGAACGCACGGCGGAGAACAAACGCGCGTTCTGCGCCGTGCTCGCTTAAGGGCTGCAGAAGTAGGCGTCTCTTTCTTCCTTTACAATCACCGTAGAGCAAACGCGCCTTCTTCCGACGCGCGAGAGGCCGTGGGGGAGGGGGGGGGGAGGCGACGTTTAGCTGCGGTACCAAGTGCCTATTTATATCAGAGGCTCCGGCAATAGTCACCAACGCTGCACGCATTTTGAGCGAACGCGGGCAAAACGCCGACGGCGTCGACAACAGTTCTGCGTGTTGCCGGTGCTGCTGCATGTCCAAGTTTACACAGCTGATAAAGCTAATATCATTACTCCGTATAGCTCTCTACAAATTTGCTATCGCAATTGATGCTTCGCCTTTCAGGTGGAACTGCGACAACTTTTTTTATTTAAAATTTTGTTAGGTGCTGATACTCACCAGGTCTGACCTCAAGTTAAAACTCTCCTTGATAATTTATCAATCAAGAATATCATCAGCCGTTATGCAGTACAAACCGGCCTTGTCAACCCTACCGTGAAAACCCTATAGCAACGAATTTTTGTTTCATGTTTTTTTAAAGCAGCTTTACAGCCTAATAACTGCTCTTCAGTTAACTTTATCTGCTTTCATTTACTCTGATGACCATTATCACTTCTATGTATCACGTGTCCGATGAACATTTGCTTCTACCTCTTACTCTATAAGATTTAGCTCGTATTCACCTCGGCTTACTGTGTTGGGCAGTCTAACTGCTGTCGTTTAAGCGCGCACAAGTGGTTAATGAAGTGGCTACAAGCCCTTTATCTAGTGTCCATGTTCCTCATGTTTGTCGCTTCGTGTGCCGTTCAAAAAGCGCTGTTTCGTTGCATAAATAGCAACAACAAGCCGGCCCGCATTAGCACACTGTTGTCACCCTACAATGAACTTATTACAATATCCACAAGCGCAGTTGATATTCCTAATTCGGCAGCTTTACAGTGAGTTAAATATAAAATGTTGTCCTTCCTGGCATCGTCAGAAAAGTTATCAAGGGAACAGCTGTACTTACTTTCCCGTGAAACCATTTCAATCATGTTTTTCACGTTATATCCGGGTGAAGAATAAAATGTCATCGTGTAAGGGCTGCAAAGAGAAAAATGCTCTGGATTAATTTGGACCACAGCGGTTTTTTAAACGTGTACATAAATTTATGTAAGCAAGAATTTTGCATTTTGGCCCCTTCAAAACATACCGTAACGCATAAAGGCGAGGTTGTGCATTTTCCGCAAATGGTTTGTCTTTCTCGCCCACTTAGCCTGTGACGACTCGTCGCCTACGGAGTGCAGCTTCAACACGCGTCAGCAGTACTTACATGCCACCTACTGATTCGTTTGCGATGGCACCAACTAAGAAAACTGCGGCGCAGAAAGGCAATGACGTCGACGGGCGAATCTCGCTTTGGTCCGGCGAGAGACACGCCAACGCGAAGCAGAATGCTTTTACGCGTTCGCGGCGCACGCTGCGAATTCTGGCTCTCGCACTCCTGAAGCTGAGCGCGTCGCAACTCAACAGGCTGCGCGAGGCACTACGGAGCTGGACCAAAGTGCTCCTACCTTCACCCAAGCGACTCGACAGCGGGACGCCGCTCGCCAACAGGACGCCGCTTACCAAGCAAACCTTCAACATGCTCGCCGATCCGCAACTCGTGCGCCTTTTGCTGCAGCGGATCGTTAGTTCACGAAGCGATTTACTAACAAACCCTTCGGTATCGCTTGTGCGGTTTGCGAACGCCTGTGGTTTATGGCCGGAATTTGCCCAGCGCTCCGGAGCGTGCAATGTAGTGTCTCCGAAGGATGTTTCCCGGTCGCGAGTCGTTCGACAACTTTCGCTTGTGTGGCAATTGTTGACGATCTCTGTGCAGTGGTAGGGTTTCGCGGAGGGCTATTTGCAATTTAGTTGTTGACGTATAATAAACATGCAACAGCTTCTTTGAAGACACGTTGCACTTTCGCGTTCAACCGATTCCCATATGATAGTGGGATCAACCCCATAGCCTCCTATATTTTTTCATGCCCGCCGAGTGGCGAGCAGGGGCTCTATTCTGGACACGCATGGTGGCTGCACGGCCGCCATTATCCGCCATCTTGGCTGTCTCATTGGCTGTCCGGAGGTCACGTGTTTTGAAATTTCTGCCGGGAAACGGAAGTTTTGCTAAATGCAATTTTGCGTTTTCGTCAGAATGATGAAACGTGACGCGGAGCTGCAAACTTTATCGACTAATACTTTTTTGTGGTCCTTGGCACCTCTATTGCGACTTCAGAGCTTAAAAAGAAAGTGGACGGTAGCGTGCAGAAGCTCATGCAATGCATCTGTAATTTCGCGAATATGTGGTGGCGTTCCAAGATAGCCGGCATGTCCGCTTGCTGATTGGCTGAAGGAATATCCTGTGAAGAGCGTCACAGGAAGGGCTGTTTCGTAAACGTCAATTTGACGTTGCGTGACGTTGCGCTTGGCCGCCATTGCAGAGATTTTCCGCCATAATTTGTGGTGCGACGAGCCACGCGAATTATGGTAATGAGCGGCCATATGCAATGACAGTGGAGAGGCATGCGTATCGCCGCATTTTCCCTGTCATTTGGGGCGATGAAAATCTTTTGTTCACAACGCGTGCTCATAGCATTTGCACCGCTCTCGGGTGGTGTTGGCATTTGTGTTTTGAACCATCATTTTTATTAAAAACGCGTTTATTTGAAATAATATTGGTTGAAACTAGCAAACTTCTTGCGACTTATTGCACTTTTCGCCACTGCTTTTGTATTGTAATCAATAATAATGACTTTTCGCATCATCAAAGGCTATGACAACGGTGACTTTTTAATTTACAAAAAGAAATGTACGCAAGACGGCGCCTTGAAGTTTCCTCTCGCGGTGCGAGTAAGCAGCGAAGTGCACAAGAGATGGCAGTGCCGGCGTTTGCGTCGCTCAAGCGGATACCTCTGGCGCGCGCAACGCTATCGATGATATTCGACCGCTTCTCAGCCAGACTCGTCTGGCTGAGTCACTTGCGGATCACGAGAAAGCGATAACGCGGCATAGAGCGTGCTCTGATCATCACTGGCAGGTTGCGTATGTTGTCTCAAGGTAGAAAGCAAGCGCGTGGGCGCCAATATACGATGACTCATTCAGTTTCTCGAGGACATGCCTCCTAGCTAATGAAGCAGACGACATCCTGCGCGCATGCAGACGACGGAAGCGAGAAACGATTTTGATGGAATAATCGTACGCTTTGAGCTAGCTGCTTTATTTTTACTGGGGAGGAAAACTGCTTTGCTATATCAAGAATGCTAGGTTCAATGCCTACGTTACAGTTTCTTAGGCGAAACGTCAAATTTGCGTATCGTTACGAAAGCAAAACGGGGCCATCAGCGCCATTTTGTAAGCGTCGCGCCTACGTCACGCCTCGAAGAAAATGGCGGAATGTCCAGAATAGCGGCTAAGAGTAGAGTGACCTAGAATATGGGAGAGTGTCCAAAGCGCCGGCTCCGGCGAGGGCCTTTTTCTGTGAACTGCCGCGCCGCGCCGCTGCTGCTCCGGACCCGTGGGCTTTTCGCGCTCGCGTAGCGCGCGGGAAGCGAGGGTCGTCTGCTACGCGCTGTAGTTTTTTGCGTTCATTTTCCACTCAAAGCACTTAAACTCTATTTAACTTCAACAGTGTGGTGCTACATGAAGCTTACCAATATTTCAGCGTTTCTTTGTGCTTGGGCAGCAAGATAATGCAAAAACTAACGTATAAAACTCATCAGCGCTGCCTAGCTCCGGTGCTAGAGTTCGGGAACGGTATTACGGTAAGTGCGTGCGTAGAAGCGCCCTAAATGAGCCTGCGCAAAGAAAGAACGTAAAAAAAGAAACGTTATTCGCATGGGTACGCGGGCAATAGCACCATGCTTGCAACAATAAGAGTAACGTAAAAAAAGTAAGTTACTCGCGCAGTCAAGTGAAATACTTACGTGCGTGCAGTGACCGCTTCGCTCAAAATTACGCGCTTTTCGCTCACAGTCATTAGTGGTTTACAGCTATACGCATATGTATTTATTCGAATATTTTTAGCCGCGACAATATTTTATTATGAACAAAGCAGTAAGCAGTAACGACTCGATTGGGTCCGATGACATTTTCCTCGTCAAAACGAAGTGAAAAGACATCTCTTCAAGAAGATATCTAATGCACTCAACGTTCGAATGAGTTGTGATCACAAGACCCTCATAAGTAAGTCTCTTTGGTTAGAAAGTTCTTTGCCAGGCACTGACTTTTGAGATCGGCCAGGTAGTCGAGGAAGCTTGTCTCCAGCCAGATTAGTCGTTCATCGCCTGCAGATTCAAGCTGCATGCAGTCAGCATTCTTCTGATGTATGTGCTGGGTACAATTACTCACGTCCATGAGCACGAACCAGCGGTGCACGGTGTCCATAAATTGCACCGTCGGTCCGACACCCGCGAAGCTTGCGTCGCACGTGTGGCCCGCCTGCTCTTGCAAGAGCTTCATAGCAGCTGTCACGGGAGGAGAAAAAACTTGCACTGCTCTCTGCATGTTCATTTTTTCCATAATCGTAGGGAATACGTGCTTTCTCGTCAAAAATCGTACTGGCTTTACAAGGCTGCCTTGCTGCATTCTGTAGAGGCTCTTCAAGTGGTTCGCTGATATTTCGCCGCCTTTTCCGATGTCACGGGACAAAAACTGTGATCGCACGTTTTTTTATCAGGTGGCACTGATCGAATGCAAGAAAGAGCTTTGCATTCGGTTTGCCAGGGTGGTCAATGCAATGCTTGTGGCTTCCGTTGCACAGAAGTTGCATAGCCAAGACATTGATCTTGTGGTTGTCTGTGACAATGCGCACGACGAAAAATCCTATTTTTCAACTTCCTTCAGAACGTGTCTCATGAGCATGTGCAGCTCACGGCCAGTGCAGTTTCTCGCGAAAAAGTACGCCACGGGTATTTTGAGCGAAACTGAAAGGCCGTTAAGGACGAAACACAAGAGTGAGTTGGCCAGCACAGGCTCATTTGTTGTTTCTTTGGGGAAGTTCACACCATAGTCCACTTCGCCGATGAAGGCATCTCTTTGCTTGTGATACAGTAGCCGTTGTTTGACGCGCATTTCGTCTACAATTAAAGAGCATGCCCTCGCATGCAACGAGGGATGAGAAGCGAGTTCTGCAGAGACAGCCTTTGCTTCACGAGTTCGGTCATGCCAACTTCTCCACGTGATGAGCCCATAAAGCGCTCGAGGGTACTTCGACAGGGAAGCCGAAGAATACCTTTGCTCCTTACGTGTTCGTATGCACGAGTCGAGAGGTTACGCAAAACCACAGCATGGCGCACTGTCACCTCAGACCACGTTGGTTTCTTCTTCGCGAAATTCTGAACTTGTTCCACTAATATTGAAGCGGCCAGGTCTTTCTTTTTCGCTTTCTCCACAACTTGCAGGAATGCAGACACACAGCATTCTTCCTTGAGCTTTTGCAGTTCCTGTTTGTACTTGTCGACGGTGTTCTTGAGTCGCTCAATTCGCGCGTTCAAGTCTCGCTCCTTACGTCTCCACTTTCGTTTGTCCATTGCCGAAACCGAGAATAATGACGACACCTGCACAGCTCTGTCCACCTGCACGGTCGTAGTGATGCAGCGCTCGCTTGCGCTGTTTTCCAGAGGTAGCGGCAGTTCGGTTGCGGAGCAATCCATCAGTGATAACTCTTGAGAGGCGACGTCGACGGACGGCAAGTCATTGAGAGGAAGCGAAGGAGACTCCAGTTGGCTCTCAACTGCTCTTAGTTTCGGCGGTGGTGTGTTCACTGGCGCAGCTGCCTCACGTTTTTTCACAGACGCGTCGCTTCTCTCTATTTTTCGGAGGCTGCAGGTACGCAGGATACTCTTCGAAAATTCTGGGAACAGCGTCTTTCTTGAGTTCGCGAATTTTGCAGCCCTCCTTGAAGTCAGAGGAACCGAAGTGTCGGCTGCATACAGTCGAGTAACACGACGTCGTATTCGGTGTCCAGTCGTCCCGAGAAATGACCTTTAGTCATTTCGCTCGCAGTTCCGGATCCTTTGGTATCTCGTGGAACGATAGACCCGGCGTCCGTTGTTTGCTCGAAGACTTGCAGCGTGGTACGCAGCAGTACGGCATCTTGTCGGGCGCAGGGCACCCCAACTGATTCCACACTGCGGATAGAAAACCCATTCGGTATGTCGAAAGTAATGCAGCATGAAATATTGTCACGTAGGTGACGGTGAGCTGCCTGGCACACAGGTAGACAAAAAAGTAACACTGCGTCGACGATGCACTTAAAATAGAATTTATTGGGCGAACTTGTGCCCCTAAAGCAAGCGAACTCGGCAACAGCGAAAACAGCAAGCGCGCCTACGGAGTTCGTCGGACTCTGGAAGCACGAGCGGTGGACCCGTATTTATACCCTCTTGCGTCCAAGATCGAAACGCGCCAAGCGACGCCGCTCGCATCGGCAGGAACGCGAGGCGGAGCTCGCGTTATGGGGTGTGCGGTGCGAGCGCCTCTTGCGGAGAAGGCAGGCGTAAATCAAGGAGGAAGGGAGAGGGCAGCGAACGGCCTCCGCCGCTCCACTGCGCGGGCATTAAAAAATATAGGAGGCTATGGATCAACCATATTCTTGCATGCCTTTTTCATTTCCATTTATTTATCCTTTCTTTATAAAAAATGGCACAGGCCTACGCGGCACACGCAGCACAGTCACAGCGTAAGCTGCTGGAGGGGCTCAAGAGCAGCTCCAATTTCGGCACCCCGGCGAAGTCTCTTCGCCTCGTTTTGACGAAAATGATCTGAACTGTCCCCCCGGCGTTGACGGCGAGCTGTGGCTTGTAATGCACAGCAGTCTGCTGAGCCCGAGCAAGCCTTACAGCTGCAACACACATGTCGGGCACGCTGCGTTTGCAGGCACCTTAACCAGATGGCGCCATCATACTGGCGGAGGCCCGGGCAGCTCGGGATCGCGTTGATTGCATGCCTCGTCTGAATCGCATCTCGTCGTCTGCGCCTGTGCACGTTGCGTTTGCTGGCGCCTTACCTAGATGGCGCCACCATACTGGTGGAACCTCCGATCGTCTGCGCCAGCGCGCCTGCCTAGAGAGCGTTTATAGGGCATTTTTCCGCGGCCCGATAGCAAGCGCTTGCGTGGCTCAGTGGTAGAGTATCTGACTCCCACGCAGCGGGCGCGGGCTCAATCCCGGCGGGAACGGGGTACTTTTTTCGCATTTCCGGCGATATCGGTGACGGTCGCCAACGGCGAAGGCGGAGGCGGACACCATCGCGAACGGAAACGGCTATTTAAATGATCTCATTACAGTTTACGCTGTAAAATGAAACACGAATAATTTCCCTCCTATCCTTGGTGTCATTGTTGGTTGGCATCTTATGCTATGACTATATATATATATTGTACTGTGAAATAAGGAGTAGTGGGGATGTGTCTGTGAGAGAGAACGACGAGAGACGTAAACCTTGTGTCGTGCTCGATCGGCTGTGCTACCTCTCGCTACTTTATCGTGCTAGTCGCGAACGCTGACTTCCCCAAGTGCTTCGTAACATTTGGTGGAAGGTGCTGGACCTGCTGCAAACCTGGATCTCCGCAGCCGGACAATCCCTGTCACATCTCCCATGCCTGAGGAGACTCGTCCTACCGATCCACCCCCGGCACCGCCTTCGGTCGTCTGTCCTGGTGCGCCACGCCAACGGGATCCTCCCGTATTCACTGGCACTGACGATCATGACGTAGAGGACTGGCTGTCATCGTACGACCGAGTGAGTACCCACAACAAATGGCATGACACTGACAAGCTTGGTTACGCACCGTTCTACCTGTCCGGGGTCGCCCATCTTTGGTTCCGCAACCATGACGCTGACTTTTCTACCTGGACAGCATTCAGAACGAAACTTCAAGAAGTATTCGGTCGCCCTGCTGTGCGTAAACTTCGGGCTGAACAACAGCTTCGCTGTCGTGCCCAACAAACGGGCGAAAGCTTTACCTGCTACATTGAAAATGTAGTTGACATTTGCCGGCGTATCAATCCAGATATGTCCGAAGATGACAAAATTAAGAACATATTGAAAGGCATAGACGATGACGCCTTCCAAATGCTCTTGGCAAAGAATCCGAAGACGGTCAACGACCTCACCTCGCTTTGCCAGAGCTATGGAGAGCTACGCAAACAACGGCTTTCTACGCGCCGAGCTTCCGCTCCGGACGTCGCGCTTTCATCTCTGGGTGACGGTGCCAGTGCTACTTCTTCCAGTACAGCAATCTTCGACCAAATCAAGCAATTTGTACGAGAAGAAGTGGCCCGCCAGCTCTCTCTTCTGCCCGCCAGTCAGGTGTCGGAGTCACCCTTGTCTCCTGATCTCCGTCAGGTGATACAAGACCAAGTCGCTAGCGCCGTGCCACTTGCTCATCAATCGCCTCCTACGCCTGTTCCACTTACCTACGCTGCCGTTCTCGCAAATCCAAGGCCTCCGTCTGCATCTATTCAATCCAGACTTACCAGCGCTTTTCCCTCACCTCCGCAAGTAGCTGCAACATATGCGCCTCCAAGCAGCTACTGGCCGCCACAGCAGCCCGTGCGCCCACCTCGCCAATATATCCATCATTCTCAGCCCGCTGTTCTCAATCCATGGCGCACTCATGACAACCGCCCTATCTGTTTTTTTTGCGGCCTGCCTGGGCATGTAGCACGGTTTTGCCGCCGGCGCGGGTGCTATCCTTCGGATTCTCCGAGGGCACCAAGCAACGGTTTCGACTCTGCGTTCCGTTCCGCTTCTGCCGCTCAGCAATTCGAAGCCTCACCTCCTGCTTCCCGAAGCTTCAATACCCGTCGGTCTCCGTCACCCCGTTGGCGTTCTCTGTCGCCGCTTGTCCGCCACCCTGAAGTTCTCCGAGAGGAAAACTAAGGAACGCAGTTCCGGAGGCAAGAACTGCGATATCAACGAACTGCTCAAGACCTAATTTTTTTTCCTGCGAACGTCCTTGAAGTTTATGCCGAAGACATTGTCGTCCATGTGCTTGTAGACACGGGAGCAGCAACATCAGTGATTTCGAATCAGCTTCGTCTTCAACTAAGAAAAGTCGTGACGCCATAGTCTGCTGTTTCCTTACGCACGGCAAGCGCGGCGCCGATTGAACCCTTCGGAACGTGCACCGTGCGTGTTCTTATAAGCGGCACTTTATACCGTGTTGAGTTTGCTATTCTGCCCCGCTGCTCCCATGCCATGATTTTAGGATGGGACTTTCTGTCATCTCATCGCGCCGTTATAGATTGTGCCCGTGCTGAACTTGCTCTGTCGCCATTCGGCCCCAACGTTTTTGAAGACACTGATGACGCTTCCGGTCGTGTGCTCGTCACCGCCGACACCGAGATTCCTCCATACTCTGCCGCACTTGTGCCCGTATCCTGCGTTGGCTTTTCCGACACCACAGTTCTTTTCACGCCGTCTAAACTTGTTGCTCGCCGTCATCCCTTCTTGCTTCCTTTTGCCCTTCTTGCCATTCGACAAGGATCCAGCGCACTTTATGTATCGAACCTGTTTCCTTGCACTGCTAGACTGCTCCACGATGAGTGTCTTGGTTATGCTGATGCAATCGAGCCAAGCTTCCTTTATGATGTGCCTGACGACCCGGATTCTCCTCAGGTTGACGCTATGGCCCTTCAAGTTTCTCCTCCGACGCCGCCATGTGACCCAACATTTTCCCGATGTATTGATCCCAACCTCACTCCAAGTCAGCACGCCCAGATCGCCAATCTCCTTGACCGCTTTCGCACTTCATTCGACCTCCAACCAGCTCGCTTAGGTCGCACTTCCACTGTTGTCCATCACATCGACACCGGCAACCATGCGCCTTTACGCCAGAGGCCGTATCGTGTATCCGCCACTGAGCGTGATGTCATCGCTGAGAACGTTGGAGACATGCTCCAGCGCAGTGTCATACAACCTTCGCATGGTCCCTGGGCTTCTCCTGTTGAGCTTGTCAAAAAGAAAGTTGCATAATTCGCTTTTGCGTGGACTACAGGCGCCTCAATAAGATCACCCGCAAGGACGTTTATCCACTACCTCGCATTGACGACGCGCTAGACTGCCTTCAAGGAGCCGAATTCTTCTCATCTTTAGACTTGCGATCCGGGTATTGGCAAGTGCCTGTGGCTGAGTCAGACCGCCCAAAAACGGCCTTCATAACACCCGACGGTTTATTTGAATTCACCGTGATGCCATTTGGCCTGTGTAATGCGCCTGCCACATTTGAAAGAATGATGGACAACATCTTGCGCGGCCTCAAATGGCAGATATGCGTTTGTTACCTGGACGACATCGTCATCTTTTCACCGGACTTTCCTTCCCACTTACTTCGACTTGAACGCGTCCTCACATGCGTAGCAGATGCTGGCCTCCAGCTTAACTTAAAGAAGTGTCGCTTCGCCGCCCGGCAGCTGGTCATCCTCGGCCATGTCGTGTCGAAAGAAGGTGTACTCCCTGATCCGGCGAAACTACAAGCTGTTTCCCAGTTTCCGCGACCAAAGACCTTGAAAGACCTGCGCAGCTTCATTGGGTTAGCGTCATACTTCCGCCGTTTCATCCGCAATTTCGCCACCATAATAGCACCTTTGACGAAGCTTCTTGGTGGTGACCACAACTTGTCGACCTGGTCACCAGATTGCGATGCGGCATTCACGAAGCTGCGTCGTCTCTTGACGTCTCCCCCAATCCTGCGCCATTTCGACCCAAGCGCTCCAACAGAAATCCACACGGATGCCAGTGGCGTCGGCCTTGGTGCCGTTCTTGCTCAGAGAAAGGTTGGCTTCGATGAGTACGTCGTCGCCTTCGCCAGTCGTGCACTCAGTAAACCTGAATTGAACTATTCAGTAACTGAAAAAGAGTACCTGGCTATAATTTGGGCCATAACCAAATTCCGCCCGTATCTCTATGGCCGCCCATTTGACGTGATTACTGATCACCATTCGCTGTGCTGGCTGTCGTCCTTAAAAGAACCATCCGGTCGTCTTGCTCGATGGGCGCTTCGACTGCAGGAGTACGACATTCGAGTGCTGTACCGTTCTGGCCGAAAACACTCGGATGCGGATGCCTTGTCTCGTTCGCCACTGACAGACGAGGTTACCTCCCCGAAGGCCCCATTGTCCGAGTCTTCCCTTGCTGCCACGGATATCCTTCTGGAGCAGAAGAAAGACCCTTGGATTGTGTCAATGCTCAGTTTCTTGTCCACCGCATCGACAACCACTACCAATCGCGCCTTACGTCGCCAAGCCCATCACTTCTCCATTCGCGACGGGCTCTTATACCGTCGTAAGTACCTCCCGGACGGCCGCAAATGGTTGCTTGTCATCCCTCGACATCTACGTTCGGATATTTGTGCAGCGTTCCACGACGATCCCCAGTGCGCACATGCAGGTGTACTAAAGACATACGCGCGTCTACGCCTTCGTTACTACTGGCGAGGGATGTACCGATTCATCCGTCATTATGTCCGCTCCTGTCTCGTTTGCCAACGCCGCAAAGATCCCCCTCGTCGTTCAACCGCTCCATTGCAGCCTTTGCCTTACCCAGCACGTGCTTTTGATCGAGTAGGCGTCGACATTTATGGACCTTTGCCAACCACATCAGACGGCAACCGCTGGGTAATCGTGGCCATCGACCATCTTACGCGCTATGCGGAAACTTCCCCTTTGTCCAGCGCTTCTGCACGTGACGTCGCCTTGTTTCTCCTGCGCCACATCATCCTTCGCCACGGAGCTTCCAGGGAATTACTCAGTGACAGAGGCCGCGTCCGACGTCATCGAGGCTCTCCTCAAAGAATGCCGCATTATTCATCGCACCACTACTGCATACCATCCGCAGACCAATGGCATGACCGAGCGCTTTAATCGAACTCTTGGCGACATGCTGGCCATGTACGTTGCATCCGACCAAACCAAATGGGAGCATGTTCTACCATTCCTGACTTACGCTTATAATACCGCCACGCAGACGACCACGGGATTTTCGCCGTTCTTTCTCCTGTACGGACGCGAACCTTTTTCCACAATGGACACTATCCTTCCGTACCGCCCTGACAGCACAGAAACCACTACCTTGTCTGAAGCTGCTGCACACGCTGAAGAGTGTCGCAAGCTATGCCGTATATTTACGTCAGAAGACCAGCAACGCCAGAAGCACCATCTAGAAACTTCACATGCTCCTGCATCCTATGCTCCTGGCTCGCTAGTGTGGCTTTGGGTTCCAGCTCCTGCCCCTGGACTGTCACCGAAACTCGCGTCGAAGTACCAGGGCCCCTACCGCGTGATCGAGCAAACGTCTCCAGTCAACTATATCGTGCAACCGCTCGAGCTATCTTTGGATCATCGCCGTCGAGGACGCGACATTGTGCATGTCCAGCGTCTCAAGCCGTACTATGATCCGCCTGTCTTGTCCTACCCCTAGGTCGCCGGGACGGCTTCTTTTTTCGCGGGGGAGATAACTGTACTGTGAAATAACGAGCAGTGGGGATGCGTCTGTGAGAGAGAACGACGAGAGACATAAACCTTGTGCCGTGCTCGATCGGCTGTGCTACCTCTCGCTACTTTATCGTGCTAGTCGCGAATGCTGACTTTCCCAAGTGCTTCGTAACAATATATATATATATATATATATATTGTAAGAAAGAAGAAAAGCGGCATTGCGGCTCTGGCACCTCACACGCTGGGCACGAAAGTTGCGAATGACAAGGGCGAAATAACGCAGGTGTTCGCAAGGACGGCCCCTTGTTTCCTTATGATCATTACAATTGCTCAGACGCGTCGCGTGGCCTCCGAGAGAATTGTGACCAGGGTAAGGCGGCAATAATACATACGACTGAAGCAAAAAAAAATGCAAAAAAAACTAACAGCACGCCGTGGTTGCTTGCTCGTAGCAGCAGCCAACAGTTACGCCATCGGCTTGTCACTTTATCCAGGCCACCAGATGCTCTATTCTACATAGAGTTTCATACAATTACTGAGGGACAGCGGCGCTAGCGTCTGCGGCAACTACAAGAGGGGCAAGTTAAGCCAACATGGGAAAGTTTGGCAGTATATGGACTAGCGTGCACTTCGTCATTATGGCTTTAAACGGCTTCGTGACTTTGTCAATTGACCATTTTTAAGACACCGCTGTGTTGTAAGTCATTAAGCCATTATGCCACGGACGCATGGAGAAGCGGAACCACTGGAATTAGCAGCGTCTATGCATGCTTGCAGATTCTGATTACCTTCCGCATTAAAAAACTATATATTGTGTTGAAATATAGGCCAATTCAAGCCCTGATAAAGCGTAATAAACGAAGCCATCAGAACGTCTGAAGCCCCAAGCACGAATATCAGACAAATCAATGCACTATACCCTTCATACCGATGTTGGCTTATTGATCGCAGCACCGGAGTCCCCTCTAGTAATTGTAAGAAACTCTAGGCTGTTTTGCATAACCTTAGCAATTGATATTTGAAACATAGCGATGCCGTATGCGCAAGTTCTCCCACCATTCGGTAGTACTAGGTATCTTGTTGATAACTGTTCTTATCAGCCACGAGCACTGCCAACGTCGCTCGCCTGACGTAATGGTCATACTCGTGTCCGTCGTTATCGGCTGTACGGGCGGCCTACGCGTGTCTCCTACACTGTTTACGTTTGTTCCCTCTAGTTATTTATGATAGCACACATCTGATGGCCCTTTCAAATAAATTTTCTTTCTTTATATTGATTTCTATACTGTGAGCCATGTCGGCCAGTTACAGGAATGGGGAAAATAATACAAAAATGCAGAATAACATATACCGTACATTACAGTACAGGCCAGCGCCATTTGCGCTGGGAACTGCTTACCTATAGTCGTTCGTTTGACGCCGGTTATAAGAGACAGTATCGTAAAGTGGAAACATTTGAGACTGTCAGATGTTGCCAGTATAAGGAAATGCAGTGACCAGTACGTATTCCCTTTTAGAGCTACTCGTTCAACTCAAGCCAGTGATTCACAGATTTATATTGCTTCGGGAACAGTTATGACGGGTTCGTGTAGCAAATCTAGCACAACTGCTCGGCCCCAATTTTTGTGCCAAGATATGCCTCTGAGACCGTACGCTTGCAGCCTGCAAGTAGTCGAGACCTCATCAGAAACTACAATATTTCACAAAACCAAGAGCACTTATAAAATGCTTGTGTTGTCTTGAAGCGGAGGAGCTTCGTGGACTGCCGATGTGAGCAGTTTTATTTGTGCTTAAATTAAGATGGTTTGAAGCATCGCGCTGCACAAGGTACTTTAGTTTTCTTCTTTAAGACAGCTCAAGGTCGCCTCTACTGCCTCATTCTGCATCACTATAACGTAGGCACTCCAACTAGGGCTGTAAAGGGCTACTTCGAAGTTTCAATTCGAAGTTGTAAAAAACGGATGAATTTCACGAGCAATAATGACGGCGACTTGCAGCCGTTTCTAGAGGTGTGTGCGTATCGTCGAATGGAGGCTGCTGTATTATATGAACTATCCAATCCTCTTTAATAGCTGGACTTTCTTTCTCAAAACATGCTATATGTCTAAAATGTATAGGAACGAAGAAACTACTTTTCGGCAGTCAATGTACTGATTTTTAAGAGGCTTGTTGCATTGAAACAACACGTTAAATCCAGTAACTGTAGGAACTCAATTTCCAAATAACTCCACAATTTTCACTCAGGAAGTCTAGAAAATTTCAACTCATCATAAAACTCAAGTACTATAGTAACGTATTGATGGCCGTCTCCCTAACAAAATTGCTAGTGCAACACGCATGTAAGGTGGAGGTGGTGGGTTCGTCTCCCACCGTTCACAAGTTGTGTTTCCATGCACTTTCATTTTCCATTTTGCTTATTATTTTGCGCATTTCAATTTCGACGATGGCTAATTACCCCTATGCTTTACTTGTGTTTCATGCCTGTTGGCTCTATATGGTCGTGTATACAAAAAAATGGAGGCTCTCTGTTTTTCGTCTTCTTGTTTAAGTATCAAGTTTGAAACTCTGTACCTCATCATTAATAAACGATATCGAAATTTCTTAAACTGCACCCGGTAACACATCTAATGTTCTCAAACGTCATGCGTTATTCTAGCACCTAAATATACCGCTAATTATTGCGAGTAGCACTTTTGAGAAAACCTTATAAACACTAAAAATCCCCCGTCAGCCATAAAATCATATACAACACGTGTCCTCTTCAGATACTCTTAACAGATGCAGTCTACAGAACCGCGATATGTCCTTTGGCGCAAGGTTATGCCTGTGCAGACTTCATGCTTCTAATTTTCGAACTTGATAATTGTCTGACATCGTTTTCTTTTTAATTGGGGGTGATACATCAAAATTCTGCTTTCTAACGTTGCTAGTGTTTACGTTTCTCTCTGGAATGCGATAAATTTCATTCGAATCGTTCCGTTATTGTATCGTGAAAGCCTATCGGCGTTTTACATGTATCTGAATAGAGAAACTGGAGTGGCCCCTAGCTAAAGCTTCTTAATGTTAATGTTTTTATTACAGGCGATTTCTACCCAGGTTTACGCCAAGTATATACTATATATGACACTCAGCGGTACTAAGAGCCCACAACAATGCTTTTTCTGAGTGGCTGTGGTGCAGAATGGAGACCGTAGTAGAAGATAATTGATATAAACGCGAGCCTAACTCTTCCCCTTACGCATTACTACAGTCCCTACATTTGACAAGAACTTATCAGACCAATAGAAGTTCGATGAAGAGTTTTACAGAAAGTATTGGCCTTATATGCGGACTTGCATTGTTCACACCAAGTGGCAGCGTTGCTATTCTGCGTTAACTAAAGTGTCCGCCATAACCACGCCATAACGGCAGCGAATGTTCAAGTTTTCGGCAAAATATCGTACAAACGTCTACAGATTGATCTTGCTCGCATTCCTTTTCCACAGAATTTACCAACACACGTGGGACCCCTCTGCACTAGTAGGTCAATAGACTGCTTCAACACTTCGTAGCCTGAAACTTACAGGAACCACACCGTTTCACGCAAAATCAAACTGCACTTCATGCGTGACAGCAGCAAGCCACCAAAACAGCCTTCTGGAAGCATGGTCCCGCGTACTTATTTTCTAGCGCGCACGAAGCCAGAGAACGCACACGGCTGCAGCCGAGTGATGGGGACGTAGTGGCAGGAATCCTGGGAATGACGTCACTTTATCCTGAGTGACGTCACGCCCCAACTGCTTGCCGCAATGCTACGTTGCAGCAGAAGATATGTCCGCATTTTACCGTCGCCGCCGTACAAACGCTCAGGTGACCAAAGTCAAACGCGACGTGAGAGCGAAAATTGCGCTACGAGTTATGCGCAAAAAAAATTAAGAAAGAGAGAAAAAGCTTCTGTATATTTCATCGAGGTCTACTGAAGGCAAATTTCTTTATAGACATTTAGAATTGCGTGAGAAAGCAAGAAAACTGGATAGATACCATACATGGGGGGAAGTTTATCTACAATGCTAAAGGTTCGTGCTCCACCGAAGGTGGTATTACACCTCTGCCTTCCAACACGAAGCCCAGTAATCGAGCCATGAAGCTATATATATATATATATATATATATATATATATATATATATGAAAATCAGAAGCACAACTTCGCGGTTATCGTAGGTTTATTATTTACCCAACAGTTTCGGTCGGTGGACCGACCTTTTTCAAGGGATACAGGAAGTTCTCGCAACAGCCTTTTTATATCTTGTGCTATACCTGAAGATATAAAAAGACTGTTGCGAGAATGTCCTGTATCCCTTGAAAAAGGTCGGTCCACCGACCGAAACTGTTGGGTAAATAATAAACCTAAGATAACCGCGAAGTTGTGCTTCTGATTTTCCTACAAACGCTTGGCCCATTGAAAAATCCAGTTAGTATATATATATATATATATATATATATATATATATATATATTTAACCACCGTCAGTTTCACTTCTCGACTCGACGAGGCAAGATGTGCGAACACTTTTCCACCGGGTGAACGCGGTGTAAATAATGGACCCGGTAGCTCAAAGAGGTGTGACGTAATGCTAGCGCATTTCTCTCGCATTTACCGCTAAGTCACCAACAAATACTTCTTTATTTATTTTTGCTTATATGAAATTTATTGGAAAAACAAAAAACCACATGCATCAAGTATATACATAGCACCCAGACCAGGAGTGGGCCGTCCAGCGGGCCAGGGCTATTGCCGAGGATCTCGAGAGATTTTTCTCCGGCGATGGACCCCTGGCAGCCTAGCCCCGGGCACCAACAGCCATATCCGTTGGACATATAAAGTTTATTCCTATCCTATAATACCCAAAACAGCCACTCGAAACAGCCAGTCTAAAGCAGACGCTTCACAGGACAGTTAATAACGCAAACGGTCTCCTAAGGAGGCCAGACAGATACGCTTCGCCGGGTATTATCTGTTGAAGCATTAGGCCACAATCACACGCAAAGTTCTCTCGGGCCAACGTCGCTATTTTAAACGTCGGGCGCGTGAGACACGTTCCAGGTTCTCACATTCATTCCTCGTGACAAGTTGCGCTTTAAAGACACTGTGTTCAACTGCACAACCTTCGGGATCTGCCCAGGTGTATAGTCCCCCCCATAGTGCCTCCAGGGTGGTTGGAGTAAGCCTACATTTCTATCGCAATAAAATTCGGCGCCATGTCTGTTCTTGAATTAACATTTATTGCCGATCACGCCACCGCACGCCGACTTTAAACACCGCATGACAGCGATTGTGAAGCTTCACTAACAGCTTTTCTGATCAAGCAACAAACAAACCAAGCCAACCCTCAAAAATGTCGCAGTTTCGCCCCAAAGCAGAAGCATGGACTGTGATAGCAAACTGGTAGACAGATATAGGATGTAAGCATAATATATTTAACGGCCGAATTGACTGCTTACGAACTAAATTAACAAGCATGGTGTCAAGCGCGCAGAGGCAAACACGTTGCACTCCATAAGTGCGGATGAGCAGGAGCAGAACACAAATCTTGACCCCAACTAGAGAATAACGACCGCGCTTTAACAAAAAGACAAAAAAACAAAGAAAAAACCAGACTCCGCGCACTCCAGCCCCTTCTTATTCGCCTATTTCTTGCTGAATTTGCAGAGATATTCCTGCGTGTTGAAACAAATACCCAGCTATTACATTTGCACAGTTTGAACAGCGTTTTCCAACCTGGGGCGGTATAACGTAAAGTGATTCCAAACTGTTTTGATTTGAATTTCTGCAATCTGCCTCCACGATTCGTCAAAACATTTTCGGGCCACTCCCAACTTCGCCTCTCTGTCACGCGACGTCACGAAAACAGCGATAACTACCCATCTGATACAACATGTACACACTGTTTATGCGTGCTTAAACCACGCAAAAGAGAAATGATAATTCCTGATTCGACGCCTTTTCACCATTACCTTTCTGCTATTGGTCCAATGTTTTCCGGCTACGCCCACTTCGCCTTTCTGTCACGTGATCTCACAAAAACGCGAAAACTCACCTCGTCAAAGTGACGTATACGCGAAATAAAATGCATTATTATGCCGAACAAAACTGAAAATTTTTTCTGAATAGCCACCGACTGCCCCGTTCCGAAAGGAATAGAAGATGGCTGCCCGCCGATCGCTCAGGCTCTCGCTACTCGCAGCTGCCGGTGAGCACGTATTTATTTGCGCATGATAAACCTTTTTGGGTGGCAGTAAAACGTTATCGAGCCCTTTCGGCATGCATACGACATCACTTTGCCAACTCTTCCTTGCTGCGGATCCATTTTAGCAGCATTCTTATCCTTCCGTTGCACGCCGCCGCAATTTTCGACCAGCCATCGCAAGCTAAGTAAGGCGAAGCAGACCAATCGGAGAAGCCGGCACCACCCTCTTCATGCGGTTATCTGTTTTCACGTGCTGGCTCGGCCCCATCGAAACCCTCGCCACTAGAGCGTGCTCCTCTTGTCAGCCAATTAGATAAGAAAAACCGTTGAGTGTATACAATTGTTATTGGTTTTGAAAGTGGACAAAGGTGACCTCCTATAAACGAGGGGAGTGTTTGATTGGGTTGTTCAGACAACGCTGCGGGTTACCGGCCGATGCTAGCGTTGGTCGCTACGTAAATTTGACGTCAGGAGTTGGGAATCAAAACAGTTTGGAATCATTTTACGTTATAGCGCCCCTGATGTGACATCACTTACTAGCCGGTTTTCCGGTTTTATCTAAGACAACACATCCTACTTATTTCAGTGTTTTACCACAATTCACCTTAGTTCGAAAGATGACTCGTCCTTGTCGTCGTCCAGTTCTCCCCAGTAGGCACAACAAACCACCTAGCCCAAACCGCTATCTTTTTAAGCACAACTACCTGTAGGAAACGCTCAAACACGATTTCTCTAGGTATTTATCAAAGTTTATTCGCCTTTCATTTTTCAGCCCTTTCATATTACACTACTTATGCCGACCAAACATAGCAGCGTATAAAATTAATGGATTTAACTTACTGCTCCTCTTCATTGTATTTGACCGTCAGAATCGTCGAGCTGTCCACCATTGGCGCTGTTTGCTGAACCGTGACACACTTTTCTTTGCCTCCATAGAAAGGGTCGAATTCGAAGTTTCTGTACATAAAGTGAATCAATCCATCCGAAGGGAAGCACTGAAATATAAGCAATCACTATTTAATATTGTTGTACGAAATTGTAAAATATAGGAAGACGGCAGCCTCCAAAAACATTTCAAACTTAGAATGACGTATTTCGCGCATGGAGGATTTCGTTGGCGTCTAGGCAAGTGCACCAGCTTATGCGCCCGTTGCTGCTGTTCATAATGTCGAGTTAAAACATCATGTATATCCAACCAAGCTTACGCGAAGCGGGAAATAAACGCCATGAAAATGATTATATTCTACACAGCGTTTTGCACCATAGCAATTACCTGCCCGCCAGTGAAGACGGAAAGATGCAGAGACGCCGACAACGTGACCGCTGATTATAGTGTCTCCAGGATTGGCCTCCTTTGCAATGACACTGTATCCAGGGTAGGCGTGCCGACAAGAAAGGGCCGATCCGCACCTTACCGCACCCTAATTGGCGAGAGACCAACCACTCAGATGCGCCAAACCCCAAATTTAAGGAAAGTGGGCTTCGAGCAAATGCTCTCTTGATGACGTCGATTCGTTTGCAGAGTGGATAATTAGGTATCATTTCATCATTGTGTAATTCCATAGAAAACAAGGCCAGCGCCGTCAGGACACCTGTAGGGGTAGTAAACATAGTAGGGCTGTCCCTTGTATGAGTTATTCTCAGAAGCACCGAACATCGACGGCCAGCGGAGTCCAGGAAGGTTTCCAATGAAAGCTTGGCTTTAATATTCTGTGCATCAGAACACAGACAATTTCTACACGCCAGCCTGGAGACCATGGGAGGTAACTGGGAATACTTTTGTGTTGGACCTGTACAGTCGATGTACCGGTTGTAGGCTCGTTGCTCTACGCTGTCAATTCAAATCACGCATTCCACCACAGACTCTATCTGTGCTCAAAGCTTCTTCTGCATGTTGAAATTCGACTTGACGCCGATAACGCGAGTAAAATAATAATTAGGTAGCTACGGTATGCAATCTCATAACGCGAAACTTGGCATGAAGGCCCCGACGCGCACGTGCTGACTAAACTAGCGTTCTCAGATTACGAATCGCCGCCTAATAAAGAGCAAGTATGCAGGTTTCCCAACATGCACAGAGACCTGGTGATGACGTTTGCTGCGAATTTCGCTGTTGTCCAACAACAATAGGGTTCGCGCGGTGAATAACGTGTTTCAGATGGCATAATCACTACGGTGGCACGAAGCTGATGCCCCGGACACTTGCAAGGTTATAGGCTTATGAGCGTATTGTGAGTCTGGTGCAAGTTGGTGCTGTGGCGAAGCTTGGGCTGTTATTCTTATCGCTAAAGCGCTTTTGTGGTAAATTGGTAACAGGTGGTAAATTGATAACAGAGCAAAGATTTTACTTGTGCATATATGGACACCGCGGTGCTCGTTAGCGTAATTATATGATTGAGCACGGTGTAGCATTGCCGAAAATATTTTCGTTCATGTACACACTGGTGCCCGAAAAAAGAAAAAAAAACTAAATATCATTGATGCCTCGGTCCTTTGTTGACTGCAGTGAGGAAGCACTGAAGAGAATTTCATAAAAGCTAAAGAAAAAAATACTCACCTGCGCTACGTTTTGGTACTGCCCAAGGTCAGGATTATTTTCGTAAAAAGCTTCGCATCCTTGGAATGCATTAGGAAATACCAGAGCGACCAAAACGAGTACTGTAAAAGCCATTCCGGCTGGTTCAGGAAGCAACTCCTCAACGTTCTCTCTGCATAGACATCCAAGTGAGCTTATATACTTAGAAAGCCCATACTCTTCCTGTTTTTATTGCTTAGAGTTCATACTGCCCGTCTTTTATTCCAGTACTATGAAGATTTATGGGACCATCGTAGAGATTTGTAAGGCCGCTGTTGCAATATATAAGTACATTTAATGAGATCTGCGAACTTTTTTATCCGTGTGGCGTGATCGTTAACATGACACGTGTCACCCACCATTGTGGCGGGAAGGGCAAGAACGGATATACAGTTTGTCACCCTCTCGTAGATTGATTCACCGACTTCGCAGAATATGTGTCTGTCCTGTAGACCTCTTGCGCTGGAGTTTGATGGCGTAGCGGCACCTAGTGGTGGCAAGAAACGTTGGATGGGTAGTAGTGAGTAGAGCACTGCACGGGCTGGGGCTTACCCGAAAGCCCGGGCCCGGCCCGGCCCGGTCCACGGGTAGGGAAGTTTTTTCACGGGCTCGCACCGGGCTCAGGCACGGCATGGGCTTTTTGACCCGGGCCCGAGCCGGACTCGGACTTTCTGGTGGTGTGCATGTAACGTGCAGCGAGTTATCCTCGCGCGTCTCGACTCTGAAAAACCTGTTGCCCCGGTGCAGCTGGAAGTTAGCAGTGCTACTCCTGTGTATTCCCCTTTTCTTCTTCCGTCGTATTTTTGCGCTTTTGAACCGAATGTAAAAGTCCAGAAAGACCAAAGTCGCCTCAAACCAAAGGATGCCATTGTATTCATGCCAATGTAACTAATGCTTTCAGCGCGGTGCAAGCGCGTTTGCGACTTGCTGATTCTTCAAAGGCGAATTGGCAAAACGATGACTGGGTAAGGTAAGATAATTCGTCACGCGGCAGAAATATGGCACTGCGTCCATCCATGATTGCACGCATGTTCTTATCCGGCTGCCTTGCAGCAACGCATTACGCTGCACCATGGAGGTACGAGAAGCTGTCTTTCTCCATTTACTCGATCCATAAGCTGCGTTCACGACCGGGCGTGGCTGCGCTTCGGCTATAGTGGACCAGGTTGAGTGGGACGAGCGATTGTGGTGGTGCATGCTTTACAGTGAGGCGCCCGACGTGGAAAAATACTGCGGCGGCGCTGCGATAGAAGTGGATTGGGCCACATCAAAGTCGCACCGTTGGAAACTTCTGGCGATACTGCTCGGCAGGGTCACTCGTACTACTTCGCGCGCTGGTATTTGCGCTCAGACCGCTCAAATGGTGTTCATAATTGCATTTGACATGTTATTTACGCCTTAAGAGTAAATTCCTTTCGTTCTCTTTGGTATTTTATTTTTCAATGCCCGTCGGTGATCTTTTTCTTTCTCGGGCAGGGTTCGGGCCGGTTTCGAGCCGGGCTCTGGCCGGGCCGGGCGGTAACGTAGGTTATTGCCCGGGCCCGGGCCTCGTCATAAAACTTTTGGGCGGGCTCGGGCGGGCAGCCGAGCCCTGGCAGGGGCGAAGCACGTTTCTAGCCTCAGTTCTGCGTCGATTCGCATTTTTTTCTGCCCTGTTGTAAGTGCGAAAAGGCTCGTCGCTTGTCAAAGACCACGCTTCGAGCTGGCCGTAGCATACTTTTACGAAAACGGGCGCTCGTATGCCATGGGACGTAATGCTGAAAACAGAAGGAATTGACGACGCCGATCCGCCCGAGATACTAGCTCAGCCTCAAGAAAACGTCGCTGTCGCTACTGCTGCGTCGTAGGCCGCCACGAGCAAGAAGGCCTGAATCCCAACATCAGATTCTACCGCTTCCCTTCAAGGCCTCACGCAACGGAATGTCGGGCGCACTGGATAACTTCACTACCCCACTCGCGCTGGAGCGCGATTCGCTCGTACGTTACTGCGAGCTCATAAGCATCGCACCAGTTATTTATCAGTAGCTAAAGGGGAAGATGGTCGCTACTACAGCGCAGACATGACTTCTTGTTTAACCGCATGCACTCAACAAAGCTTGCAGGAGGCCCGTCGTCTCGCGGCATGCTGAAAGCCCGCTACCGGCGCGGCGCTTACCGTCGTGCGCTCGAGCACTTCGTACATCGCGACATGCTGAAAGCCCGCTACCGGCGCGGCGCGTACCGTCGTGCGCTCGAGCAGTTCGTACATCGCGGCATGCTGAAAGCCCGCTACCGGCGCGGCGCGTATCGTCGTGCGCTTGAGCAGTTCGTACATCGCGGCATGCTGAAAACCCGCTATCGGCGCGGCGCGTACGGTACTGCGCTCGACCAGTTCGTACATCGCGGCATGCTGAAAGCCCGCTACCGGCGTCGGCGTACCGTCGTGCGCTTAAGCAGTTCGTACATCGCGGCATACTGAAAGCCCACTACCGGCGTCGGCGCGTACGGTCCTGTGCTCGAGCAGTTCCGCACACATGATGTCTGCTTATCGCTGCTGTGAATTCATTTATTAGAAGTATTTGCTCGTGTTTGTGTGCCTGAATCTAGCAGCGTGCCGTCGGATTGTAATTTGAATCTACGAGAACACCTAATTCTGCTACGAGAAAACTCAAACACAAACCCCTTTTCCAGCATTTATACCAGACCTGCGCGCATCGGGGCAATAGCGAACAATTATTAAAGCAATAAAGAAAAAGTTGCTAGGGCCTTAAAATTTAATTTAGGACCACCTATATTGCCCCTGGAGCAACGTCTTTCCAGCAATGCATTTCAGTTTTAAAGTAAAGCCGACTTTAGGGGGATAGGTGTAAGCTTGGTCTGTGTAAGTTGGCTTTCCCACGTTCAGGGTTGCAGTGAATGAAGCCTACTTGCCGTATGTGAAGGATGCGATGCAAATGGGTCCCGATAACGCTATCGCGTTATACTCTTAAAGGCGAAGCTTAAGCGTCCTCCAATTTTTGACCCTTGTAGATAATAAACATCAGACATTTACCACTGTGCGGCCAGCATCGGCCAGCAGCGCCCTCTCTTGGTCGTTGTTCCAAGCTCGTGCATGCCTAGTTTCCTTCCGCTCTCCCGGGGCGGATGCCCCGTCGTGCGTTGTCGGCCAGACAAGCTGCCATTCTCCATTTTGAATTCTACTTCTCTAGTCTCACTGGAAAGGCCACGTATAGTGCGCACTCCCGAGGAGCAACGCGCCTACGAATAGCGATGGCGAGAATGCAAATTGTGGTGGCGGGCGGCAAACACCGATTAAGATGGTTCCCGAGAGGCCAGCAAGTCGAGTGCTCTGCATCGTGTCCCATGCAACTTGGCTGGCCATACACTTTCACAGAGTGGAATTGCTCGATTTCGTTTATTGCAGCATTGTGTACAATTTGATATTTGTAAAGTAGGCAACCTGCACTTCTTCTGTGGAGGCTTAGAACCTCCTCCTCCATCGCTTTCAATATCTTGCTGTTCCTGTGTCACCGTAGCTGCTTGTTCTTCATCTCCATCGTCCTCTTTCTTTACCTTCTGTGCTGGTTAAAGTACAGAGTATTTCCTTACTATTTATATTATTTTATTTCCTTTTTATGTTATGACGTAAGTGCGGTGACGTCAGCAATTGCTTTAAAGCTACCAATCATCTACTGTTAAACTATTATCACATATACCTAGTTATTCTATCATTTTTAAACTACGCACTCCTGCAGCAGGCTTCTTTGCACGCACACCAGTAATGCGAAAAGTAAGCTTTCAAGCGGCAATGACGAGAACGGTTATCTCTTTTCTATTTTACTGACTGCAATAGCAACTGTAGGGACACTTGAAGCGCATTACGGGCATCGTCGTCGCCGTGATGTTTTGTATGAATTTCAACGGCGATAGCATCGTCGTCACGGGCCGTATTGTGTATGTGCGAGTGAAAGCGTGCCAGGGTGAGCTGATTATCGCAGCCCAATCTCGGGCGCGCGACGGAGCAAAGCAGGGATCAAGCGCGCCGTTTCTTCCGTCGCGTTCCAGGCACCGAGGGGAGGGAGGGGGCGTGCATTTCCGGCAGCTGCTGCGTATGGCGTGGCCGGGCGCGTCAACGCGGGCCTTATCTTGGAAGCGAGCTGCGATGAGTACAGTCTAGGTGCACCCAGAGATCGCACTGTTTCAGAAGCAGAACGAAGGTCAATTTGCTCGCTGCTTCCGTCGCGCTTCCTCACTCCAGCGTTTTGAGAGCGTGTCCGCGGTCATCGAGTGAGATGCGTTCATGTTTTCTTGTGCGCACGTGACACCATGCTGGTTAATTTAGCTAGTAAGCGAATGTTTACAAGCTTAAACGGCCGATAAAACTACCATCCTTACCTCTTATAGCCGTCCACAAATTCGGTATCACAATCGATGCTTCGCGTTTCGGGCGATACTGCGGGGTTTTTTTGCATGTTCTATTCCTCGCCTATATATTCTAAAGCTACCTATTGTATACTTTAACACTGTTATAACGTTGAAGTGTCTTAACTTTACAAATTAGGCATTTAATTTTCAGGTTAATAGTGTCACTTGTCGCGTTACAGACAGGTTTTGCTTGGGTACTCGCCAAAGAATGCTTCTGCATTAGAATTGGTGGTACATTCATCCTAATGAGATGATTGCTTATTTCATGCTATATTAATATATGGTGACCAGCGGTGACCCGCGCGTCACCGCTGGATTATCCCCGCCGTGGGCCATCTCACTCGCTATGCTGAGACGGCAGCTCTTCCTTCTGGTGCGGCCTCTGAAGTCGCCGAGTTAATCCTGCACGCCATTATCTTAAGCCAGGGTGTGCCTCGTATTCTTCTAAGTGACCGTGGCAAGACATTTCTTTCCGATGTTCTTGCGGAAGTCCTGCAGGCCTCGAATACCATCCATAAGACCACCTCAGCGTATCATCCCCGAACCAATGGTATTACCCAGCGTTTCCGTCGAACTTTGTCCGACAAGATCTCCATGTATGTTAAACCCGACCACAAAAACTGGGACATTATACTTCCTTTGGTTACGTTTGCTTATAACACTGCCCTTCAACGAACAACAAACTACAGCCAGTTTTTCCTCGTGTACGGCCATGCACCATCTTTTGTTTCGGACACCACCTTTCTCTCTACGCCTTCTGTTGAATCCGCATCTCTATCAGAGGAGTTCGCCGCCCGCGTGGCCCACTGCCACGAAATTGCGCGCGCCAACACCGTGATCATTCAGGACAAGAGGAAAGTCCGTTGTGATGCGACCCGTCGTGGTCATTCCGTTTCGCCCAGGCGACGGAGTGCTCTTGTGGACACCTGTTCGTGTGCCGGGGCTCTGTGAAAATTTTCTCCATAGGTTTCGCGGCCCATATACCATGCTTAAAAGAACATCTGCGGTGAACTATCGCGTGACTCCTGTTACCTCGGCTACTGACCGCCGTTGCCGCAGCAGTAAAATCGTTCACGTCGCTCGCCTGAAGCAGTATCTTCGGCGTAGGTACTGTTTCTGACTCGCTGCCTTGCCGACCACTATCGTGAGGGGGGGGGGGGGGGGGGCGAGTTAGTGGGAGCGCTAACTGTGCAGTTCATCTTAGCCTTCAGCTGTATAATCCCATCCGCATAATCATCATCATGGTTTGATGGGTTGGTGCTCGGTAGCTCTCTCAAGCTGTGTTGCAATACAAGAGCTCTGTCTTCGTCCCGGGCGTCGTCTCAATATATATATATATATATATATATATATATATATATATATATCCTATGGTTGGTGAGTAAGTGTTGCTGATTTGTTTTATGTAGTGCTTACATTTAGGGCGAGACATGCCGAGTGCCTCAAACCAAGTGACCCAAGGTCGTCCAATGGTTGGTTTTAAACCCTGCCCCCACACCACGGCCGCCCGATGCGCTATCCGTGAGACCGTAGACTGACTACCTACCCAGTGACCCAAGCTGGCGGAAAAACGGTTAGTGACACCGATAGATAGATACACAGACATAGAGATAGGAAATTTCTGCGGAACTCATCTCACGATTAATATCGATGTTAACGCGATTCGCATGCAAGCGTTAGAGCGACACACCGTATTGCCAACGGGTCTGCACATTTGATGATGGAATACCTTGTCACCAAAGTTGGCGGGAAAGTGGTTAGGCGTGGACATACAAAAGGACATACATGCACTTTATCCACGCTCAAAGCGTGTTTTTCGCATTAAAATTCGACTTGACGCCGGTGCCATGATTTTATGACGATGATTAGTGGGGTTTAATGGCGCAAGGGCCATATATGGCCAAAGAGCGCCATACACATGGTAATGAGTTTCCGATGAGTAGTTTATGAAATAGAGGAATGTACTGTGAATGGTGTATGTTAAGTGGCTGTAAATAGGCCTAAAATCAGTCGCTGTAACTTGACTTGCGTAAAATATATAACTATTAAAATGATGACAGTGACTAGAGATATGGGAAATGACCATGGATGGTTTGTTCTGAGGTAAAAACGTGTACGTGAAAGTAGCACTGGTGCCTCGACCCTTGAACCCTAGCCCTTGAACGCAAGGCCTGAGAAGCACGTGCTCTATAATATTGCTGTCGCAGCAGCAGCCTCTGGAGAGAGGATGTGCTACGAATGTTGCGGGCTGATGACTCGCAATGTACCGGCATCTTCAAGGAAGTTTAAAACTAACCTGTAGTCAAAGAACGGTTCTGTGCCCAGAAACATTACTGGGTGTAGAGGTATGTACTGTTTGTATGCTAAGGGGACGTATTCCTTTCTTTGAGGCTCTAATTCCTTGCGCTCTATTAAGACATGGATTACAGTTAGCGTGTCGGTACATTTGCTACAGGAAGGGGGTTCATTACCAGTCAACAGGTGCGAGTGCGTGCCATACGTATGGCCAATTCGGAGGCGGCAAAGCATGACTTCGGTTTGTCGTGTTTTCGTAAGGGCTGGCCAATTCCCTAATTGTGGTTTAATGGCGTGATCGGCGACAAATTGTTCAACTAGGAGATTTTCAGTCTAATAGCACCCTTATTAACCTCGGCGTTCCCCAGGGGTCCATACTCGGACCTTTATTTTTTTTACTCTATATAAATGACTTACCTTTGCAGCTTGTGTGTGCTACCCCTGTACTCTATGCAGACGATACTAACCTTATAATAACTGATCGGGAGGAATGCAACCTAATTAATAAGCTTAACTCTGAATTAGAAATTTTGCACCACTGGTGCACATTGAATGCTCTTCATCTCAACCCAACGAAGACAGTTTTTATCTTATTTCACTCTGAACAAAAGAAAACGACTGTTCATTCAGATGTCATTTACAATAACCATACTATAAAACAATCTAGTGAGACAAAATTTCTTGGTGTTATTATCGATAACCATTTAAAATTCCGTTTTCATGTACGCTCTGTAGTTCATAAGGCTTCATATGGCTTGCATGTGCTGTCTAAATGTCGAAACTATTTCCCTCCCGAGATACTTATCAACCTTTACTACGCATTTGTTCACTCTCACCTTAATTACTGCATAGCAGTCTGAGGTTGCACATACGGAACTCATTTGTCACCGGTCTTCACACTTCAAAAAAGAGCTCTTCGCATTATAGCACCCCACAATACGCATATTAGGAGTCAATATTTATTTAAAACCCTGAGCATCCTCAACATTTACGATTTGGCAACATACAACATCGCCTGCGTCATGTATCAAGTAGTCAATGAAAAACTAGCCTTGACAACAGTCTCGCTTCGCCCCTCACTTCGCACTGTTGGGAACGTATCGCGATTTCGTTTTTTATTACCTAAGGTAAATACTAATTACGGTAACTCCACACTGCAGTTTACAGGCACCTCAATTTGGAATAGACTTGATAGTAACCTAACCAATCTAAGAACATTGCGCACATTTCTTAAACAATTAAAGCACTCACTTCTTGACAATGCATAGCACTGCGCATGCTTGCACACATCCTCCTTTTTTTTCCCCTCTGCTGATATTTTTGATAATGTGAGGAAGAAAATTGTTAGAAAAATTTATTACTTATGTGTCTAATATTTCTGTGCTACTGTATTTTCTCTTTTTGTTTTGCTTTTTGCTTTTCTTTATTTTTAGTTACTTCAGCTGCTTTTGTTTTATGTGATTTCTGAGTATAAAATAACAGCTGCCATAGAAGGGCTTTTTCCTTTAAAACAATCGGTAGGGACCCTTTAACAAATTTGTTGGGTCCCAAAAGTGTGTACTTTCTAATTGTATTGTTTACTTATGTTAAATAAACTTTCAAACTTTCAAACTTTCAAGTTTATTTATTGTTTCCTCGTCCCATAAGTTCTGCCAATATCTCCTACGGCTTTTACGCAGGAAATGCTTCATATCTCTTGCAGCTATAGAGGAGGTGTTCCCCTTCCTTACAAGGGAAACGGCAGTTTCATCTGCAAGCATGTTGCCCTCAATTCCTCTGTGGCCGGGTACCCAGCATATAGCGACACGTTGGTTAGACGTATATGCTGTGCACAGCACTGAATAGAGCTCACTGAGCACAGGGTTCTTGTGTTTACGAGGAGACATTAATGCCTTTACTACGCTTAGTGAGTCGGTGAATATAACTGATTTTCAAGCTTTGTTTTCATTATATACTTCCCTGCATACAATAGGGCATGAGCCTCAGCCGTAAATATGCTTGTTTCTGGATGCATTTCACCGGATTCAGAAAAGCATGGACCGATTGCCGCATAGGACACGCCAGCATGTGACTTTGATGCGTCAGTAAAGAATTCTGGGCGAGAGTATTTTGATTGAAGTTCACGAAAGTGCATCCTGATGTGTACTTCCGGAGCATGCTTCGAGACCTCAACAAACGATGTGTCACATTCTATAAGTTGCCATTGCCACGGCGGTAACGTCTTCGCCGGAGCCATTACATGATGCTGAAACAGGGGGACACCGCTTTCTTCGCTGAGTTTCCTCACCCGCAGTGAGAAGGGTTCCATTGCGGTAGGTCGGTTATGGAAAAGTGCGGCACACGTAGTGTCATTTATAATGGAGTAACAAGGATGTCGGCAGTCCGAGTTTACTTTCAGAAAATACATAAAGCTTGAGTAGGACCTTTGAAGGTTTAAGGGCCACTCATTTGATTCCACATAAAGACTTTCCACAGGGCTTGTTCTGAAGGCTCCGGTTGCCAAGCGGATTCCTAAATGATGAACAGGATCGATCATCTTTAATGCACTGGGGGCGGCGGACTGATAGACTATTGCACCGTAGTCTATGCGTGAGCGAATGAGGCTTTCGTATAAGTTCAACAAACACTTTCTGTCACTGCCCCATGTGGTGTGCGACAATATTTTAAGAATGTTCATTGCTTTTAAGCATTTGGCTTTAAGGTACTTTATGTGGGGAATGAAAGTCAGTTTAGAGTCTAGAATTGTGCCTACAAATTTGTATTCAGTGTTTACTGGTATGAGCTGTCCGTGTAGTTCCAGTTCGGGGTCTGCTACGAGCCCTCTTATTCGTGTGAATAGAACGCACGAACTTTTACTTGGGTTTAGTTTAAAGCCATTTTTTGTGGCCCATTTAGAGACTTTGTTCAGGGCAACTTGAACCTGTCGTTGGCACACTCTAAGGTTAGAAGATTTACAACCTATCTGTACGTCGTCGACGTACACGGAATAAGATATGGCTGAAGGCCATGATGTGCGGAGTGAGTTCATCTTGACTATGAAGAGCGTACAGCTGATAACGCCTCCCTGAGGTACCCAAGTTTCCTGTATGAATGAACGGGACAACGCATTACCTATTTTGACCTGGAAAGTGCGATTCTGCAAGTAGCTCTCTATAACGTTTAGCATGTTCCCGCGGATGCCCATTGCCGACAGGTCTCGCAGGATTCCGTAACGCCATGTTGCGTCATACGCCTTCTCCATATCTAGAAAAACTGATAAGAAGAACTGTTTATGTACAAAGGCATCCCGAATGTTTGCTTCGATGCGCACGAGATAGTCGGTTGTAGAACGGCCTTCTCTGAAACCGCATTGGTAGGGGTCAAGTAGTCTGTTAGATTCCAGGAAATGAAGAAGACGCCGATTAATCATTTTTTCGAATAGCTTACATAGACAACTAGTGAGCGCAATTGGGCGATAACTTGTCACAGAGGATAGGTCCTTGCCCGGTTTTAAGACTGGGATTACAATGGCTTATTTCCATGTAGATGGGAGGTGTCCTGCAGCCCATATAGCATTGTACAGTGCAAGCTGTGTCATTTGAGTGTCTTCGTGAAAGTGTTTAATCATGTCTTACATGATTCTGTCAGGTCCGGGTGCAGAGCTGAGGCAAGCAGTCAGGGAGGCTTTCAGCTCGGCGATACAGAAAGGAAGGTTATAAGGTTCGTCATGTCTACATTTGCGGTTTATTACGTTGAGTTCTGCTATATTTTTGTATTTTAAGAATGCCTCGGAATAGTGAACTGAACTGGATACATGCTCGAAATGCTTGCCAAGAGCGTCAGCTTGCTCTTTTAATGTAGTTCCTTGGTCATTGACCAGAGGTAATGGCTGGGTTTGCTGGCCATTAAGTCTTTTCAGCCCATTCCAGACTTTCGCTTCCTGCGTGTAAGAGTTTATGTTTGAGAGAAACCTCTCCCAGCTTGCCCTCTTTGCCTGTCTGCGCATCCGTCTTCCCTGTGACTTGACGTGCTTGAACGCAACGAGATATTCAGCAGTTGAAAATCGGCGCAATATGCTCCATGCTTTGTTTTGTTTCTTTCGCGCTTCCTTGCAGTCGTCGTTCCACCAGGGAACCCGTCTTTTAGATGAGCTGCCCTTTGTCTGAGGAATGCATTTCTCTGCTGCGTCTACAATGAAAGCAGTAAAGTACGCTACGGCGTCATCTATGTTAAAATCACTGATAAAGTCCGATGATATGCATGTTGACTCTTTAAAACACAACCAATCTGCTGCTGGTAGTTTCCATCTAGGAGGATGCGGAGGACCGTTTTCTTGTTCTACCAAGTTTAATGTCGCAGGGAAGTGGTCACTTCCAAAAAGATTGTTTATGACACTCCACTGCAGGTGGAGGTAAAGAGTCGGAGTGCCAATAGCTACATCTATTGAGGAATATAAATTGTAATGTATGTTGTAGTATGTCGGCTCTTTCTTATTGAACAGGCAAGCACCGGACGTCACTAGAAAGTTTTATATTAGTCGACCCCTCGAGTCACACCGGGAGTCTCCCCACAGGGTGTTGTGCGCATTGAAATCGCCAACGACCACGTAGGGTTCAGGGAGCTGATTCATTAGGCTGTGAAGTTCTGTTTTGCTAAGGTGCTAATCCGGTGGTATGTAAATGGAACAGACAGTAACCAATTTGTTGCAAATAATTGCTCGAACTGATACTGCCTCGAGAGGCGTCTGGAGGACTAAGTGCCGACAAGCTACTGACTTGTCAACAATTATTGCTACGCCGCCAGATGGGGCGTTAGCATTATCACGATCTTTGCGGAAGATGGCATATTGCCGCAGGAAATTTGTTTGCGTTGGCTTTAAATATGTCTCCTGTACACACAGCACCTTTGGATTGTATTCGTGTAGAAGTTCTTTAACGTCATCGAGGTTGTGCATAAGGCCTCTCACGTTCCAGTGTAATATTTGTGTATCCATATTGTTTGTGTTCTTGTGCTGTGTGTCAAGAGGAGTCAAGTGGCTTACAGAGCCTTTCCAGGCCCCGTAATCCATGGTTTGTCTTTCTTGGAGAGGTCGCGAGATTCGCGCCGCTCACAAGGCGCTGGGTGCGCCGGCTGGCTTGTAGTTGTGTCCATCGACTCCTGGGAGCCGCTGGACTTCCGCTCATTCGAGCGGAGTGTTTTCGGGATAGGCCTTGCCTCAAAAAGCAGGGCCTTGGAGGCCACCAACCCAGAGGTCGACGGGCCTTCCTTAAGAGATGGCGCAGCAGCGATGGCTGCTGTCGCCTGGGGGGCTGGTGGCACCGCCGCGGCCACACTCTTTGTGGACCGGGCCGATGCCGGAGTCTGCTGCGACGTTGCCCCCTTGCGCGCCGCATCAGCATACCCTGTGGTATGGAAAAAAGAAACACGTTTCCGCGCTTCCTGAAACGAGATGTTCTCCTTGATTTTCAGTGTGATTATGTCTTTTTCTTTTTTCCATGTGGGGCAAGTTCGAGAGTATGCTGCACCGTCACAGTTGGGACAGTGAAGCGTGTCACTGCAGTTGTCGCATGCGTGTTCGTGTTCGCCACGTTTAGCACAGGTCAGTCGTCCTCGGCAGTTTTGCGAACCATGGCCATATCGTTGACATTTGAAACATCTTCGGAGATTTGGGATGTAAGGTCTGACTCGAATTCTGGTATATCCTGTTTCTAGGGTTTCCGGTAGCTCACTCGACGCAAAGGTGAGGATCAGATGTTTAGTTGGAATATCCTGGTTGTCCCGCTTGATCTTTATTCTTTGCACTTGAATCACGTTGTGTTCTTTCCAGCCCTACAGGAGCTCTTCCTCACTTAGGCTTAAGAGATCTTCATCAGAGATAACTCCTTTACTTGTGTTCATTGATCGATGCGGGCTAACAGTGATTGGCACATTACGGAATGCTACCAAATTTGAGAGTTTTCCGTGCTGTTTAGTGTCGCGAGCCTCCAGAGGAACCTCATTTTCGTCACTTTGTAGCCAGCACCTAGTTTGTCGGTGAGGAATTTGGCCACACTGAAAGGTGAAATGGTTCTTACTGTCGTTTCAGGGTCTTGACTATGTATCACATGGAAGCGGGGGAACGTTTCTTTGCGCTGGCTGAACAGTTGAAAAGTTTCTTCGGTGTGTCCTCTTTTAAAAAGAGGACGATCATGACGGGGGGGGGGGGGGGGGGTGGAATGACATCTTAGCCATAAAGGACTGATTCGATTTCGGCAGCTAGGCCAGCCGCCCACCACCGAGCCCAACATGGGGACGCTGCGAGACCAGTAGGAAACGCAGACGCCAGCTGTACGTAGCTACTATAACCTAATATAGAATACCCAAGGTTGGATAAAATACACCAGGTTAACCCTTGCTGCCTGGGACAATTGGAAGTAAATGGAAGAGAGAAGAAGACAGGAAAGATTGAAAGTGAGAGGGAAAGTCTAAGATTGGAGAGAGAGACAGGAAAAGGCAACTACCGATTTCCCCCGGGTGGGTCAGTCCGGGGGTGCCGTCTACGTGAAGCCGAGGCCAAAGAGATATGTTGCCTCCGCCGGGGGGCCATAAAGGCCCAAACACCCGGCTTCGGTTCAACTTCCAGGATCCCCTTTTCCCCGGACACGGCTAAGCCGCGCACGGTTAGACGCGGGAGGGTCCAACCCCCATGTGCTCGGGTCCGTGGTGTCGCAACACACCAAACGCCTGCTTACGCAGACGCCCCTGCGGGGGACATGATTTCACAAATTGGCTGAGGTTTAACACTTGTAAACCTACTTATCACGAGCGAAAAGTCTGTTTGGCTTGGTTTTGCAAAGACTTGCATGCAGTGTTTCATTAAAGTTAGGCTTTATTGTAAATTTGTTGGTGTGTCCTTTTGTGTTTCTTGAATGGTGACGAAGACGGTCTTATGGTCCGGGAAGTAGTTAGCAATGTTGGCAATTTTGGCTACACACATTGAAGAATCAAGTGGTGCTCGCTGGAAGAGTAAGTCTAGGGATGTGTTTCATCGCGTCATGGACGTTGTAGGGTCGGAGGAAGCTTCTCTATAACGTGCTAATCTGGCATGACTTTTCTCCGTTCTTTCAGCAGTCAACTTTGCAAAGGCAAAGTTGACTGCTGAAACAATAAATAATAATAATAACAATAAGTTACAATAAAGCCTAACTTTAATGAAACACTGCGTGCAAGTCTTTTCAAAACCAAGCCAAACAGACTTTTCGCTCGTGATAAGTAGGTTTACAAGTGTTAAACATCAGCCAATTTGTAAAATCGTGTCACCGACGTCAAGTCGAATTTTAATGCGAAAAACACGCTTTGAGCATGGCATTTCGCAGCCAGCCGTCTAGCTATATATCTACTGGATGAATGGATTCAGCCTGTCGCTTGCGCTGAAGCGCACGCACAGACGGCACAGCCGGCGCGCCATTCATAGCGAGACTGAATGACCAGTCGCCGGCGAAGCAGCTGTTAAGCCCTCGCCTAGTGACGTGGTACCGCAGCGGCGAGGCTTCGAGTGAGCGCAATTGCGACGCCTCTCCGCAGCGGATCATGTGGTGTGATAGTCCCACCTGCCACACTTGCGCGCCGGTGGCTCAAGGTCATTCAACGAGATGAATTACCCTGCGAGACATGGCGTAGTAGAGCTTCCGCTCTAATAACAATGAGGCAGCTATGGTATGGGTTCTCATAACGCGAACTTTGGCATGGAGACCCCAATTGCACATGCGATGACTGAGCTAGCGTCCTCAGATGCCGAATAGCGGTCTAATAAAGAATAACCATGCAGATTTCCCCAACATGCACAGAGACCTGGCGGTGAGGTACTGCTGCGAATTTGGCGGTTGTCCAACAATAATAAGGCGCGCACACAGAATGAGGTGCTTAAAATGACATAACCACTACGGCGGCACGGAACCCATGCCCTGGAAATTTGCAGGGTTGAAGGCTCCCGAAGGCTCCCCATAGTGGTGCTCGAAAAAAAAAAGCGTCTATGCCTCTGGCCTCTTTTCACTTCAATGAGGAAGCACTAAACACAACAACTTCCGAAAAGCTAACTAAAAAAAGCTCCCATGTGCCACGTTTTGGTACTGCCCAAGGTCAGGATAATTTTCGAGAAAAGCTTTGCATCCGTGGAGCGCATTAGTCAATACCAGAGCGAAAAAGAAAAGTGCTCTCAATGATATTTCGGCTGGATCAGGAAGCCACTCCTGAATGCTCTCTTTGCATAAACACCCAAATGATCTTATATACTTAAAAAGCCCATACTCTTCCTGGTATTGTGATAGCAATTATATGGACACTCCAAGCGCATTCCTGCCGTCGCCGTGGTTGTCGTCGTGAGGTTCCGTATAAAGTCCAACGGCGATGAGCTCATCGCCACGCCCTGTATGCTGTATGTGCGAGCGAAAGCGTGCGAGGGACGCGCGCAATCACGGAGAGCGAACGCATGGCGGAGAGCAAATACGGCCTTCTCCGGTCGCGCGAAAGGCCGTGGGGGGATGGGAGGGAGGGAGGGAGAGGAGGTGACGCTGAGCTGCGGCACTAAATTAGTGATCTTGCAACCGGGCGCAAGGGGAACTCGCGACTCAATCTCCTACACGAAAGGAGGAAATCGGAAAGGCAGCGCGGGAGGGAGTGTGCGCGGCTTCTACTCTGTCAGGAACTGCGTACTTTGCGTGGCTTAGGGCAGTCGCGCGCACCGTATCTTGAAAGCGATCTCCACACGTCTCTGACCTTTGTATGAGCTGTGCATTCCCCGCTCAGTCGCTCAGTTTCCGCTGAAGCAATAGACCGCACGAACCTTCGCTCACTACTCCGGCCGTGCTTGCTCACGCCAACGTTTTGACAGTGCTTGTCTGGGGTCATCGAGTGTGATCTCTTGATGTTTGCTTGAGCGCGCTGACACGATGCTTGTTAATTAAGTAAGTAATCGAATGCGTCCAAGTTTACGCAGCCCATAAAACTACTATGCTTACTCCGTATACCCTACTAGTAAATTTGCTATCGCAATTGATGCTTCGCCTTTCGGGCGGAACTGCGACTTTTTTTTCGGGTTTAGAGTTCATATAGTCTGTCTTTTATGTACGCGTATTATGTAGATTTATGTGGCAATGGTTTAGTTTATAACCCCTGTTGCAATAAAAAAGTACATTCCATGAGTTCTGCGAGGTGTTTTATCCATCTGGTGTGATAGTTAGCAGGAGACAAGTCACCGTTCGCATTGTGGCCGGAAAGGCAAGTATGCGGAAACAGAGTTTGTCACCCTCTGGTACTTTGGTTCAAGGACTTCGCAGTATGCGTGCGTCTGCTATATTATAAGCACCAATGAAAGGAACATCTCAGGATGCCACCAGAGGCGACGCGCGGCCATGGAGAAACCGAACTAGCACAGACCGGTGGATTCTCCGCTTGAGCTGCTTTTGGTCCAGTGGTGTGGACCGCTCGGGCATCCTGCGACATCACATCGCGGACGCCGAATTATCTGCTACTTGCAGTTTGAGGGAGTTTCGCGAGCCAACAAAACCAGCTCAGCGATACGCTATAACGAAACTACGGAAACGCAAAACCGTGGCCGGCGCAGAGTCAAGCGAAACCGAAACCTTTCGACCGCTCGCGTCGTTGTCAACGGTAGCCACCCTACCAAAGGTAATGTCAAGGAATTATTTGACAGCGGAGCTGTTTAAGCCGGTCGTAATGTGTGCTACCTGCCACTGCGTTACCTAGCAACCACCTCGCGGAGCGTCGCGCGCTATGCTCGGGGAGAGAGAAAGAGAAAATGAGAGCGAGAGCGTGCGCGCGTCGTGCGCTATGCCCGGGAGAGAGAAAGAGAAAATGAGAGCGAGAGAGGGAGAGAGACAAACAAATTGTAGCAGCACCAACGAGGCAACGCGCAGAGGTGCTGCCGACACCATCCGCGCTTCGCCGTTTCCCCGCATTCGCCGAACGCTCGCGGTGTCTGTGATAGAGTTACTGTATCATCATCATCATCAGCCTTTTTATTTTATGTCCACTGCAGGACGAAGGCCTCTCCCTACGATTTCCAATTACCCCTGTCTTGCACTAGCGTATTCCAACTTGCGCCTGCAAATTTCCTAACTTCATCAACCAATCTGGTTTTCTGCCGACCTGGACTGCGCTTCCCTTCTCTTGGTATCCATTCTGTAACCCTAATGGTCCACCGGTTATCCATCCTACGCACTGCATGTCCTGCCCAGCTCCATTTCTTGCGCTTAATGTCAACTAGAATATCAGTTATCCCCGTTTGTTCTCTGATCCACACCGCCATCTTCCTGTCTCTTAACGTTACTATATATGCTACCAAAGGTAGCAGAGTTGCGCGTCTGAATAATAAACGCCGATCGTGCCTAGATTGGCCGAACGCCATCACGTGGGTTCCAAGCAACCGTGCACTGAGGAGAAGCTAGTGCTCCGGCCAGTTTTTTGTATTACCTGATGCCGCCGCTGCAGCGAACTGGATTGACGCAAGTTAACGCTAGCCAAGTTCAAAGCGAATCCGGTCGATCTTGGCGTTCGCTGTTACGTGCGTGTCAGCTGCGGAACAACATGACGTGCGCAGCAGATCTCACAGGTGTTCCATCGGAATGATGCAATAGAGAGGTTTGGCTCGTCCGGAAATCGGGTAAACGCGGGCGGACCGGACGTTAGGGCGTGTTGGCGGAACCGTAAACGTGAGCGGCCTGTATGTTGTTGCCCCCTGGTGGCGCGGAGATCAAACAGACAAAAACAGCTAATATTGCAGTAACCGAGTGATTTCTACTTCGCTGCTGGTGTAAATTTTCGGCAGTGGCGTAATCGTGTTGCTGCCGAAAACTTACGCCAGCAGTGAAGTAAAATACACTTGGTTATTGCAATATTAGCTGTTTTTGTCTGTTTGCGCCCTGCGCCACCAGGTGGCAGCCCCATACAGGCCGCTCACGTTTACGGTTCCGCCAACACGCCCCAAGGCCCGGTCCGCCTGCGTTTACCTGATTACCGGACAAGCTAAACCTCTCTATTGACCGGGTGCTCTACTCCTAAATGCACCATTCGCGCAGAAAGCGGAAAGTTCCGAAAAGGTGCACAGGTGAACGCACAAGTCCAAAAAACAACTAATAATATTCGCGCTGCATCTCACGCCGCGCGTTAAAAATCAGCAGCGTCTTTTTTCTTCTTGACTATTTTATCTAGTGAGCTTTTTCCATGCGCGTTGTTTGCGATTAGACGGAAAAGCGGTCCACACGCGATGGAAAAGCGCCCACGGTCGACCGACGACATGGTAGGCATGTCGCCTGCAAAAACAGAGTTCGGCTTCGCCACATAGTTTTGGTTGCTTGCCAGGCAAGATGGCGGACCTACGCGCAACTCTGCTCCCGTAGGGATACAGTAACTCTAGTCTGTGATAGTCTGTGAGTGCTGCAGGCGCCTCTGGCGGCGGCTCGGCTGACCTCCCACCATCTGCGTGCTACTGCGCATGCATCGTGACGTCATCTCGGCATGTCGTCTGCTACGCGGCGCCCGTACACTGTGTATAGCTTCCGCCCCCCCTTCCCCTACGTGTGCTCGGACTGCAAGTGCTTCGCGAGGCATTCCCCGATGCCACAGACGACGACGAAATGCTTACCATCACGTGGCATTACTTCGTATAACTTAGCCTCACTTCGTATAGCCAGGACCAGCTAGGAACAGATCAGCTTCACTGTGTTTTGAGCCTTGCGCCACTAGTGCAAGCTAGAGCACTGCACGGGCCGATTTTTGCGGCCCGGGCCCGGCCCGGGCCCGTTTTTACGTTGGGCGGCCCGCCCGAGCCCGATCAAAACTTTATGGCGAGACCCGGGCCCGGCCCGGGCCCGGAAATAATCTACGTTACCCGCCCGGCCCGGCCCGCCACCCCTAGAGCACTGCACGGGCTCAGGCTTACCCGAAAGCCCGGGCCCGGCACGGCCCGTGGGCCGGGCCGGGCCGGGTAGAGCAGTTTTTTCACGGGCTCGGGCCGGGCTCGGGCACGGCGTGTGCTTTTTGACCCGGGCCCGGGCCGGGCTCGGGTTTTTGGACGCGGGCCCGGGCCGGGCTCGGGCTTTCTGCGAGTTATTCTCTAGCTTCTCAACTCTAAAAAACATTTATTTTTCGGTCTCGGACCGGGTTCGGGCCGGTTTCGAGTCGGGCTCGGGCCGGGCTCGGGCTTAAGGTAAAGGGGTGGCGGGCCGGGCCGGGCGGGTAACGTAGAATATTTCCGGGCCCGGGCCGGGCCCGGGTCTCGCCATAAATGTTTTGATCGGGCTCGGGCGGGCCGCCCAATGTAAAAACGGGCCCGGGCCGGGCCCGGGCCGCAAAAATCGGCCCGTGCAGTGCTCTAGCCACCCCTTTACCTTAAGCCCGAGCCCGGCCCGAGCCCGACTCCAACCTGGCCCGAACCCGGCCCGAGACCGAAAAATACATGTTTTTCAGAGTTGAGAAGCCCGAGAATAACTCGCAGAAAGCCCGAGCCCGGCCCGGGCCCGCGTCAAAAAAACCTGAGCCCGGCCCGGGCCCGGGTCAAAAAGCACACGCCGTGCCCGAGCCCGGCCCGAGCCCGTGAAAAAACTGCTCTACCCGGCCCGGCCCGGCCCGTGGGCCGGGCCGGGCCCGGGCTTTCGGGTAAGCCCGAGCCCGTGTAGTGCTCTAGTGCAAGCTACCCCGAATGTTTTTCAAAAAATTCAATAGAATTGGACAAGCAGCATTTTCCTTCGTCTTATAGTACAATACAATTATGTTTTTTAGAAGAAATGGTTGAGTACTAGTCACACAATTTAAACGAGGAGTGCCTTTGTCAAGTGCTTGAATGTCCCGGGGGAGTCTCTAATCGTGTCCTTTATTTGTCTGAATTTCTTGATAACTAAGGCTCTGTACGGGATAATGCTGACGCCTTAGAGATTCTCGAGCACTAATCTATGACTTTAGTCTGCCTTAATATTTGCCTTTAGTGTCCCTTCAAAATTCTGGGGTCTTACGTAACAAATTCACAATATCGGCACGTGTACTTGTTTATCTTTCTCATGTGACCACTTTTCACCGGTTAACAAATGTTATCGCTAAGCGCAGGAAGCTTATGTATTGGAAGTTTCCGAAATGTTATCGATGGTTCTATCCGCTGTCTGTTGTCACCGAACCTTGTGTAATCTAATTGTATGCGCGACTCGAATTGCGTAGTACTTCCTAGAAGAGACTCGATCACCAGCGATTAGTCTGGAACCTTCGATCACTCTTGTAAAAGGCCCACGCGTTTAACCCGCAGATAAGATTTCTATGATCCCCGACTGTGCTTGCCGCTATCGTTGTGCTTCGAGTGTCAGTTGTCTTGTGAGCACAAGTTCGTCCAATAAAAAAATTAGTTTCGTTATTCACAGTTTTGCTACTGCGTCATTGTCCATCACTGCCACGTGACAATGTGGTTATGAGGCACATCGTAGTGAGACTCTCATCGGAATAATTTTCAACACCTGGTGTTCTTTGCCGTGCACATAAAATCTAAACGAGTGCCTTTGCACTTCGCCCCTATGCAAATGTGGCCGTCGCGACCGGGATCCAACGCGTGACCAGTCACTCAGCAGCGCAGCGGCCATAGCCACTGAGCTACCACGGTGCGTTGTCGCCTACCTTGTGCCCATACTCTTGTCACTCACTATCACTCCGGATGCGCACATACGATTCATTTCGCCTGCAGTCCCATACGCTGACTCCACAGCCTATGTAAGTCGATCAGCAGTCGCGCCCGTGACGCATGCTATTCTTCCTATGCGAAACTTCCTTGGGAGTTTCGTGACTAGTAAAAAAATTTGAAAACTCTGGTTTTGCTAAACACAGCCATTGCCTTGCCCAGTTCCATAACTCCGCGCGCCTTTGGCCACTTTCTTGTGGTGCGCAGCCCACGTCGTGACATACTGTGTTGCAGTAGCAGTGTCGTGCAGTTTGTTACTTGCATCAATGCTGCTTATTTGTGAGCAAATTCCATGACGGATAACAAGACACTGAAGTGGTAACAGAAACACCTAAAAAAAAGTGATTAGAGTAGCGTCTGTCTAGAGGCCCATTGGCTGCTCTCTACGCACGTTTTTATATCCACCTCAATTCAGAACTCATACTTTCAGAATTTTATTTCTAACAATTTGTTTGGGGTCCTTAGGTTAAAAGCGGTTGCAAACAGCTTGAGAGCGCCCGAAGGCGCTTCATGACGGTACCCACACAACACTCAGCGTACAAGAAAAGAAAGTAAATATTATAGTGTACCTTCCAATAAAGAACTCTAAGGCATTATAATGAAGTTGTGTTTACAAAACAGCGCTAATTGCACAAAGTTATAATAAGATGAGAAAAAATTGAACACATTACCGCTACATATCACGACGAAACAAATCAAAGAAGAATTAGGTAAATCAAACACAGAATGCCACAAATCTGTACGAGTTTGAAGTTTGAAGTTTATTTGTAGCGCAAGAGCAAAGAAAGCATAATCTTAGGCAGTACATTAGGAGGTCCCAAAGTAGAACTCTCTGGGGGACCTCCTGTTTTACAATGCATACGATAGAATCACATAAACAGCAGCAGGATGCATGAAACAAGCGATAACAACTTTTCACAAATCAAAGTGTTATATAAAAACAAAATAACAAGAAAATAGTATAAAAATAAATATCATAAAAAAGGATAGGCTAGTTTAACTTGTGAATTTAAAGGAATGGGACACGAACGTATTTATTTAAAATCAATATGAACAATAAGAGTGAAGAAAGTCATACGTAGTAGAAATTCCCACACAAATAATAGAAAACACACGTCCGCAGAAAAGACAAAGACGAAAAGGAAAATCGGCAAGAAAAGAGGCAAAAAAAAGAGAAAAAAGGTCACAGAGAAAGCAGCTCTTCTTACAATTTTATTTTTAATTTTCGTTTAAAGCAGTATAAAGAAGAGGTAATCTTAATGTCACCAGTAATTGCATTCCAAACACTTATACCAGCGAATCTGAGGGTAAACTTTCCATAATTTGATGCTATTTTCTGTAAAAGGAGGTTTTTCTGTTCAGAAAACCATGTGTTGTATGAATTAACGATGTGACACAAAGAAAGGACGTCCGTAGGTACGTCAAGACGAATGAAGCGAAACATGAGAAGCGATAACTTATATTGAAATAAATACCAAAGCGGTAGAATACGAAGAAGTTGGTAAAGAGGCAGGGAATGGCATCGCAGTGGTGTAAATGTTATGAGCTTCAATGCTTGGTTTTGGAGGCGTTCTAAAGGCTTGAGGTGAGTGGGATATGTGTTTCCCCATGTAGACAAACAGTATGTTAAATGGCTACATATATATGCATGATGTAATGAAGTAAGAATATGTGGTGCAAAGTATGCACGTGCTTTGATGAGAACATGAATACCAAATGACACTTTGTGCAGTAATGAACTGACATGGCAGTGATATTTCAGGTGTTTGTCAAGGGTAACACCAAGAAATCTCACTTTTTCAGATATCGGTAGTACATAGTTATTCAAAGAAATTGTTACGGGATTTACTAATACTTTAGGTGGACTATGGAAGAGGACAAACGTTGTCTTAACTGGATTTATACACAGTTAGTTTAAGATACACCATGTGTGGACATTGGAGAGGTCAGTATTAAGTGTGGCTTGCAGAGCGCTTAGTGTGTGCTGAGATGAGTATAATGTAGTGTTGTCGGCATATAATAGGCAGTCTGAATCGGTCAGTACATTAGGTAAGTCATTTATGAATAATAAGAAAACCAACGGACCTAAAATGGAACCCTGAGGAACACCACTGGTAATTAATTTATTGGTAGAGTAATGATCATTTATACAGACAACTATGGAACGATTAGACAAGTAGCAATGGAGCAGTTCGAGAGGTGGACCAGTAATGCCGAATTGCTCAAGTTTATTTAACAAGATGCAATAATTTAGTGTGTCAAACGCCTTAGTAAGATCAATAAATATAGCCCCTACAATTAGTCTGCGGTCAATGGCTTGCTTGATTTTGTCAGTTAAGTGAACCAGCGCTAACTCGGTTGAGTAACCATGTCTGAACCCAAACTGGAGAGGACTGATAAGCCTAAACTTATTTAGGTAGTTCATGAGGCGGGTATATTTAAGTTTTTCAATGACCTTGCTAAAGAATGGCAATATACAGATGGGGCGATAATTGTTAATATTTTGACAGTTGCCCTTTTTGAAGACGGGAATTATTTTACCAATCTTAAGTCAGTTAGGAAATACCCCAGCACGGAACATTTTATTAATAATATCAGCTAGGACAAGTGAGATGTGAGCAGAAACAAGCTTCCTATGCGCTGGTCTGATAGAATCAAGGCCAGGTCCAGTTGATTTTAGGGAACAAATAACATTGTAGACTTCATGCGGTGAAACAGGACGAAGATAAAATGAGTATGAGCTACGCGAAATACTAGGCACTGCATTAGCTGGAGGACTGTTATCCGAAGCAACAAAATGTTCACTAAATGCATGAGCAATATCAGTCTCTTTGGTGTGTTGATGATCATTGAGGACAATTCTTTTGATGCCCGGATCAGACTCTTTCATATTAAGAAACTGTCTAATTAGTTTCCAGTTACGCCTGGTATCGTTTCCCTTTTCAAGTATATAGCATTCGCAAGAATCAGTACACTAGTTCAATTAGAGAGCAAGAAAGCTGACAAAATTTTCCAATGAGACCACAAGACGAAAAGACGGCCGCTCTGACCAATTATGATTCCAGTTTTTCCTTTAGGCCAAATATTAATCCTAGCGTCTTCATGTGCATTTCTTGTCTGGGTGGGTCTGTGAAACCACGCATCGAGACACCTTGCATCATGCCGACATTGTGTCCGTATGTGAGCGCTTCTCTCCTATCACCCATGTGCGATAATTTGTCACATACGGGGCTTCGAGATACGTTTCGGTTGGTTCCGAAGAGGCAAGTAAACAAATGCATAAGACAGCCATAGGTAATGAGTGACAGCATCCCCTTTATTGGCAATTCTCGTAGACTTGGTACTTGTACGAAGTGCCGCAAAGAAGGTCGAACGCGTATTGGCAGCAGGTGTTGTTCTGTGCAGCTGCTTTCTCGGGCGCCCAGTAGCTGCAGCCGGCTCCTGCATTAAATTACGAGCACAGGAACAGTTATAAGGCAGATGAGGTAGCAGAAGAACGCGTAGTTCTATGGGAGCAGCCATATAAGTTTTATAAAAACTGCACCTAATCTAACTCCGTCTCTGTAGAGCGCCCACAGAATGCCGCTCCTCATTTCCTTTGACTCTAATAAGCTAAATATACATTTAAAAAAGAGACGGCAAAAGCAATCACAATCTTACAATGCAATACAGACTGCAAAGTAATATGCTTAATTACTTCGGACAGATGATTCCGAGCATGTGCACATATTTAATTTTTAAGACATTGTACGGTATTACGTGGCAAATCAACATGATCACGAGGCACACCGCAGTTGAAGACTCCAGATTCAATTTTACCACCTGGTGTTCTTCAACATGCCGCCTAAAATTAAGTATACGAAGGTTTTTTTGTTTATATCCATTTTTGTTTTATTTCGATTAGAACGTAATGCGGCCGTCCCGGCGGGGATCGAAACCACGACCCCGAGCTCGGCAGCTTGTCACTGTCACTTGCTGCTAAGCTACAAGGACAGGTGTACTGAATTTTGTAGCAATGGTCATTATTTCTGAGAACCTTTGTCTTTCTAGTGTTAACAAGAAGGTAGCGCTTTAATTTCTGGCTGCTGCGGCAGTGGTTCCTTAAGCACCCATTGACGAAAGGGCCTTTCTACAGAGGTTTCCCCTACGCGGTAGAAGAAACTGTCAGCCCTTCCACTGGGGTGGAGATGGAAAACCAGCGAAGCTGTACTATGGTGGAAATTGTATATTTCCAATTATGACCAGTAAGATGTGATGGTGTAATTGGTTATTTGAGCTATTAAAAATGAGAAATATAGATGATCCGGTGGTTTTCATTTATTTAGTGACCACAGGGACCATGGCCTTATGGTCGCTACGGTACGCCGCCATAGGTTGGCACGTTCTTCATAAACACGTCACCAACATCGCGCGCGTTCGGTTTCAAGGCGGGCAAAACGCCGCCGCCGTCGACAACAGTTCTGCGCGTTGTTTGTGTGACCGCACACAACCGCTGTCAAAACGACTGCCGTGGTTGCTCAGTGGTTATGGTGTTGGGCTGCTCAGCACGAGGTCGCGGGATCGATTCCCGGCCACGGCAGCTGCATTTCAATGGGGGAGAAATGCGAAAACACCCGTCTACTTAGATTTATGTGCACGTTAAAGAACCCCAGGTTGGCCAAATTTCCGGAGTCCCCGACTACGGCGTGCCTCATAATCAGATCGTGGTTTTGGCACGTAAAACACCATAATTTTTTTACCGCTGTCAAAAAGCTGGCGTGAGCAAGTGCGCCAGCAGCAGTGAGCGAAGGTTCATGCGGTCTATCGCTTCAACAGAAACTGAGCGGCGAAAGCACAGCGCATTCAAAGGTAGGAGCCGTGTTGCAGATCGCTCTCAAGATACAGTGCGCGCGACCGCGCGGCGCCGAGAAAAGTACAAGTTGCTCGCAGAGCAGAGGCCGCAACCCCTCCCTCTCGCGCTGCCTTCCCGCTGTCCTCATTTGCCGTGGGAGATCGAGTTGCCAGTTCTCCTTGTGCCCGGTTGCAAGATACGCATTTGGTGTCGCAGCTAAACGTCGTCTCCCCTCCCTCCCGTCCCCCCGCGGCCTTTCGCGCCACGGAAGAAGACGCGTTTGCTCGCCGCCATGCCTTCGCTCCCCGTGAAAGCGCGCATCAAAAAAATGACAATTTGCCTTAGTAGTGAAACGTAGCAACTTTTACTGCAGTTTGCGTACTAAATATATTTGCATAACATGTTGCAACAGTAAAACGATCGCACAACCAAGGCGACAGGAAGCCGCATTTACGGCTCTTGGCCATTCCTTCAGGCGTCGCTGCAACGATTATGGTTTTAATTTATGGAAACCGAAGCTGGTGAGAGCTGTAGGCTCTTCGAAGTGGATGTAAAATAACGATAGTGGATAGAAGTGGATGTAAAAGGAATGTAAAATGAGCGATAAACAATCCAAACTGAGTTATTGGTTTGGTTGAAGCTAAGCTGCTTGAAAACATAATTTCTAAAACCAACAAATTGAATCATTCTCGCATTGTATTGGCTCAGCAGAATGTTTTGATGTAACATAGTACCTCAAGTGAAACTTTGTAGTTAATTTGACTTCTGCAGTGTGTGTTCTGTAGCACTAAGGCTAAGCCCGAGAACAATTTTGGTGACTACCACTGCATGAGGAGAGTTTTCTGAACAGCGCTGGTCGACGCTTTTCAAAGTTAAATATACGTCACCTCCGTCAACGTAGCTGTGGCGAAGGACGAAACAGCTTGCGCAGTCTGCGTAAGCAGTGATCATGGTGAATTGTTCTCGAGGTTCTGAAAAAAAAAAGATAATGCATTACAATTGTTCACAAACAACGACGTCAACATAGACCACTGTTTCGTAAAGGATTTCGAGGTCCTTCATTTCGCTGCTCCAAACAAGCAAACCTGGCATATACGCTGAAAGTTCGCGTAATATTTCTCCATCTGCAATATCACCAGCCTTCACGCTTCACGCGGCCGGGATTCGATCCCGCGTCCTCGCGCTCAGCAGTGCACCGCCTTAGCCGCTGAGCCACGGCGGCGGGTGCAGATACAAAACATAATTTACCTAAAGCAGTACCCAGTCACTTCAATGAACATGACCATATATTCGATCAAGCAAGGCTCTATGTACAACAAACAAATTTCCGTTCAGCTCGCGAGACGAAATGTACAAAATCATACGTCATACACAAGTTTATATGCCTACACCCGACGGGGATCAATTTGGCACGTGACAATTTAAAATCGCTGAAAGCTGTAACTGCCACCTAAAATTCTCATATAATAAACAAAGGCACAGAACACGTTATGGCACCAGGTAACCTCGATTCTCAACCTCACCTACTCCTCCGTTTGTTGTTCTTCCTCTACCAGGCAATTTATTATTCTCTGCCATGCTTTTATGCATATATCAACCATCCAAGCCCTTTTCCCATGTACACCTGTCCCCTCCCATTTTTTTCTCCTTTCCCCTCGTGTTTCTTTGTATTTTTCTCCTCTTTTTATATAGACCCACACCGTCAGATTCCAATGCCCCAGACGCAAAGATATAGCTTTTTCGGCGCATCGACCACATACGGTCACGCCACTTCTGTATACCGCAGTGACGATGCTTACGCCGAACAGCTGAGGCTAACGTCTATTGAAGGAGCAAGATGCTGCCTCCCAACTACCCTATCCATTGCGCCCAGACTCCGTGCGCCCATCTTACAACCTTCAAAAAACCCGACGCATTGCTGCTACGCTACTCGAGTCATTCCTTACGTATTTTTGTTATTCGCAAAGTGACCACTTGACCGGCTCTTCTAAAACCACAAACGCAAGCCACCAACGACGCTTCTGATGGCTCCCTAACCTCTCGCTCCCCCGAAAACCCCATACGTCATTCGTCTTCTTCATTTTTTTTATTTTCTATTCATTATTTTTTTCTGCCATCTTCCCACTCTCCCTCTCTTGTCCCCTCGTCTTAGAAACCACGACTAGAGACGTCAAACGACAGCGCTCATTTTCTTTTCAGTATCTCCCTTTACAGCCAGCCGCCCCCGAGAACGACCGCACGTGACGTCACTCTGCTAACCCGTTAAAATTACCTGCCGAGGATGAGAAGGACGCCTTTGACGAAGATAGGTCCTCCTGTCGAAACGTTGCCCAGCTTTTATGAGGCACCTTATCCCTGTTTATAACCTTTATAACACATATAAAAATGAATGGTTTAGGTAATAAAGCAACAACATGTCAGCAACGGCGACTGGTCACTGAGATCCTTAGTGAGCTCCTGTGAAGTATGTGCAAAATCTTTCGCTTTTCAGCAGTTTCCCAGAACAGTAGACGTCCCTCACGAGAGAGAATGCAGAACGAGGTAGTACATGCTCCCATTGGTCCAGCCCTTGAAAATCGCTTATTCTTTAAAGCAGAAGAAAACCGTGGATTATCATGCTATAAGGAAAGTGTTACAAAGGCGACAAACACTAGCGGTATTACCAAAACTGCAGCGTTTGAAGTAAGCTATTAGGTTGAATTGCCGCCCTCGTTGACACTTTCAGGAAATAATTATAGCGATCGAATAGGGGCACTTACTGTTCACAGGATTCATTTGGGCCGTGTTCTTCACGGTATAGCCAGGCGACGAAGCTAATGTCATATTCAGAGGGCTGCAAAAGCAAAGATACATTCATTACGTCACGGCGCGCTTTCTCGCGCGCATAAACGTATTCGCGTGTTTAGATAGCTGGAAGTCCTGGTGGCTTATTACTGCTACATCGATTATATGAACACTCCAGGCTAATTTCGCCATCGCCGTGGCTAGCAGGACCGATACAAAGCCCAAGTGTGACAGGATGCTGTCGTTCCCTGCATTATGTGACGGTGTGCCATACAGGATAGTTGCTTGATGGCCCGCGCTAAGAGGGGGGGGGGGGGGGGGGGCATTATGCGATGGTGTGCCTATCAGGATAGTTGCTTGATGGGCCGCGCTAAGAGGGGGGGGGGGGGGGCAGGTAAGCACGCGTTTTTTGTTCCTCCGTCCCATGGCCATGCATTGCCCGCGCCCTATATTGGGGTACTCTGAAGCGAACGCAAAGTTTGGGAGAGCCGAGATGGCTGGTGGGTGCACGGTGCGACGTTCTCACACGCGTCTAGTTCTGGAGCTCGCGAAATCTCAATCTTGGAAAATATTGTAAAGTGCCTTTTATTGCATTCTAGAACGCTGCAAGGCGGCTGCGTGGTCACAAGCTCAGAGTCCTTGGGTGCACCACTTCGCTCTCCTCGTGTTCGCTCGCTCGTCCAAACGCTGATCTATAACACTTCCCCCCTCTAGTGAACCCTTCACATATCTTAGTCAATTTTATGTTGACATGGTGAGATGCCTAGTCGCTCTGGCGCCAACGCAGAGTAGCTGGCTAGAAGAATTTACCTCAGGCCGACCTCTCTGCATTTCGCATCATTAAACTTATCTCTTATCTTGGCGCCTTCAGAACACGACCATAGCGACTGCGTGGTATACAATCGGGAACGGCTTGCGACTGCTCGGGTCGCTGCGTTCTTTCGGGCGTCCCTGCTTCAGTGGCCAAATCCGGATACGCATTATAGGAGACGAGTCAGAAGCCGTGGGTGCGTCTTCTGTTGGACGCTCGGCCCCTGATGTGAGTAATGGTCTTGTTGATGTGAAATGGTTGTCTTCCAGTGAGTCATTTCCTGGACAAGAATGGTAGGGTGATTCCTGAACTGCGTTTTCAATCAACGTATATCTTCTTTTTATATGATCCACGTGACGCCTGTAGCGCCTGTCATCCCGAGTCATCGTCGCAAAGGACCTCTTGCCGCATTCTTCAACTACTACAGCGGGTAGCCAGGCGGGGTTGTTGTTCAGGAAATTCTTTATCGACACCTTGTTACCTGGCACATAATCTTCTCTCACATCGTCCACCCTTCCTTTTTAGGTATCTTTTCGGGGGTGTAGCTCATCCAGATGAGAAGAAAACTGCCTGCCAAACATTAATTCTGCAGGCGTCGTCTGCGTTGTGGTGTGCGGTGTCGTATGCTGCTTAAATAAAAACCGTGACAGCCGGCAGGAGAGGCTTCCATCCGTCAGTTTCTTGAGCGCCATCTTCGTTTCTGCAACCATGCGCTCCGCTTGTCCATTTGTGGCCGGGTGGTATGGAGCTGATATTACATGTTTTATCATGTTCAATTTGAAGAAGTGTTGCATTTGCGATGAAACGAATGCTGTGCCATTATCAGAAACTATCACTTGCGGTATGCCAAATGTCGCGAACAGCGATCGTAGCACATCCGTGGCTGCGGAAGTAGACTGTGACGGCACTTGTCTTACTTCTAGCCACTTGGAGAAGGCATCCAGTACGATTAAAAAGCTCTGATTGTTCACCGGCCCTGCAAAATCAGCATGAACGATCTCCCATGGTTCACTTGGACGGGGCCATTCCGGCATTACAGCTGCTCGAGGGAGATGGTTGCGCATCTGGCATGTCTCACACGACCGTCCCTTGGTCTCGATGTCGGCGTCCAATCCAGGCCACCACAGGTGACTGCGAGCGAAACGTTTCATCGTAGTCATTCCTGAGTGGTTAGATTGAAGGAGAGTCAAACATTCCTCTCTAGCCTCTGTAGGAATCACAACCCGTATGCCCCATAATACGCAACCACGGTGCGTAGTAAGCTCTTGTACCCGACTCTTGTGGGGTTGGAAGTGTATACCTTGCCATGACGCTGTTGATCCTTTGTAAACTTGAGAAAGCGTGGAGTCTTCTACTGTCAGCCTTGCTATCCACTCGGCAGTCAATGGATGTTTGCGCAAACCTTCAATCATCAACACGTCACATGGTACGGCTAGCTAATCGACATTAGAAGCAAGAGGAAGTCGACTGAGCGCATCCACATTCTGATGTTTTTTCCCTTCTGGGTACAACAACTCGTAGTCATAGGCGCTCAGAATTCCGCACCAACAAAGCATCCGGGGCGATAAAACTTGCTGAATTTGCTTCCTAGGGCACAATATTCCAAGAAGCGGCTTATGGTCAGTCCCTATGAGTACATGCTGACCGGCAATATACTGATGGAAATGCGTGACTGCAAACACAATTGCAAGCCCTTCTCTGTCAAACTGGGAGTAGTTTCTCTCACATTTGCCGAGTGTTCTTGACGCAAACGCTACTGGCAGTTCGTGTCCGTTTCCGTCCAACTGCGCAAGAACTGTTCCTAATTCATAAGGCGAAGCATGACAGCTGAGCATTAATGGGCGAGAGTGGTCGTAATGCGCAAGAACCGTACACTCACGTAGTGCGTCCTTAAGCTTGATGAAGGCGGCTTTGTGTCGGACTTCCTATTCACACTTAGCTTCTTTATCCAATAGACGATGAAGAGGTGCGGCGATGGACGCTTTGTCGCGGAGGAACCGGCTGTAAAAACTTATCATTCCTAAGAATGACTGTAGCTCAGACTTGTTTGTTGGTTCTGGCGACCTCGTTATTGCTTAAAACTTTTCTGACGTCTGCTCAATTCCCTTAGCGCTCACTTTGTAGCCCAGGAAATGCACTTCGCGTACCGCAAATATGCATTTTTCCTTGTTTGCTTCTTGCAAACGCTGCAAAACTGCTTCCAGTCGATCTTGGTGCTCTTCATTCGACGCTCCCATGATGAGGGTATCGTCTAAATAAGCGCTAACACCGGGTAGTCCAGCGAGCAGAGTATTCATGAAGCGTTGGAATGTAGATGGTGAGGCCGAAACGCCGAATGGCAGTCGATTCACTGCGTACAAGCCTTTAATTGTGTTGATAGTCAGCATCTCCGAAGTGGCCTTGTCGACGTGCAGCTTTTGATAAGCCTGTGTCAAGTCAATCTTTGAAAAGATCTGTCCTCCTCGAAGAGTTTCAAGCAGCTCAGCTGCCGTTGGCAAAGGATACGCCGTTGGCTTGATGCTTGCGTTTACTGTGCTCCTGTAATCCCCGCACAATCGTAAGGATCCATTCTTCTTCCTCACGATGACCACTGGCGTCGCCCAGTCACACGCCGAGATTGGCTCAATTATGCCTTGAGCCTAGAGTTTGTCGAGTTCTCGACATACGGCATCTCGCAATGCAAATGGCACTTGCCAGCACTTCAAAAACTTGGGTGTTGCGTCTTCAGCAAGTTCAATGCGTAGAGGTGGCCCTGAATGTCCAGTGAGAGCTTCACCGAACACCGCAGAGAACTTGGCTAATGTACCGTCGATTGTTGTTTCCGTGAAATTTTTCAGTCCATGCAGCGTAATGCCCAGTTTTTTGAACCAATTTCTTCCAACAAGCTGGCTCCAACACCTCCAGCCACGGGCAAGAGTAGCTGTGCTTTGTTGTTTTTGAAAGATACATTGATAAGCACGGAGCCTAAGATGTCCAAACAAATTCTCTCGACCATGTCCGTAAAGCGAGCTTGCGTTCTCTTAACACCGGGCATCGTCAGGCCAGAGGTGAGCGAACGTCGCTACACTTATTATAGCAGACGCTGCTCCTGAGCCTACTTCCATCTTGAGTGGCCTACCAGACAGTCGTACTGTCACGACGAACCTAAGTGTGGTTGTCATCTCTAGTCCTGTGTGAAAGACAGTAAGGAGGCCGCCTTCCTGTTCCTCGAAAACTTCGTCCTCCTCTAAACGATGACTTCCTCGGTACTTCTGTGGTTTAGCCTTTTTCGACCGGCAAGCTTTCGCGATGTGACCCTTTCGGCAGAAATTACACGTAGCATTCTTGAAGTAACAGTTGTCGGCCTTATGATCTGCTAAACATCGGAAGCACTGATGCGCCTTGCTTGTAGAGCCCTTGCGCACATTCTGATGTTGTACATTGAAATTTTCGGCCGGTTGCTGAGTGATCTGAATCTGGCTCTGCTGATCTCTTGCCGATTCAGCAGTCAAAACGAGCTCGTACGCTTTCTTAAACGTTAGCTTATCCTCAGCTAGTGACCGTTGTTGAAGATGGGAATCGTGTATCCCACATACCAATCTGTCTCGTAGCATAACTTCCAAAGGAAGCCTTGTACTCCCAGGTTGAGACTGTAATTCCGCGCTTCCGCCCGACGTATCATGGCCCACCGTCGTGGAGTCTGCGTTGCCAAAGTTGCAGTCCCTTGCCAAAATTCGCAGAGCTGTCACATAGTCCCTGACCGATTCATTAGCGAGCTGGTCTTGTTTCTGGAAGCGATATCGTCCGAGTAACTCAGAAGGCCGGGGGTCAAAGTGCTGGCTGAGTAACTTGATGATTTCCACTAAGTCCACCTCAGAAGGTTTTCGTGGGGCAACCAGGGCCCTAAGCGTCTGATAGGTTTGCTCGCCGCACAGCGTGAGGAGAACCGCTCGCTTCTTGGAAGATTCGACGATGTCGTTGGCTTCATAGTAGAACTCCAGGCGCTCTACCCACGATGACCAGTCGGTGCCGGGCACAAATTGTGGTATCTTGCCTTTAGGCGTCTTCCACGAAAACTTGCCTCGCTGGGTCGCGTTCCCTCGTCGCCAGTATTGTAAAGTGCCTTTTATTGCATTTTAGAACGCTGCAAGGCGGCTGCGTGGTCACGAGCTCAGAGTCCTTGGGTGCACCACTTCGCTCTCCTCATCTTTGCTCGCTCGTCCAAACGCTGATCTATAACAGAAAACGTGCTGACTGGAGAGGCAGCATCAGCTTTCGCTTCCCTCTGCGTTCTCCATCATGCCATCGTTGTGACAGCGGTTGTTCACGGTCATCAAGTGAGATCGGTTCAAGTGTGCCCATGCACGCATGGCACGATGCTCGCTGATTTATTTACTAAGCGAATGCTCACTGTAATTTACACGGCGATATACCTACGTTTGGTTGTATAATATTTTGCTATCGCTACCAATGCTCCACGCACCTTTTGGGCAAAACTCGACCTTTTTTTCCCTGCATTTGGTAGAATCTGCTGCAATATGTGCTCTATTGAACGGTATTGGCTTTTAACCGAATTATTCACAATAATATTAACTGTTCCTCATGTACGCTTATACTAATGTGTGGAAATGCCGGGAGAATATTTTCTGAAAAACAAGACTATTTATACCTGCCCATAATGCCAAGGGCATTCTGGACTCAACAGCGACTGTGTAGGCCACTGTTCTGCATGTTGATGTTATTTTTTTATTCGCGCATTTAGGAGCGCCGATTGTGGATAAAAAAGAACAGTCCCAGCCTTTTCCCAGTGTTTTGAGGGATCCTTTCCTTTTTTTCCGAAGCGGCGCACACTTTCGCAAGCACATCAGTGAACAAAGGTGAAAGCAGAAGCTACGTGTGTACCTATGCAGTACAAAGGGACAATTTTATTTCTTTATTTGTCATAGGTAACATAGTGGATGACGCTTTTTATCAACATCAATAGATGGCGCTAGATAACTAGAAAGATTTAAACAGCAATATTGGTGGCTTGTGTCTAACGCCCCGTTTTAAAGGCGATACTCTTATCTTCATCATCATCATCCTTTAGTGTCACTGGGTAAATCAACACTTTGGGCTAGTTGATGTGTATCCTCTCAAAAAAGAACAAAAAAGAAAGAAAAGCACGAACAATAGAAAAGTCAAACAGGACGCGCATTTGTCCCGTCGTGATTCCTTAGTTCTCGTGGAATTTTGAGCGACATCTCTGCATATCGAAGCAAATATCCAACTCGTCTGCACAATTTTAAGAGTTTTGCAGTTGATCTGCAATCACTTGGAAGCAGGTTTGCTGATTTTATCTTAGACAACAGCACGCCCTCTAGGGAACTTCAAAACACAGTTCGTGGATATTTTTAAAAATACTCATTTTGTTTTGTTTATTTCTATAACTTTATTGGAGCCCACTTGCCCCCCGTCTAATTTTCCCTTCCGATTGCATTGCTTTCGCCAATCAAACATACAAGCGCATAAAATGTTTGTTAGAACTTACTACTTCGTTTTGTCATATTTCACTGTCATAATTGTCGTGCTGTCCACCAGTGGCGCTGTTTCCTGAACTGTGACACACTTTGCTTTGCCCCCATAGTAAGGGTCCACTTCAAAGTTTCTGTACATCAAGTAAATCGGTGTCCTTTCAGGGAAGCACTGAAATATATGGAATTACTAGTCAATACGTCCAAACAAAGCGGGTAAAATTCGATGAAGCAGAACATGCAATACATCATTCCAAATACTCAAGTGGTGCGTGGAGTATTGGGTCGGCGTTCAGTCAGTTAGGTGTACAAGGGCATGTGCACGTGTGCTGCAGCTTATAATGATGCGTAAAATGCCCTTTGAACCTGAAAACTTTTACTTTTCGCGAACCTCCTGAAGTACATCGGAGTAGCCGGGAATATTTATGCGTGTGGACTCCATGGGCCACGTATCAATTGTAGGCCTGTAGGCCTACGCTGTTAAGTCAAATCACGCATTCGACCATGCACGCTTTTTCTTCGCCTACACCATTCCATCTGTTAGTGCACGATTAAGTGCCGTTGACCCGCAGCTGAATAGTGATGAGGCAGCTGCGCTCTATCAGCAGACATGGTGTGGCACTGTTTCGAGTTATGCTTCCAGGTATCCCATAGCGCATTCTAGAAAGGTCGGAATGAGCGGCCCCATGTGGTTTGCAACGAGGGCCCGAGCACACGTCTATAACTGTAAGCTATACCATCAGCATATGGCCCATCGCTATCTAATGAACGTGTAGCGATGAAAGTTTTCTAGCATGCATAGCTAACTAGTGCTGAGGTACTGCCGAGAATATTACTGCAGTTCAACACTAATAAGACTGAAAGAGCAAGGTCTATCGAGCAGCATGACTTCTACGCTGGCGATGAGCTCGCCTCATAAGAGACTACAGGCTTCAGTAGCTTATTGTGAGGGTGGTGCTTGTTAGTACACTCTTAATTTGGCTTGACATGGCTACCTTAAGTGGAACATATGTGCAAAATGCTCCACCTCTTCTTTTCTTTTGTCCTCAGCGCTTTTTTTTCTTGGGAGGGGGGAGGGGGTAGAATTTGCCACAGGAAAAACGCATAAAAGAAAGTTAAACTCAATTACAAAGAGGAACCTAGGGGCAACGAATGTCTTTCAGCATCAGCTCTTCCTTCGGTCGAGCTTCTTGCCCCTGTTACTGCAATAGTGTAGTATTGTTGCGCACAAATTTCACTAAGCGATCTTAATCTCGTTCAGCATATGTTACACCAACTGCATAGAAGATCGCTGCAAAAATGTTCCACTTACTTATGTGAAAAGAGATTAGGAGCGCCCGGTGGTATCGCGTGTGCTGGCGTCACCTGTACTAAAGGGCTTTAGCGGTAAATCGATAAGAGAGCGAAGATAATACTGATAGTCTATATGCAGGCGTTGTGCTGCTCACTAACATAACTAATCCTTGAGCGCGGTGAAGCTTTGCTTATAGTCTTGTTCATGCCCGAAAAAAAAAAGCAAGCACACCTCTGCGCTTTGTCTACTTCAAAGAGCAAGCACAAAAGACAGCAACTGCACACTTTACCACGAAGAAAGCTCACCTGCCCTAAGTTTTGGTACTCGCCGAGGTTAGGATTGTTGTCCAGAAAAGCGTCGCATCCGTGGAATACATTCGGCATGACCAAAGCGGCCAAGGCGAGCGCTGTAAATGACATTCTGGCTATTCTGTGCGGCTAAGGAACCGACTCCTCAGTGTTCTCTGGGCTTAATTCTGCGGATAAGCTTATATGCTGAAAAATATACTCATCTTGCTGATTTTCGTATTGATAATTCATGTTAGTCGGGCTTTTGTTCCCCCCGCATTATGTCTATTTATGTGACAACCGTTGAGATTTGTATGGCCCCTGTTGCAATATACAAGTTGCTGCTATGAGGTCTACGAACTGTCCTATCCCTCCGACGAGATCGTTAACAGAGCACATGCCATGATTCGCACTGAAACGGAAGGCAAGTCCCCGGAAACTCAATTTGTCATCTTATCGTGCGTTCGTTCGTTGACTCTCCAATAAAAACGTTTACCACGTTTTTAATAAGAAAAAAAAGGACTTTCCTCCCTTCAGCATTCCGCCATCGTAACCATCATCTAGAGCTGCATCAGCATATTCATAAACATCCTGTTTATGTTCACTGCGATACGAAGGTCTATTCTAGCGATCTCAAGTTACCCCTGTCCTACACCAGTCGATACCACCTCAACACCACAAATTTCGTAATTTTATCACACCACGTAGTTCGTCTGCCGTTCTCGACTACGCGTTCCTTCCATTGGCATCCATTATGTAATTCTGAGAGACCACTTTTTATCTGCCCTACGAATTAGATGGCCAGCGCAATTTGACTGTATTCTCTGAATGTCAGTAAGAATGTCGACTACTCCAGTTTTCATCGATAGTAATGTTTCTTAATTCTGACCAACTCCTACCGAAGACATTCAATGGGAACATGACGCTACGTACTAAATGCTCATTGCACTGAGGTAACAGTCAGCGAAGCACTTCTCAGCGGCATTTTAGTCGCCAACAAAAAATATTTCCCTCAGAAATGCGCCAATTCATTGAAATTTTTGTTTGTACATACACGTCCTCCACGAGCACTATATTATCGCAACTTGCATTCGCATTAGTGATAACTCTTATAACCCACTCCGGAGTCACTGGTCACGTCTGTGACGTTTTCCATACTGTCATTGGAAAGGACGGTTTGCTAGAAGCTATATCGATCATATCTGGCGGGGATCTGTGGCATAACAAGGCAGTTTAAAGTTTATATTGTCACGAAAAGACAATTGAAGATGTACCCGGCGTCCGCGAGACAGACAGCTGGACAAGATGGCGTGCAGAAACTTGCTTGCTTGCTTGCTTCCTATGCCATGGCGCATACCCACCACGGGGGATTGGCCAAGAAGCCGGCGGTTAACAGATGGGTTGAAATTATGCAATGAAACTAACTGATGTTAGAGCCGTATTTTATTTTATGTCATAGGGAATTAGTGTGCTTTTTGGAAGGAGATCAAGGTAGAAGGTAAAAATTTCAATCAGTTTAATTGGAATTTTCGAAATTAATAAATAATCAATCAGTAAATTAACGTAAATTGGAATTTTGTAAAATAATAATAAACAATATATCAGTAAATTAACTTGGTATTCTCCTTGTTTCACCGAGGAACTCGCATACGGCCCTGCATACGTTCCTGTGGCTAAAACCCAGTGTATATGCCCCGAAAGATAGAATATTTTCACTGTTTATAGCGATGCCTAATTTTCGGAACGGAATTTCGAAGTATTTCTTTCTCTGGGTTGCGAATCGGCGGCAGTTTAATAAATAATGATCAATGGTTTCAGGTTCATTGCAGAAATGACATAGAGGGGACATCGCCAGACCAGACCTGTGTAGATAAAAATTTAGGGGTGGAATACGGCATCGTAATTTTGTAATTGAGATTTCCAATTTAAGTGTGGGACACCATTGATTATCCCAAGGGTAAAGCAAATGCTTTAAGTCTGTGATTTGAAATGTATGTTTTGCAGAGTAATTTAAGAGACATAGCTTTCTAAACCTAGCCGCGGTGATATAAGCAGAAGTCGGCAGAACATGCATGACTGGTCCCTGTAGGGATGTACGTGCGAGGGCGTGGGCCATTTCATTTGAGAAGAAACCATGGTGACCTGGTACCCATATTAAACGCACCAGACGTAAGGTCGAAGGGATTAATCTTTCTAGTTCGTTCAAAACTGTATTGTCTGAGGATGAGGTGAGTGCTGTGCAAACTGACAACGAATCAGTTACTATTACAGCTGTAGAAGAATTTCCAGGAAGTTTACGAAGAGCTAATATAATTGCTAATAATTCTGCCTGAAATATAGGTGTGAAATCAGGCAGTCGCATTGAATAAGACCAGGATAGCGCCTCAGAAAAAATACCTATACCCGCTTTCTCGTCACACACTGATGCATCCGTCGCTATTACAGTATTGATTTTCATTTGCGCTAAATGATCTTGCAGTAATCCGCTTAGATATTTAGTTGGCAGGAGTTTGGCATTGGAAGGAAATATGTCATCAAATTCAATTCTGATAGCATTTATGGGTTTTTTGAGGGGAATGATCTCGCGTATCTGAACCTTTAATGGTTCTAGTTGAGTTTTCACAAAAAGAACCTGCGGATTGTATAGACGGGACCATGTTTCTTCAAAGAAGGCAGATCTTTCCGTAATAAATACATACTGCGATCGTCTCAATGAAGATGCGTAAATGTTTAAGTAGGTTTTTACTGTAAGTATGCGGAATCTGATAACGAGTGTGGGTAATCGGGCTTCTTGATATAATACATTATTAGCAACAAATTTTGGCACTACAAGACAAATCCGGAGGGCCTCTCGCTCTAGAAGAACGAGGGGGTTGATCTTGTATGCTGGACCACCAGAGAACAAAACACACCCACATTCCAATATGGGTCGAACATACATACAATAAATCACAATGAGAAACTCAATCCGACGTCCTCAGCCTCTACTTCTTCTTCAGCGCCCGCATCTTGCAGAGCGCGCTTCCAAGTCACAACGTCTTTCTCAGCGCTGGCTCATGACACCTAGGGGCAATATATTTTAGATAGAATCTTAAGATTCTCTTTTGTTATATTATGTATCTGTATATGCTCGGCAAGGTGTGTATCATATCTAAATATACGGTATATAATGCGATCTATAACATCGTGTATTTTACGATACAAAATGCACCTAAGCAATATCTATGAGGGTACCCAGAGTCACTGAGGCAAGCAATTGACAGCAAATAAAGTTTTGTTCTAAGAAAACAAAAGCTGAAGTTTAATCATTTTCTTGATTAAACAAACACGATGAAGGAAATTTGATGTGTGGGGCGACATTACTGATTAATGAAATTGTCATGTAAAACATTTTAATATGTTCACTAAAGTCGTGTTGCGACTGCACAACGGAAGTCATGGCATTGCTGAACGTATACAATTTTGATATAAATTTTATGCCTTGTACCATTTTTGAGAATGCGATCTGCAGAATAATCGTTAAAGGCATTGCTGTTTCTCCACACAGTTCGACATACATTCTTCGCAATGAAGAAACATACAATATGGAACAACAATGCACGTCGCTACAGAGTTTCAGTACTTTGGTCAGACTTCATGAGCGCTGACCCATTCACTGCTAATATACCCGTACGGAGGTCCCGTAAGGGAATTCGAAGCCACAAAAGCGGGCTATTAACAAGAAAGCAATCCTTTATGCTCATTCTGCAAGCCGGTGTCAGCTGGTCGCCGCTATCGAATATCTGCCTTCTCACTGGCGTGCTGTTTGAAATCAGTTTACACAAAATTTATGCAGCAAATTTCATAACTTCTGATAACTAATGAGCGATTTTAATAACTTGATGATTTTGATAGCAACATGGTTGCTATCAAAATTAGTGAGCACAATTAGAAAGTGTGCAGAAGGGAGCACGGAGCCTACATCACTTCACTCTATCACACCAAATCGTTTTTGCTGCTTCAAACGCAGGTTCCTTTACCTGCCTCCTGTCATCCTTAAAACTTACGGCCTTCAGGTAACTACATCGTTATTTACAACCATGCGGCACGATGACATGAAAACAAAACATTCTGAATAGCCTTTGTGCGATTTCCAGGCGTTGGAGACGAATAGTTGTTATCGATGAAGTTTCCCTCATAACACCGTGTTCAGATACAGTTATATAGGTCCAAACAGAAGTCCCCACCGCTTTGAAGTGTCATGAGGTGCTTCATTATGATTTGGTTTTTTGCTGTTCAGTGCAGTTCTATAGCTGGTTTCCTCTCCATTACCCCTATACGCTACGTTGTATCTCACCTTTATTTACGTCCCTTTCCTCGGCCGCTAACCACACATAGAACTGGGGGGAACATATTATTGAGGGGGACAGCATTCCAATAGTTTTCATCGTGCCGAGATTGACACACAAAGAAATTCACTATGCTGTTACAGGTAAAGAAGAACTCTGACTGCTTTTTGTGCCCTCGAGACACTGATCACGACAGTAGCCTCAAGGCGCGTAACCGCTTTCAAAGGTAAACTTTGTCTAAGCCTTCTGATGCAAGGACGCGAACCTGAAAAGGAATCAATTCCATTTAGAAGAACAAAAGAGTGGTACCAGCGCAACCTATGACGTCAGGACGTTTTTTTTAACGCCGCTGGCAGCGCTATACTTCCGGCAGGTAAGCTGAAACTGCCGGTTTATCGAGAAATGTCACAGTTTCGCCCTAAGGGCGAAGCAATGAATGCGATAGCAACACAGCAATGTCATACGAAGTAAGGTGAGCGGCTTTGGTAGCAATATGAATTGTAGTAAACATGAGCTGATTAAGTAAGCAGGTGTGCTGCGGCGTAAGTAGACCGACATGAAGAGAGACTCGATGACCACGAGAAGGCGCGTGTGAAACGGTGGTGTTGATGAGAAGCGCTTCGCGTGGGCAGTGCGCGTGCGAAGGGACACATCTGTAGCGCTGCACTGCTGATCCGGGCACCATTACATGTGTAGCGTGCGTTGGAAAATGTGGCCCGACTATTACTAACTGAATGAACAAGCGTGGTGTGAGCACGCACAAACAAACATGAATAGATCACACTGAATGACTGCAGACAAGGACTGTCAAAACGCTGGCAGCAAGCCCATATGCGGTCTGTCGCTTCAACAGAAACTGAGCGGCGAATGCACAGTGCATAGAGGTCAGAGCCGTGTGGAGATCAGAGACAGTGCGGCGAGCGACGAGCGCGGTTGTTGGCAGAGGAGAAACGCCCCCCCCCCCCCCCCCCCGCTCCCTCCGGCGCTGGCTTCCCGCTTCCTTGCTTGCGCGTGGGAGCGATAAGAGACCGTGCGGTCGAGCGACGAGCGCGGTTGTTGGCACAGTAGAAGTGCCCCCCCCCCCGCTCCCTCCGGCGCTGGCTTCCCGCTTCGTTGCTTGCGCGTGGGAGATTGAGTGCGTTCGCTCTCCGTGATAGCGCGCGTCCCCGCACGCTTCCGCTCGGGCATACGGCGCGCGGTGAAGATTTTATCTATACGGAACCTCACGGCGACGGCTACGGCTACGGCGACGGCGACGCCAGAAATCCGGTTGAAGTGTCCATATAATTGCTATCGCAATAAAAGGAGTTTAGAAAAAAAAAAGGTAACGATAAACGCAAATCAAAATCATGAGCCATTCCACTCTGTGAAGGTGGATGACGAGTGAAGCTGCTTAGCACACGAGGCACAGCACACGACTTGCGTCGCCTTGCATGGTGAGCCGCTTCTCGGGGACGATGTTCATCGGTGTTTGCCGCCAGCCGCCGCCGATTGCCTTCTCGCAGCTGTTCTCGCCGTCACTCCTCGTAGGCGCGCTGCTCCTTGGGAGTGCGCACTAAACCGCCTCCCTATTACGACGACAAAGAGAAGTGAAATTCAAAACGGACAACAGCAGCTTGTCTAGCTGACAACGCACGACGGTGCCGCCGCTCCGGGACGACGGAAGGAAACAAGGCACACATGAGCTTTAACCGAAGACAAAGAGAGGGCGATGTGAACGTAGACATGGTCGACGCGGCCGCACAGGGGCAAATCTTTGAGAAACCTTTATTATCTACCAGAGAGTCCACTGATCTTGAAAATGGTGCCTATTGATAACTAATTTACTCAAAACGCATATCCAAGTGACGAGACGTATAAGGTGTTGCTTAATATGAGGCGATTTTACATCAAAATTCGGGACCTGTGGTTTTGCCTACGGAGTTGAAGAACACATGGAAGCCTAGCCATATAAAGCTTTGCTGTAAAAAAGCCCCATAAATAGCCAAAAATGGCGCTGAAAGAAATTTGCATACACGGCCACCGAGTACATTTACAATGGTCTTTTTTGGATTGGACAGAACACCGAGTGTGGTACAAACCAATGAATCTTGTAATATTGCCGCCAGTAAATTCCCGGGTCTTGCTGGTCATGAGCATGTGGCTAGTAAAATGTGAAATAAATTTCCAGGATGACATCAGTTTCGAGATATTATTTCCCCAAGTGTGGAACAAAATACCTGGGCGTTCCAGTAACTTTGGTGCTGTATCCATAAAAGAGCGTTTTGTTAAGATTTAGTTTCGCCCGAAAGGCGAAGAATTGATTGAAATATAAAACTAGTGGACAGCTATACGAAGTAAGAATTGTAGTTTTATCGGCCGCATAAACTAGTAAACATAGGCATACTAACTAAATGAACAAGCATGGTATCACGCGCGCACGAATAAACATGAACGCATCTCCACGGTCCAAGGGCGATAATGTAGTCGCCGCGCGCCGTATGCTGTATATGCGGTGGTGAAAACGTTTTATTAACAGGAAAAGGCGAGGTGAGTTAGGGTAAGGGTGGCCGGATCCTTATTCCGGAATTCCGTTGGCTAAGAGCGCCGCCCTGGCTCTTTTCATGAGGGCTTGTTGGTCCTGGAGGGTTGAGCTGAACAGCGCTGCCTCCCATACTTCCCTCGTTAGCTTTTGTGTGGTGTCTAAGGCCCTATTAGCCTGGAAGGCCCATACCAAATTGTACAAATCTGCTTTCTACCCACAGAATTTATATTCGGTTGAAAAGGATTGTGGCACGATAGTATATCTAGCTTTACTGGATTGCTGAATGACATAGTTTGTAATCTCCGTAAATGACATTCTCCTGCTTTAGCTAATCCCCTGGCAGGGCCCGAGTATTTTTGTCGCGATAAGCGCAAGTGCTGTAATACATCTGCATAGGTTACTACTGACAATGGGAGGTCCGACTCTACGGGGAGGGATGAGGTGAAACACCGGGGGAGAAAAGCTCGGGCGGCGGCGTGTGCACTCTCGTGTCCCTCTACACCCTGATGACCTCGCACCCAAATCAGCTCCTTACGCGAAAAGAGGACCCCAGATTGTTTCAGAATCCTGCAAGCTAGCGGCGCAATTCTGCCCGGCATTTAATTTCTATATGCTGTTTGCGAGTCCGTAATGATGTATTTGGAATTAGGATGCGGAACTGCCTTGGAAATCACCACCTCTTCCGACTCAGCAATTTCCCCGTCTTGAACAGAAAGTCCATTGACCGTCTGCTCTTGATGCACCACCGATATTGTGGAGACCCATCCTACAGAACCTGCAGCATCCACGAAGGAGGCTCCCTCTATTTTAGAATAGATCCCGTCCATCTTCCTGACTCGCACCCTCCTCCTTGCTTGATGTTCTCCGTGCTTGTTTTTAAGGAGAGGCAGTGCCGCAAACTTGCTCCTCCCCTCGTTTGGGATGTCTTGTCTTGCTGCCGTGTAGTAAGGGCAGCTGATATTGAAGTCCTGCAGCAGCTTGCACACCGTTTTCATTCCTGGCAATCTGGCACATTGACTTATGGGCCTCAATTAGCTCATCTGGTGTGTTGTGCACCCCCATATGCCGCAAGCGCTCCATAGATGTTTTAACCGACAGTTCCAGCACCTTCTATGTTCTGATCATGACGTCAAAATGATTTAAATCGTACTTCCTCATCCGAAGGTACGCAGCAACGTACACGATTCGGCTGAGTGTAAAGGCTTGGGCAAATCGAAGAGTGTCGTTCTCCATCATCCCTTTCGTCTTATTGGTGATATGAGTGATCATACGTATTACTTTGTTCGCATGTCGTGCGGAGCTTAGTAATCGCTTCTGCGTTGGCACCCTTGTTGTTGTCTCCATTCCGTGATCGCGGTGTCGTGCACCCTAATTTCTACCCGGGCTTCATCTTGTCGTTTACGCATGATGAAAAGCACCGATTTTTCCGAAGAGCAGCGCAGTCCACACTCCTCGGCATATTTTTGGACCGTCGAAGCAGCCTCTTGGACCTCCTCTTCCATGTGCCCTGGGCCGCCCTTGGTCACCCAAATAGTCATGTCGTCTGTATAGAGGGCCTGACAATTTTCCTCTATGCGATCGAGTTGTTCTGGCCAATTCATAAGAGAAATATTGAAGAGCAGAGGAGAGAGGAGTGCTCCTTGTGGCGTACCCGTAGTGCCCTTAAAGATTGGTTTGGACATAATATCTCGGTACCCAAAACCGAATGTGCCACTATCACCAGGCAAAACTCCGCAGTTTTCCTGTAAATGTACCTGGCCCTCGAAATGGTGAGTGCCCTGTCAACTCTTCAAAGCTTCCCATTCACCTCTCAGCAATACCAATCTCGATCAACAGCGCCGTTGAGGTATCGGTCACTGAGCCCCCGTGCGTCATCAAGCTCCCCAAGACGCCGTTCAGAAAGCCCGCGTAGGGAAAACTAGATTCAGGGACCTGAGGAGGTTAGGCCGCTGCCGACGCGAAAACGGAAGAACCTCATCGATAACTCTGAACGACGACGAGGGACTCAGGAACAACTGCCGTATTAGCGACGTCGCTTCCAATTTACGCGTGTTTGTTTATGGATACGAAGTGAATGCGTTAGTAGGTACAGGTGCAGATTACTCGGTAATAAGTACTGAGCGTGCCAGGAAACTGAAGAAAGTGCTGACTCCTTGGAAAGGGATACAAGTCCGCACTGCTGGAGAACACCTGATCGACGCGACGGGCAAGTGCACGGCTACAATAGCCCCTTCAGGCGCCGTGTTCACAAACGTCGACACCAACTTTGCTCTCGTGTAGTCCCCAAACCCAGACTTAAAAATATGATTTGAAAAGCGCGGGCCAATGCACCTTTCCATTCTCTATGTCACAAGTGGCGCCGTGGCTCTGAAGGCATACGAAATAATGATCAGAAAGCACGGGAAAATGGCCGCTTCAAGCATCTGCGGTGCGAAACGCAGTAGCTCTTCGTTTTTATTTGTTTTCATGGTATTAACGTAATTAAAAATACCAAAAAGCCGTTTATTTCTAAAAAGCAATCTTTCGTGATTGTCCAATACTATATTTTCTTGGAGTAGCAAGTGTAACAGCGCCGCACGCAACTACCGAAAGTTAGTGTCCATGTTTGGGGACAGAGCGCTTGAAAGCCGCCTTCCCGAGCGAGCTGCCTTGTATAGCACATCACGCATCTTGCCTAAAATAATCAAAACATCGTATTTTTTTTCAGGTGGTAGAAAGAAGGAAAGTCAAGGACCAGACTGTCGACGACGTACTTTAAGCGAAAATTCAAAATGGCGACATATCCGATGCAGATCTCTCGGATGATCAATGCGCGGAGCAAGACTTGCCGCATACGGTAGCCTGTGAAGGTGATTTCTGATTTTCTGTGTTTGGAGCTGAACAACAGCTGGTTAAAGTAACTCACGAACGCAAACGCTGAGAAGCTCCTACAGAGAAACACCATGTACATGCATGATGGCGCTCCAAGCAGACATTGCGAACAACCTGATCACATGCAACATAAATGCTCCAAAAAAGCGCGGTAGGCCAAGCAGTGACAGCTCTAGGCCCGTTGTCAAGAAGGCCACCCCGGAGTCACTTACGACCACTACCATTAGCCATGACAGGTACGATCGCTGGCCGGAGCACGTGCGCACACCAAATGCACAGCGTTGCTGCCGTGAGGGATGCGCAGCGAAGAACCGAATTCGCTGCCGAAAATGCAACGTGTTTTTGTGCCTGTCGGCTCAGAATCATTTCTTTCTTCTTTACCACACAAAGTAGACTGCAAATGCTTAGATAATCAAGGAAGAATCACAGGAAAAACGTTTTGCCCCACATACCTAGCTATGAAAACTAGTAAGTACAGTGCAATATTTTTCCCGTGGTGTCGACAAATGTGGGCGCTACGGAAAACTACGAAAAAATAACATTTATGATTCCATCTTTTAATGACTCTTTTATTGAAGCATGGAAAGCCGAAAATGATCTTAAGATAATTGTTTTCATTGCCAGATTTATTTCGCGTCTGAAGAGGATAGGAATACGAGGCTTCACCTACGTCGCTAGCTTTATTGTGCTTTCCAAGTGCTCAAGAGACTTGATTATTGGCATGGAAATCTTGCAGGCTAATTCTTGCGCAGTAATTTGATACTGACACTGAACAAAAGTTCAATGCCCTCTGCATGGCTCACGATGACGTGATAGTTCCTCCCAGACCCAGCGTAGCTGTTTCAGTAAGGAGTAACGCGTTCAGTGACTACAAAGGGATTGCAGACAACAACACTAGAGTCTTACTCGAAAAAGGGATCTGCATGGCAAGAGGCCTTGTTCAGCTGCGTGGCGAATATGCCAACGTTTCCCTCACTAATTTTGGAAATGAGGAGCAACATGTCGCAAAGGGAACCCTTATTGCCAGCCTTCATAACTTCGTCTAAGTTACGGACCTAAGCATTCCCGAGATTGCACCATCAAATTCCCAAGATGTGGATTCTGTCCTTGCAGCCATCTAAATCGAACCAGGTATGCTTAAAGAGAAGAAGCAAATAGAGAACCTCGTAAGAGAATTCGCCGAATGCATTTCAGTGCCACCCAAGGTCCAACGTACATCTATCGCCAAACATCGGATAATTGTCGATGAATTAGTGAGCCTTATTTGCCAGCATCCCTATCGTGCGTCGCCAAAAGAGAGAGAAGCCATCGAAAGTCAAGTTAAGGAAATGCTTAAAAACGACGTATATTTCAGCCGTCGGCAAGTCCGCGAGCGTCGCCTTTGGTACTTGTAAAGAAAAAGGACCAGACGTTGCGCTTCTGCATTGATTACCGGAAGCTGAACGCCAACACAAAGCGGGATGATTAAGTTCTTCCTAGAATCAATGACACTCTAGATAGACTACGAGATGCAAACTTCTTTTCCTGCCTGCACCTCAAAAAATTAGTACTGGCAGAGATAGAAGTGGACGATCGAGATCGCGAAAATACGGCATTTGTGACGCCAGACGGACTATACGAGTTCAAAGTACTTTCGTTCGGCCTTTGTTCCGCACCTGCAACATTTCAGCGGATGATGGACAATGTGCTCACCGGTCTAACATTGCAAACCTGTCTCGTTTATCGTGAAGATGTCGTGGTTTTTCCTGCTGACTTCGAGCCGCATGTAGAACAATTGCCGGCTGTAATGAAAGCTATTAGATTTGCAGGTTTGACGATAAAACCGCAGAAATGCAATTTCGGCTTTCATGAGCTCCTTTTCCTTGGTCATGTCGTCAGTTCACAAGGTATTCGCCCAGACCCCGCGAAGACTGCGGCAGATTAAAAAGCTCCAAAAACTACCGACAAAAAGACCCTTGGGCGATTCTTAGGGCTCTGCGCCTCCTACAGACGTTTCGCAAAATTTTTCAAGAATTGCCGCACCGCTAACGCGGATAACGAAAGAAGACATGCCTTTCATCTGGTCGAGTGAACAGGAGAGTGCCTTCAATGAACTACGAACGCGTCTTCAGAATCATCCAGTTTTTGCGCATTTTCACCAGGAAGCTGAGAATAATATTCACACAGACGCAACCAATTTAGCCCTCGGGGTCGTACTCATTCAGTGGCAGAATGGAGAGGAACGAGTCATTGCGTTTGCTAGTCGAACTCTTGCAAAGGATGAAGGTCGAGCATTGTATTCAAGCTGTTCTTCTGGTGTCTTTAATTCCCGTGGTCTACCCATGGCAATCTTAGAATGAATTGAATGAGTTGATTGGACGGGTCTCCCTTGTATATGTGAAAGCATGCTAACGTCACTAAGTATATATATATATATATATATATATATATATATATATATATATATAGCCTCTTCAGAAGTTATCGCCGAAGACTTCGAAGCGAGAAATGGTTGTGGAACCTTTTCAGCAATGGTCTAAACATGGCTGTCGTCGCAGGATGGCTCTTTCACTGCGAGCTTCACAAAGGAACTGATGCCGCCATGACGCACATAGCATTTCGGCGGGACGTCATGTCCTTGCTGCACCTCAAGCAGAGAATCAGTGCGCCGCCTGGACTTCGGGTTCATCCGAGATGGGAGGATAGGAAAACTGATGGCCACTACATCATCTCAGCGACTCGGGGCAAGTGGGCATAGTGCAAGAAAAAGACGACGACCCGGTGTCAGCAGTGCAAAAAGCGTGTGCACATGAAAGGCTTTGCACCATACCATGGCTTGTGAAGTGTTCACTGACCTACAGCAAGTGAGATGAAAAAATAAATTTTCGCAAGCATTGTTATAAACATTTATACTTTTGAAAGGCCTTGTACGACGCTAATAGTTATTCTTCTGTTAACATGAGTAAGCGATCCCCATTTAACAGTCAATACAAGTTGTTCACGACAAAATTTGTTTTTCATATGGTAAACGCCAATGTTCCAAAAATGGAACATGCGAAAAAAACTACTACGTCTTTGTGAATGGGGCTGTATTTTTTATCATTGTGAATTTGGAAGACCAATCCAAATTATCAACATCAATTTCACTTTTTGACTACTACTTCATGGTGCGGCGCTTAAAAGGTTAATAAAAATCGGGCCCCTCGGTTCCCTTTCTTCTCGTTGATATATATATATATATATATATGCGAAGTGGTGGCGTGGAGCAGAGGTAGAATACCCGGCCTCAAATCTGAAGGTCGTAAGTTCGAATCCTACTCCAGTTCGCTACATTTTTCAGGCATGGTGTGGTGCCTGACACCGGAAAGAAAACAATATATATATTGCCGAGAGCTAGTGGGGCTATACTAGTTCAGGTGCAACCAAACTAGGAAGACCCACTAAGCTTCATCGAAGTCACTCCCTCACCAGAAAAGGAATTGGCCTCCCTGGTACAGTATTCGGCCACTACCTCCCTCGTGACTCCTACAATAATTGGAGATCGCAGGGAGAGGCCTTCGTCCTGCAGTGGACATAAAATATAGGCTGGTGATGATGATATATATGCTGTCTGCCTGCAGCATATATACCATATGCAAACGGCATATATTGGAAAGCAATATATGCCGTTTGCCTTAAATTGTTAACCTGGCGTTTTGTGTTTAAGCCACGAAATTTTCCGACGAACGAAAGGATACAGCTTCGCTGTAAAATTTATGCGTGACTCTGCTACCGCAAACATCAGAGACCAGCGGAGCTAGGGAAAGCCTCATAAAGTAGTGCAAAACGACACACTTAGTTTCCTGGCGCTTAGGATTTCTTCGCGATGTTCTGCGTAGTATCGCAATGAATTGAACCAGCTACGTTCACAAGCCTCAGGATCTTCATTTCTTCGCCTACGCGAAATCTAGGCTTCCCTCAATGTAAACTCGGGTTGTTCTCTTCTGCGACGCTTGGTCTCAGCTTCCCCAGCTCTCACTTCAGTCTTTCGGAAGTAACTAGTGCCCAGTTCTCTGGTCGAAACCTGCCAAGCCGCCGCCAGATGTGGTGGTGGTGGAAAAACACTTAATCAGAAAAGTACAGAGAGTTACTCTCCAGAAGCACTTGGGTGGTCTGCATATCCCGGAAGTCCACTGGAAAATATCGCCGCTCGGGCGCGGGCCACCAAGGAGCGTTGAGCGTCCAGAGAAGAGCAGCGAAGCAGGAACTCCTCCCAAGCCTCTCTTGTGGGTAGGGGGAAGGGGGATGAAAAAGGAAGGGGTATGGAGGGGCATACTGCCATCATGTGATAGGTGTCGGCCAGGACCCCACAATGCGCACAGTAGCCGTGTATACCTGGCATGAAATGCTGGGCGGCCGCAGGACACACGAAGGTGTTAGTCTGCAAGCGTCTGAGAAGTCTCTCATCCGCTTTAGAGAGGCCCCGTGCAGGGTCTGGGTAAAGGCGGCGCGAGCTCCGATAATGCTCTAGAACTGCGCGGTACTACGTCAGAGCTGAGGTGTCTGGGGTAGACGCAGAGTCGGAGGTGGTAACGGCACGGGAGGGAGACACGCAGGCAGCGGCATGCGCCGCTTCGTTACCGGGGAGACCCGCGTACCGGGGAGACAATGCGGATGTAGTGAAGCTCAAAGCGCCATGAGGCCGCCCGAAGAAGGTGGGCGGCCAGAGGGGCTATAGTACCACGAAGGTATCGGGAACAGGCGTAGCGCGAGTCGGTAATGATGACTCTTGAGGTGGGGTGAGAGGCGGCCAAAGCGATGGCCACCTCTTCGGCCTGTGTTGCGTCCGTTGAGCGGAAAAAGAGGCCATCAATGTGGTGACCCTCGGAGATCACAGCGGCCGTAAAGTGTACGGAGGGAGTTGGTCCCGAGACATCTACATAGAAGACGCCAGGAGAATCGGTGTACCGAGTGTGAAGAGAGTGTGCTCGGGCTAGGCGTCTGCCTGTGTGTTGAGTGGGATCCATGTTGCGAGGAACAGGTTCAACCCAAAGTTTGTGCCGCCATAGCTCCGGGCGCAGGCAGGGGAAGTGGGGTACAGATCGGGTTCAGTGAGAGCCTATCCAGAAGGCGGCGCCCAGGAGTCGTCTGGGACAGTCGATTGACTTGGTTGCCGAGATGGGACTCCCGCAACTCGTCATACTACGTCATACGTGTTGTGCACTACCAAGGCCGCAAAGCGGCGATTGGATGTAGCAATGGGAAGGTCTAGTGCTCGCTTGTGAACCGAGCGGAGCAGTGCGTCCAGCTGGTTCTTGTGGTGGCGACGCAAGCGAAGGTAGGGTGTGGCGTAGAGGACTCGGCTGGTCACAAACGCTTGAGCTAAGCGGAGGGAGTGCCAGCTGCGGTTACCCCCCACGTTTGGTGGAGACCCGCCGAATCATACGGCTAACCTGCTCGCTAGTGCTTCGAAGACGGGCAATGGTAGAACCAGGGCTGAGAGTAGAGGAGATGTGGGGGCCTAATATACGAAGTTCTGAGACGACCTGTATCGGGCCAGAGGGGAGATATATCTTAGGTGGCGGTACAGATGAGACTGAGAGATGATTTGGTAGGGGCACATTCCAGGCCACATGATGAGGCGTAGGTGTCTACAACAAGCGCCGCGCGCTACATGCGGTCTTCAATTTGTGCGGGGGAGCCGGAGTTGGTCCAGATGGCAATTGCATCTGCGTATAGAGCATGATGTGTGTCCTCTACCTGGGCGAGGAGCGAAGGAAGTTGGAGCATGGCTAGGTTGAAGAGGAGCGGTGAGAGGACCGCTCCCCGGGTGCCAAGTGGGTACGGACCGTGTTCTGCAGAGTCGATGCGGATGAAAGCTGTGCGATGTGAGAGGAATGCAGATATGTATCTGAAAGCCCTAGAGCCGCAATTCGTGTTGCTAAGGTTGGTAAGGATACTATGTTTGACATTGTGAAGGCGCCTCGGAGACCGAGGGCCAGACCGGCTTTGTCATTGCGGCGCATAGTATTTCCTTTCCTTTCCACACGCCTTTCCTTTCCAGATATGCGGAGAGACGGTCGCGGACCATGGTCTCCATGAGTTTGCCCGTACAGGAGGTGAGCGAGATGGGGCGCAATGCCTCAATGCTGACGGGATTACCGGGTTTGGGAATAAATGTGACCACCGAAGTGGTCCATTCCACGGGGAGAGGTTCTTCCTCCCATACTGTGTTGAATAAATCTAAGAGCGAGAGGTATGCTGAGTCAGGAAGGTTGGCCAGGAGAGTGACCGTAATACCATACCGGCCTGGGGCAGTACCTTGCTTCATTTTGGCCAGTGCCGCCAGAAGATCGGGAAGCGTAAAGGGGGCGTCGAGTTCGGGGTTGGAGAGGCAGGAGTAGACGTACTCCGGTCCCTTCGGGTCGACGGTACGACAGAGATAGCGGTCGCAGAGGTCGTTCGCGAGTTGGCTCATCGGGCACTGGTAGGCGTTGTGTTTCCCCGCGGGTGGTGGAAGGATCCAGAAGGCTCCTAAAGAGTCGCCACGTACTCTTGGAGCTCATCTGACCTGCTGCCTTCATGCAGGTATCGACCCAATTTGTGTCCGCAAGTTGTGCAGAGTAGTCAGCTGCTTCCGCGGTAAGCGCCTGTATGCGGGACCGAAGTTTACGATTTAGCTTGGATCGTCGCCATCGGCGTGTAAGGCTGTGGCGTGCCTCCCAAAGGTGGAGGAGGTGGAGATCTACTGCGGGGGCCGAGGTGGAGGTGCAAATGCATCGGGTGTATGATAGATGTGTGTGGAGGGCTTAGTTTGTCCCCCTCAGAGAAAAACAACCAAAAAGAAAGTGGGGAAAAGCCCACACCACCCGAAGGTATAACGGGCATAAAACCAATAAAAAAATGAAATTAGGTTGGCGTTACCGGCAACCCAAAGGAAATTTGCAGAAAGCAAATTAGGGAAAATAAAATCGGAAGCCAAGCCTACAAGTTAAATAGGAATAATGGTGCCCAAAAGAAAAAGAGGCCTGACAATAAAAGTAAGCCGTCTGCGCGAAATTAATGAAACAAAGGCTCCATTAAAAAGTTAAATGATTGCGGCAGTGATCCGAGTTATCGCAAATTTTATTAAAAACAAGAAACACGAAAGAAGATGAACGGCATAGGGCTCCCTGAAATGTTAGTTCGAAGTTGTATCAATGGCTGGTGACCGGCGCACTCCAGGACTGCAAGGCAGTAAGAAGACGCTGAGCCCGGAGACAGACGCCTGACACGCACATGTCTTGCCAGCCTGCAGGGAAAAAGCTGAACGCAGGTGACACAATTATGCAGGAAGTACAAGACACAGAAAAGTAAAGAAAAGGGAAAGATGAGAAGGATGATGCATGCAGTTAGGGTCATATAGCACGGGGCAGACCCCACCTTTGAAGGCAAACAGTGCAAATCACACACAACCATGCAAAAATATCATGAGAATGATGACAGAGGCAAAATCAGATAATCGAGGCTGTACATAAAGGGAGAACTTTAATGCGCATCCGGGAGAGGGTCAAGTCGGGGGGTCAGTGGTACAGACGTAACTATGGCATGCGCCAGCTGCTGGAGCAGGGCTCTGGCGCGCCGCGAGTCCAACAACTTAGGAAAGATCGCGGGAGTCACGGCAGCAAGCCCGCAAACCGATCCCAACTGGGCCGCAATGTCCGCAGTGTGCGGGCACGAAGTGAGATAATGAACCACCCCCTCGCAGACCGCACCACATGCGCATAGGTTAGACTCAATCAAGTTAAAACAATGCAGATAATAGGGGAAATGACCATGGCAGGTGAGCAGGCGCACGAGATGCCGGCTGGGAGGGAACCACGTCGGGACCGCGTGTACACTATTTACCCATTGATAAAGGCTTGTGCGCTCCCCTTCGCGTTGCCAGTAGCCATGCCACAAGTTGTGTGATATGGCGTAAAGGCGCCCGCGAATTGTTTTGATAGACGCAGCACATGGCCGCAGGGCGCCATGGGAACGCGCCGACGAAGCGGCCCCATCCCCACCACGCCCAGGTGTCCCGGAACGTAGTTCTTCGGAACTCGCCGCCCGCCAACCTCGAGGGCATGAAGAGCGCGTTTGATGAGACGCACGCTTAGGTCTGTACCCCTCAAACTTGCCACAGAGGACAAAAGCGATAAACAATCGCTGTACACATGGACTGGAGCGGCGCCACGCAGTGTCGCCGCATGAATCATGGCCTCGGAAACTGCGCACGCCTCTGCAGTGTACGCACCGGTGGCGTTCAAAAGGCAAAATCGACGAACGTCACGGAGACGACCGGACGGGTCAAACACGACATAGGCAGCTCCGGCCACACCGTGAGCAAATGACCCGTGCGTATAAATATGATAAGCCTGCTCACGAGATAGTGACTCTGCTTGTGCGGGAGACAGGCGCGCGAATGCATCGCGGAAGCGGTCCCGTGGATGGTCCGACCAGGGGTCGCAAGGGTACTCGATCTGATGTGAAAAAAAAAAGGTGGTGGGGCCAAAGTATGTCACCTGATGCAGTGTAAAAAGAGAAAATTTAGAGGCCAGGCGGTCAAGCTCCACCGTGAGAGCAGGGCAATTCGCGAGAATGTCGAGTGCTGATGTGCGGGTCGTGTGATAAGCGCCCGTAAGTGCAAGAAGTGATCTCTGTGCAGAGAGCACGCGGTTGGTGAGGTGGACGGTGGGAAAAGCAGGCCACCAGACGGGCGAAGCGTATGCAACCGCAGGCAGCAGAACCTGTCTGTACAGCCGTCGAATAATGGCTGAATTTAACGTATGATGTAACCGAAAGAAATTTAGTAATCGGGCTGCCAATAACTCGGCTTTAGATTTATTGTAGTCTACATGGGCAAAGAAATTAAGTTTTTCGTCAAAGACCATGCCGAGCAGTTTAATTTGGTCTTTGTGCTGTAGGAAGGCCCCGTTCAAGCGGACGAACAGATGCCTTTTTGATATACCAATATGCCCGTTATTGAAGAATACGAAGAAAGATTTTGAAGAATTAATTTTGACCTTGTTCTGTGCTGCCCAATTGCAGACGAAGGTGAGGACAGATTCTCCCAAAGCTTGCAGTTGCAGTCGCGACTAGCATGTGACAAGTATGATGGTGTCGTCCGCATATGCCTGTGCATAAACCCCGTTATGAAAGGGAAGCTCCAGTAAGGAATAAATTATGATGTTCCAAAGGAGGGGGCTAATAGGCGAGCCCTGAGGGCTGCCTATCGAAGGTCGTGCCGACGCCTCCCCCGCACAGGAGTGAAAACAACACTATAGCCCTAAAGGAAGGACCGGAGGAGAAAGTAGACGTTGGAGGGGCACAGATGCTTCCGCAAGAAGAAGAGAACGGCATCATGCCAGACGCTATCAAACGCACCGGTAAAATTCAGAGAGATTAGTACCGTGGGGGTTTCGTTCCCCTTGAGTGCGACCAACCTCTGCCGCAAGGCGTACAGGGCCAGAGGGGCACTCGGGGCATGTGTAAAGCCGAATTGTCGGGGATGGATAAGTTTTCGAGAGTGTAAAAAGTTGTACAATCGGGAATTTAGAAGGCGCTCGGGAATTTTGCCGAATGAAGAATTCATGACAATCGGACGGTATTCGGAATGTTGGTTCGGCGGACGACCGGGTTTTGGGATGAAACTAATTTTGCCCGCCTTCCATCTAGAAGTAAAATGGCCTATTTCAGCGCGGCATTGAAAATTGAAAAGAAGAAATGGGGATGGAGACGGAAGAGATTTCGTACGAACATGGCGGTGAGCCCGTCCAGCCCCGGTGCAGCTCGAGGGTTGCCCAAGAACACCGCGTGCTCGATCTCAGCCGGCGTGAAAGGCAGATCAACAGGAACAAGGGGATACGCACACCTAACCACGCGTCGGATACACCGGTGAAAATCGCTATCACCAGCCGAGTCATCCGTGGCGACGTGTGTCTGCAAAAGCAGCGCCGCAGAACCGAGCACAGACGAGGTTACAGTGCCGTCCGCACCTTCCAGAAGCGGGAGATGCGTCGCCGGCCGCAGTTTATCGAAAGCTAGCTGGAAAGGTTGGCCAAAGAGGTGTTTTCGCGTGAGCTCGTGACAGAGTGTTTTGTCAAACAACTCTTTGGCACGTCTGATGTTGCGCTTATCGATAGTGGAGGCGCGGGCATATTGTTGCCGGAACAGGCCGCGAAGGTCAGGGTCGCGCGTGCTTTGCAGCCGCCGTCGCATGGCACGCACCCTCGAACGTTCAATAGCCAGTTCCGGCGTCCACCAGGCATTCTCGCGGGGGCCACGCGCCTTCACCGTGCGCAAGTTAGCCTTATGGAGAGCGTCGTACAAGCTATAAAACTTGTTTGATAATGTAAAGGGATAAGTTGGACCGTCACGTTTGTTGACGTGCGGTGCGGTGAGGAAAGACTCGAGGCGAAATTGGGACGGGTTGCACAGACACACATATAATTCACACTATTATTTTACACAGACACAAGTACGATTCTCTAACACCTATTATTTGCTAGCGTTTGAAGCCCTACGCGGCAGACTACAAAGTTCCAGTCCCTAGCCCACTAACGCGCAAAGTCCGAGCGTCGCGGTATACGGCCCCCCAGTGGTCGCTCACGTGAGGTCGTGATGGCCTTGACACGCCGAATGCGTCGGAGGTGGCTTGGGTAGGCAGTGGCGGTGACGCGGCGACAGCCCGTTGGTTGGTGGCTCAGGATTCTGACGCCGGAACTGTGAACGCGGCAGACTCCCGAGAGCACAGGAATTGCCAGATCTCAGGAACCGGCCAGGCACGGGACACGGGCAGGACCTCGGTTCGGTGGCTTGCGACCCGTCACGAGGCTGCCCAGCGATACACCCGGGTAGCCCTCTCGGGACTGCTTCCACGAAGCTTGCTCGGCCCTCGTTCGATCGGCCTTCGTGGCCGCAGCTGCCCGTTCGCTCGTGTCTTCTTCCTTTTTCTCTGCCACCAACCCTCGTGCTCTCTTATTTGCCGCGTCGTGTCGCATATGTAGCTGCCATCGTCGTCGTCTTTCACCACAATTATCAGATCGAGCGTTAGACCCGATGAAAAGTCGCAGTGCACTATATGAGCAAACCATGCGCAGTGCCGCGATGACTCGAGTATTTGACTACGCGCAAAGTTGGTGAGGCGCTTAGTCGGTGCGCATGTCGTGCCCGAAAACGAGAAGACGAGATAACTATGGTCAGATCATAGTCAGTCATAGTCAGATCTATGGTCAGGCATCCGACACCGACCACGTGTACCCGTTCCTCGTCAAAGGGACGGAGGCAAGTGAAACATGAATCCACGAGTGTGCGTATGGCGTGTCAAACGTCGTGAGGGAGTCAGGGGTGTTTAAAATACAAAGGTCGTTGGCACACGCAAACTGAACGAGCTAGGGACCTCCTCCGGTCTAGGGACCTCCTCCGGTCTAGGGACCTCCTCCGGTCCCTAGAGCGCATACTTCCGTCAAAGTCGTCGGCTAAGATGAAGTTGATCGACGAGTAGCGCGAGAAGTACTGACTCAGCTCGTGCAGGATGGGGTTGATCAGCCGGTGAGGCGGGGCGTATGTTGCGATGACGATAAAGGCCTGCCCTGCACTTTCACAGCCAACGGCCACAGCGTGCTGCGACACGTAGAGCGGGAAAAGGTCGAAACCGGGTGCCCGGGCCAGCAACATCACGCGCGGAGCAACCGGGGCGTGAAAGGGGGTCATGGAATGTGGCACATGAGGGATTTTATCACCTCGCGTATACGGATCAGACACAATCGCGAAGGCGAAGCCCTCGCGTGTCATGTAATCGACCAGTAGTTTGGTAGCGTCGCGAGTATGATCCATGTTCGCCTGAAGGAACTTAATATTAGTCGCACTAGCCATGACGAAATGCTGCGCCATGACAGTGAGAAAGCAGGGGAGGAAATGGAGACCACTCGCGACACGACGCGTTCCCTAAAGGCCTCCTCCGTGCCAGAGGAGGAATCCCCTGTGTCAAACCATAAAAAATGGTAGCAAACGTGCCCCGTCCGCGCCAGCCGACAGAGCGGTACGCCAATGTAAATAAACAGTGTGGCATGGAACAGGAATCAAAGAACGGGCGTGTTCAAGTCAGCAAGAAACGGATCCAACATTAGAAGGCAAGTCGGTTGAGGGTGGAGAGACGCGCGCGGCGACCCCAATCGTTTACGCATAAGCGCCGAATGGACGCTCCGCCTCGCGTCACCGGGAGGCGCGCCCGTCGCCACAAGCGCACCGAGATCGCCACGCGGCCCCGGAGGATAAAAACAGGAACGGCTATCCATAATTCGCACGCGCCGTCAAACGGGCGATACGACTAGCGAGGAGGGAGCACGATCTGTCCCCCGTCGCGTGCGACTCCGCAAGTACCGCTTTGCGGCACTCACTGCAACAAACTGCCGCACCTCCTTGTCGCACCGTGCACTGTGTCACGAGGTGATTGCCGGCACACCGAGTACACACCGCCCTCTCGGGCTCGTGGCGCACCGGGCAAGCACGACGAGGATGCCCCTAAGTGGCGCAATAAGTACACGTCGGCACATGAATATCTTCCACCACCACGGCAGAAGTCCATCGAACCGCCACACGGCCGCGAAGCATAAGTGTACGGAACGTTGCCGGGTCTACTTCTAAAACATGTGTATGATTGCCCGAACGTTCTTTGATCGTCGTACGCACCGAGCACGCAGAGGGATCGAGCGTCAGGTCAGGGTTGCGAGCATTGATTTGCGCAAGCAGGTTAACTGCCGGAATGTCGGGGTCCACCCCAGTAAGCTTTACATGCGGTTTCCGCTTTTGTGCAAAACGAACAGACATCGAGGTTTTGGTGACGACATTCCAATTTCCAATTGCCATCTTTAACCGATCCACAATCGGAGGTCCCCCCGACAGTTTTTACTTCGGGACCTCCGATTGTGCAATTATACTTCACCTGTTATATTTTTTGTACTACTGATGAAAATAAACTCAACTTCAACTTCAACTCCTTATCATCCGACAAAAGGGTTAAGGCCATGCGGCGTTTTCCTGATGGAGATTTCGCCGATACACTCTCTGACCAGATCAACATTGGTCTTCATAACCGTGGACAAATCCTGAGCCGCAGTGGCGGTAGGCACCAGTGGCGTAAGAAACATAATGTGAGCATGCTCTCGCCTGGTACCAGCGTCGACGGCCCCGACACCGGACGCCGCAGCAGTCACGCCCGCCGTCGCGCCTCCACGAACGACCGCAGCATAGGAGACTGGCGGCTCCGCAGGCGGAAAGGCTCCAGGGCAGAGCACAACGCTGGCCGTCCGCGTCGGCTGGTGACACAGTTCGACAGCGCGGCCACACTGTCGCGCCGCCACCGCCCGCATGTCAGCACATTCCTGGACAAGCTGACGCAGACGACCAAGCATCTGGGAGCGGTGATTGTTGGTTACTTTACAATTAGTGTCGGACAAGATGTCCGTGATGAGCTTTTGGCACTCCACAGCGTGATAAAAAGACGCGGACAACGCGTCATCCACCGCACTACAAACGGAGGAGGGCATTGCGACCCGACCCCATCAGGCCGTTCCCCACGATCGGCAGCAGCATCGGTAGGCGCGCCCCCAGTACGGAGCCCAGCACTCACAGCGGCCAGCACGCGGTCTCCATCCGAAGAAAAAACTGAGTCGTCCGAACGTGGCGAGGCGTCCGCCGAAGGGAGACGGCTTCCCGGCGGCAGTCCAGCAGCCGGAGGCCTAAAATCCGCCATGCCCAGCTAGTGGGTAGGGGCCATCAACCAATCGGGCGGCCAAGGGCCCGCCGCAAATTGGAATATTTAAGCAAAATAAAGACCTCCCAGAGCGAAATTCCGGCCTGTCCGGGAGCAGGAGACTGTCGCGAAAGTCGTCCAACAAGCGGTGAGCGTCACACAAAAGCAAAACTGAGCTTTCGATGAAAACAGGCAAGAGCGAAGCAGCCACCGGGCAGGCGCAGTCTGGAGACGGCTCGAGACTACTTCCCCGTTTATTCCTGAAAGCAAAGGCAAAAATAAATTTTTGGGAAGACCTGTCCCTGCAAAAAGCATTCCAGGTTTAAAGCCAATCAAATGAGAAATAAATAGGGGTTTTAATTAACACCCAAAGCGCAAATTTCGTGGGAAAAGGCCAATAAGAAAAATAATACGTGGGCAACGGCGACGCCTTGGTGTCCTAAAGTTCTCAGCGAGGACAGAAGCCCCGGCGTAGGCTTTTAATGTTAAGAAATAATTGAGGCAGACCAAAAGGGCATGGACAGCGCCATGACACAAGCAGTAAAAGAAAAAAAAGGAAGAAAAGAGAGAAAGAAAAGAAAGAAGAGAAAGACAAAAGGAAAAAGAAAAAAAAAACAAAGAAGAAAACAGATAATACAACCGTGTATCATTGCGCGCAAAATGACATGGACAAAAGAGGGAACCCGTATAAAACACACGAAGCGCAAACTGTCAACAGATTTATTGCGAGAAGACGTGACCTTTTTATACCTTGCCACAGGCAGTACAGCGCATGACACCAAGGACGGAACCACACCGACACAAAAAATCAACATGCGCGTGACGTGCTATTCAAATACGCTATTTCCTTAGCTGATAGGGTGATAGATGCCATGCTAATACACTTATCTTTTAAAGTTGTGATGCAGTGGGCCTCAATAATGAGTCGTGTCATCTCGTTGTTCGACTTTTCAATGATCATGCACTCTTTGAACATAGGTCTACAGCCCCATTCATCACAATGAAGTGCCAGCCACCCTCCCGTCTTGTTATTTACGTTGTTAGCATGCTCGCGGAGCCGGTCGTTGATGCAACGGCCCGTTTGTCCGACATAAAAACGCTTACATGATAAAGGTATCTTATATACTACGCCGACACTGCATTTCACCCATTCGTTTTGGCGATTCTTGCCACATGCTTTCTTTTCTTTCTTGTTCGGATTAGTAATTTTGCAAATTTTTCCAAGCTTATTCGGCGCGGAAAACACGACTCGAACGTTGGCTTTTTGGCCGATCTTCTTGATGTTGTGCGACACTTTATGGATGTATGGGATTACAGTGAACTTCCTTTTATTGCGATAGCAATTATATGGACACTTCAACCGGATTTCTGCCGTCGGCGTCGCCGTCGCCGTGAGGTTCCCTATAGACGTTTTCACGAGGGCGCTTCCGACGGTCTGGCGTGGAGAGTATGTGTCAGTGTTGCCTGTTCGGTCTGGACTGTGAGCTTGCCTTGCGCTTGCATTGCGGAGTGGTAGCTTTCCTTCGATGTTTCCGTTTATTTTTGTCACAAATGACTTACGCTCGTAAACAATGGCACATATACTCATCAAAAGGCTACAGGCCAGCACTGTGCAGTTTATGGGTGCACAAACAACCAGCGGAAAATAACGATTTTGGGGACTAAGTGTGTCCACAACACAGCACTCCGCGAGACCACTGCCGATGTGATATGTTCACGTTTCGCCGGTTTCCTGCATCACCTGAAGACTTGGCATTTCAGTCTAATGTGAACCAATGCACACATCAGTAAAATAACGCATTTTGGTAAACCTTTTTCGGCACATTCCCCACTAGGTTGCGAGAATTGTCAGCTCTTCGATGCAATATTTTCTCGTATGTAGTGGCAGAGGCTACATTTGTTATTCTTTCACACACGACTTCATTCCACTGCCTAATACGGGGGCCACACGGCGCACTTTTGATCGTGATCGAGGCCGATCTGGGTCGAATTTCTTGGTCGCGATTGGCTTCTTTGCTCAATCTGCGGAAGGGAGCCAATCGCGGTCGAACATTCTGATCCAGATCGGTCTCGATCGCTATCAAAATGGCCGTGTGACACCGGTCTAACACAAATTGAAGCACTCTGCGAGAGAACTAGTCGGTAAATACACTTCGCAACGATCTGGAAAAATCGTGTCCTATGGAAGATGTATGCAGACCCTGTGTCCACCAAAACATTGTCTCTACGTTCACACGCACCCTGCGCGGCCCTGCCCATAAAGTTAATAACTTCAACAGTGTGGTGCTGTATCGAGCTCACCCATCTTTGAGCGTTGTCTATGTGCTTGGGCAGCAAGAGAATGCAAAAACGAACATGTCAACCTCATCAGCGCGGCCTAGCGCCAGTGCTAGAGTTCGGGAACCGTAATGCGCTAACTGTGCATGGCGTAGAAACGCGCTAAATGAGCCCGCGCAAGTCAGAACGTAAAAAATGGTATTCGCATGGGTACGCGCGGATAATAGCATCATACTTTCAAGAATAACAGCAACGAAAAAAATAAATTATTCGCACAGTCGATCAAGTGAAATACTTACGTGCGTGCAGTGACCGCTTCACTGGACACTAAGCGCTTTTCACTCACGGTCAGTAGTGGTTTGCAGTCATACGCATATGTATTTATTCGACAATTGTCAAGTCTCGACATTACTTTATTATGAACATTGCACAGAAACTAGAGAAAGAGCAGAGATGGCCCTAACGCTGCAATATTATTGGCTTATTTCGCTTCAGAGATAGCGCACATGAACAATTCTTTCCGTACGCGATATCTTCAATACAAACTTCACGCACGATCTACGTTAAGGTTCACCGTGAGCGAAGCTTGTTCCAAATTCAGACATTCGAAAGAAAAACCATTCCAGGTAAACAAACGTAAAAAATAGGTAACCAAATATATCTTTATAACAAGTCATGTTATAATCCCTATTGGGATTGACAGTATGTATAAATAAATAACTACTAAATACTAAAAATAAAAATCTAGCACCTGGGCTGTATCAGTTGCGCTGGCATCTGTGATCACTGTCGCGCGTCGGTTCGCTGCAGGTACCGCGCTGCTCGATCGCCACGCTTATGCTTTGACATTTGGTCATAAGCACACTGCACCGCACCAGATCCAATAAATTTTGCATGATTGAGCTGTTCAGTTGCGTCGGAAGCGTATGGAGTAACCACCGCATATCTACCAACCACTGACACGCGTCGTCGGGCCGCCGGCGCCTGGTTCTAAGCATTGCCCGACAGCTACGTACGCGCCTGCTTTCGCTAAATGAGGCAACCCCCAACCGCGAAACCTAATGGTGATCAGATTCAATCGACGATACGGTCACATGTGTCCAGAAATAACAATGAAATATACCGCTGATTAGCACGCCAGGTCTCGACGAAGCAGACGCGGCTGCCGCCGCTACCGACGACGAAACACCACATCAACTGGCTGGGCTTGCTGTTGCAATGGCACACCACACTGAGCGCTCCCGCGAGCACGTGAAACATGTAACAAGTCAAGCCGCACCAGACAGGCGAAACGGAAGAAAACAATCGAAATAATGCGCGGCGAAGATCACACAACCGAAGTGCGGCCGGCCTGCTCTCGCAAGGCGCACAGTCCAAAATGGTGGCATAACATGTTCTGACGCTAGACGTCGCCCGAGTCGGCAAATGGCGCTGCTCAAACGTCGGTTTGTGAAAAGGTCTATAGATAAAATCTTCGCCGCGCGCCGTATACCCTAGCGGAAGCGTGCGGGGACGCGCGCTATCACGGAGGGCAAACGCACTCAATCTCCCAAGCGCAAGCAAAGAAGCGGGTGCACTTCTACTCTGCCAACAACCGCGCTCGTCGCTCGCTCGCACCGTCGCTTATCTCCACACGGCTCTGACCTTTATGCGCCGTGCATTCGCCGCTCAGTTTCCGTTGAAGCGACAGACCGCACGTACCTTCGCCCATTGCTGCGGCGTATGCGCTTGCTGCCAGCGTTTTGACAGTAGTTGTCTGCAGTCATTCAGTGGGATCTATTCATGTTTGTTTGTGCGCGCTCACACCACGCTTGTTCAATTAGTAATAGTCGGGCCACATTTTCCAACGCACGCTACACATGCAATGCTGCCCGGGTCGGCAGTGCAGCGCTACAGGTGTGTCCCTTCGCACGCGCTGCCCACGGGAAGCGCTTCTCATCAACACCACCATTTCACACGCGCCTTCTCGTGGTCATCGAGTCTCTCTTCATGTCGGTCTACTAACGCCGCAGCACACCTGCTTACTTAATCAGCTCATGTTTACTACAATTCATATTGCTACCAAAGCCGCTCACCTTATTTCGTATGACATTGCTGTGTTGCTATAGCATTCATTGCTTCGCCCTTAGGGCGAAACTGTGACATTCTTTTGTTCTTTCTCCATCTCTTGGGAGGTGGGGACCACGGTGGAGCCAGATGCCCTGATATTCTTAAGTTGCTTTTCCGCTACGGACACCAACAGGTGCCTCGGGTAACCTGCTTCTAAAAGGCGTGAAGTTTGCTGGCCCAAACTTCGGCTCGTCATGTGTGGGCAACTCTGTCTTAAGAACGCCCTGGAAAAGTCTTGCCCACACATGACGAGCCGAACTTTGGGCCAGCAAACTTCACGCCTTTTAGAAGCAGGTTACCCGAGGCACCTGTTAGTGTCCGTAGCGGAAAAGCAACTTAAGAATATCAGGGCATCTGGCTCCACCGTGGTCCCCACCTTCCAAGAGATGGAGAAAGAAAAAAGGAAGTTCACTGTAATCCCATACATCCATAAAGTGTCGCACAACATCAAGAAGATCGGCCAAAAAGCCAACGTTCGAGTCGTGTTTTTCGCGCCGAATAAGCTTGGAAAATTTGCAAAATTACTAATCCCAACAAGAAAGAAAGCATGTGGCAAGAAATCACCAAAACGAATGGGTGAAATGCAGTGTCGGCGTAGTATATAAGATACCTTTATTATGTAAGCGTTTTTATGTCGGACAAACGGGCCGTTGCATCAACGACCGGCTCCGCGAGCATGCTAACAACGTAAATAACAAGACGGGAGGGTGGCTGGCACTTCATTGTGATGAATGCGGCTGTAGACCAATGTTCAAAGAGTGCATGATCATTGAAAAGTCGAACAATGAGATGACACGACTCATTATTGAGGCCCACTGAATCACAACTTTAAAAGATATGTGTATTAGCATGGCATCTATCACGCTATCAGCTAAGGAAATAGCGTATTTGAATAGCACGTCACGCGCGTGTTTTTTTGTGTCGGTGTGGTTCCGTCCTTGGTGTCATGCGCTGTACTGCCTGTGGCAAAGTACAAAAAGGTCATGCCTTCTCGCAATAAATATGTTGATAGTTTGCGCTTCGTGTTCGTTATACGTGTTCCCTCTTTTGTCCATGTCATTTTGCGCGCAATGATGCACGGTCTTATGGAAAACCAACAAGCCCAAGTGAAAACCCTACTGCAGATACTACAAGCTGGAAACAAAGAAACAGTAACTAACAGGGAAAAAAAACAGGCAATACAGTTACACAGGCGATGATCACGTGAACATCAGTCCAGTTGACGAAGCAGGGGTGGCGGCGATCACCAGCAAGAGACAGGTTGTCAAAGGGCGTGACAGGTCGTCCCAGGGTGTCACAGGGCGTGAATAGGCAGTCCCCGTTGTACGGCGTCACGGTTGTTTTCAATAACTCTTCACAAGTAGCGCGTGTGCTTTCTGCCGTGTTGCGCCTACTGCTCTGTGCACCTACGTGATCAAGACCCTATTAAACCAATGCTCGCGATACGCACGGAGTGTCCTCCCCCCCCCCCTGCCCCCGTCCGACCTTCAAACGGTTGTGAGGGACAGCATCACCGGGGCCAATCAGCCCCACCTCGTTTGGCCGAAGGGGTGACTCCACCCCGACAATCGATTCAGCCGGGAACACCCACCCCACTGCAGCACCTACTGCTATAAAAAAGAAAGAGCGCAGAAGGGAGAGGGGAGGGGAAACAAACGAGGATACTGAAACCAAGTTAAAAAAAACACGAACTGGATTCCACACACCAGGATTCGAACCCGCCGCCACCGCATCTGACATGCACGACAGGCGATCGTGCCTCCACCGCGGTGCCTCATGGGTGGCACGGCGGTGTCACTTCGAGGGTGTACCAGCCAGGAGCCATGCGCACCGCAGGGCGGACGGTATGGGCTCACCACGGCCACCACCCGCGGTCGGCCCGCAGCGGACGAGCCACTGAGGACCGCCACCGGCACAGCGTGCCGAGTACACCCGCCACAAACGGTCTGACGTGTCGGGCTAAGTGTATTGCTTTGTGCCGTCTGCTGAACAACGCAGAACTGCGTTGCTACCAACAAGCGTCACGCGCGCGAATACCTACAGGTCTCCAATCGTCAATATTCCTGACCAGCAGACGCCACAGAGCTCATCTGGAAATGTCAGTAATGCTGGCACTAACCAGGTGTGTGATCTGAATGAGAACTGCTTGTCGTGTAGATGGCCGCGGCTCTTCAAAAAAGTTGTCGCAGTTTCACCCGAAAGGCAAAGCATCAATTGCGATAGCAACTTAGTAGAGAGCTATACGGAGTAAGGATAGTAGTTTTATCCGCTGAACAAACTTGGACATGCAGCAGCACCGGCAACACACAGCACTGTTGTCGACGCCGTCGGCGTTTTGCCCGCGTTCGCACAAAATGCGTGCGGCGTTGGTGACTGTTGCCGGAGCCTCTGATATAAATAGGCACTTGGTGCCGCAGCTAAACGTCGCCTCCCTTCCCTGCCCCCTCCCCCCCCCCTCGCGGCCTTTCGTGCGTCAGAAGAAGGCGCGTTTGCTCTACATATATGGTGATTGTAAAGGAGGAAAGAGACGCCTACTTCTGCAGCCCTTAAGGGAGCACGGCACAGAACGCGCGTTTGTTCTCCGCCGTGTGTTCACTCCCCGTGAAAGCGCGCGTCCCTCGCGCCGTTTCACTCGCACATACAGCGTTCGGCGGCGCGCGGCGACGATTTCATCTCCATTGACGTCATACGGAACCTCACGGCGACGGCGACGGCGACGGCAACGGCGACGCCGACGGCAGAAATCTGCTTTGGAGTGTCCATATAATTGCTATCGCAATAAAAGAAGTAGAGCCTTCCATAAAGCAAGCGCTCTAACACCTTCCCCAACACCAAGTTCATACATATTGGCCTGTATGAACCCGGCAGCTGTGGCGGTCTATTTGGCTTGGGGATAAAAGTGACGCGTCCCCTTCGCCAACACGTGGGGAAGTACCCAAGGCGCAGCGCCGCGTTACACACGGCCCCCACGAACCCCGGCTGCACTTCCGCTATGCCCTTAACCAGTGCAGGCGTGATGCCGTCCGGACACGGCGCCGAGCCGCCCGACATCCTCCGCAGGACCGCGGCGATTTCAGCACAACTCCCTCCCCCGCTCGCGCATCCAGTAGGACGTTCCCACCAGCGATCGACTCGGCATGACAGGGCTTGTCCTCACTGGGGTCGTCCACCACGACATGCGTCCGCAGAAGCAGCGCCGCAGACTCAAGGTGGGTGATCGTCACCGTGCTATCCGGCGCCTCTAACGGCGGCAGGCTCAACTGCGGCCGAGTCCGCCCGAACGCCTCGCGATAGGGTGCCGAGAAAACAGATTTCCGTATGCATAACGCGCGGTACCATTTGTCGTGCGACTCTTTCCCCGCTAGAACCTCGCACCGGAAGGACGCAAGGGCCGCGCTACAACCTGCGCGAAACAGCACCCGCAGATCGTCCTGCGCGCATCGTTGAAACCTGCGCCGTGCGGCTTTTACGCTGCGCCGACGCTCCGCGAGCTGCAGCGTCCACCACGGCTTCCCCAACTGTCTGACCGGCCAGAGATTTTGCTTGTAGAGGCGATCAAACCGCTTCTGAAAGCCGGCCAAGACCACGTCGAGAGCTGCCGCCGACCGCGCGCCCTGAACACTGGCGAACCACCTGTCCTCGCGCAACGAGTGCACAAGTTCATGTTGCGCGAAACGTGTTAACCGCCGGCGGCGCACTCCCAGATTGGTCCCGATGCGCACCTCTATGTTGCGATGTTCCGAGAATGTGAGGTCGTCTCGCACCAGCCAGCTGAAACCTGCCGCAGCAACGCCTGGTGAAACCATTGTCACATCGATCCAGCTCGCGGCATACTTGGTTTCATAGGTCGGCCTGCTCTGCGGATCGTTAAGAATCAGAAGGCGATTTGCAGCCACAAACTCGAGAAGGCGGGTTCCCCTCTCATCACCCGCATTGGAACCATTCCAACGCATTCCAGCGTTGCGTCCATAGAGCGGTGCGGCGGCGCGTAGGCGGAGCCAACCGTGAAGGTGTACCCCCGCGCCTCACAATAAATTGCCACCACTAATCTCGTAACGACCAGCGGGCAGACGTCAAAATGCGGGATGTGCACAATAACTACGGCTGCGGGGTCATTGTCCAACGCGAACAGTTGAAATCCCGTTGGGAGTTGCGCCACTTTCCCGCCGGGGCGGTAGGGGTCCGAAACTGCCGCCAAAGGCGACCCACACTCCTTCATGCGCTCGCACGCATAAGTTCTTTTGAGCCAGTCTCCCGTGCTCTAGATTGAGCTGAATGAAGGAGACGCTCACCGTCACCTTTCCCGCCGCCCTTTCGCCACGCGCCGCGACACCTGTCTCGCCCGGCCGCGAGCCCGCTGACCGCACCGCACATTCGCCCACGTCGTTCATGTCATCTTGTATAGCTTTCTCACCCTGCCCCTCCCCCTCGCGGCCTGCGCGCCGCCCCTATGCGCCATAGTTTGTGCGCGCTCGAATCCGCACCACCCTCCCCCTCAGCGTCGGACACTCAGGGTGTCCAGCAGGGTGACTCGTACATGGGAGGCCAGCGCGGCGGCATTCCACGCAGCATACCTCCGCGTCTCCCATGCGCACACGGCACGTACTCCCAAGATGTTGACCCGTGCATCGCATGCACACCGCCTTTGTGCTATCGTTGCGCACGGGGCACATGCTTCGGCCAAGCTCGTATGAAGCGAAAAAGGTGCACGTCGGGACGTGAAGGTCCTTGCTCGCGCGAACCATCGTCCATACCAGGGACAAACGCGGGCGCGACATTATCTTGTGGAAAGCTGCGGGGTTTAACTCGGCGATGTACGCGCACGTACCTGCCCTCTCGCGGAACGTTACCCTAACCTTGCTTTTCTCCACATCAAGCTCAAAGTCCGGGTTACATTGACTCAACCACTCAAGAAAATCTTGCGGCAAAATGTCAGGGTCGACGCCTGAAAACTTTATATGTGGCTAGCGCTTCTCTCTATATACTCTTACAAGCAGGGCCGATCGCGTCACGGAATTATCTGCTTTGGCGCGTGTCATGTTGTTTACCGACGTTTTGTTATTGGAAAAGACCGTGACGCCGTTACCTTGTATAGTGGAGCGAGATATACTTGATATCCTTCGCTGCCGGGTCGATGTTCGTCTTGAGAAGACGCACCACGTCCCTCGCTGGCCTGTCCGTCTGGCTGGCTGGTGTTAGAAACACGACGTGCTCGTGCACAAGGCGCGCGGGCTCCTCCGCCGCTCCCCGGGTCGTTCCCGACGCAGGAGGCCCGATCTCAGGGCAGCAGCACAGTTGAGAAAACCGGGCGTCGAAAACGCACCATCCGAGGCGCACGGGCCGCTGACCTCCGCAGGCGCCGAGCCGCCGGCGCACGGTCCTGCGGCACCCGCGGAAGCAGAACCGGAAAGCCCAGGACCGCAATCAGCACCCCCTGAGCCAGTCGCCGCGACAATGGATCCGCTGAGCCGGCCCTCCGCAACGATGGCATGCCTCTGCAACGTCGCGACCTCGCGGCGCGCCTCCACGAGCTGGCCCTGCAAGGCAAGGGCCGCGCCGTGCTCCGTGGCTGCCTCCGCCCGCAGGTCCGAGCAGAAGGCGACCATCTCGAACACCCGGACCATCAGGAACTTGCGGGCGTCGACCGGCACCTTGTTCGCCGGACACGTACAATAGTTGAGCGCACACGGCTCTGCACGCGGCTGCCGAGGTCCGCGGGGAATGCCGCCGCCACCGCCGTGCTCTCACAAATCGAGGACAGCACATCATCATCCTCGGCGTCCGCGGGGGGCTGGTCCTCTGACGTGGCCGGCATTTTCTCTATTAAATCGCAGAAACGCGCGATCACCGCGTCGCCGTCGTCCGAAAAATCGCCCTCCTCCGAGCGGGGCGACTATCTAGCACCGGGAGGGAGGGTCCATCGGGGACGGCGAGATGACGTGGGTCTGCCTAGTATTAAGGCATACCTAGGCCCAGCCGCGCCATGGCGCACACCCGCTCGGTGGGCAGCGACGAACAGCCAACGGCCAAAAAATGACAAATAACCCCTTTGAAGCCCAACCCGCGCGTCAAATAGCGTCCCTATACGTTTAAAAACAACCCCCAGCTAAAATTGTGAAAGCCGAATCGAAATTACCTTTGATTTGTTGGAAAATCCAGGAGAGCGATGTGCCAGCGCAACCAAGGGCTTGATGATGATGCTGATGCTAATGTTGTTGTTGTTGACCTGAGTGGTTGTGGCGCATACCCACAGTGGGGGAATGGCCATGAATCGGGTGGTTATATTCGGTGCATAAAAACAAGGGAATTAACGAATAGAATACTGGAGTTTAGAAAGGAAAATTTTGTGAGAGGAGAAAAAAAAAGACAAAACAAAAAACACGCTAATTATTAATAGGTTTAAAAATAAATGAATAAAAGAAAACTATGGTGGGAAAGGTGACAATAAGTTTAGCATGGTAATCGATTTGATTCAATGAGATAATTTTAGATTGCCAAGCAAGCATTTCTGTGGCTGAACCCAAAAATAAAGGCTCCAAAAGATAGAATTACAGGTTCCGATAATCTAGGCCAATATTGCGAAGCGGGATTTCCAGTAGTATTTTCCATATTGCAGAAAAACGCCTACAATACAACTAAAAATAGTCTATTGTCTCCGTTTCGCCACAGAATGAGCATAATGGTGAGGGGACCAGACCAGACCTGCGTAAGTAAACGTTTAACGTAGGGCTTATTTTTGAGTGCCTCGAAGCAAAAAAAAAGAAAGAACCTAAATGAAAATGAGGGTGATCATCATCATCAGCCCGCACCACTAAAGTATCGCAGGCTCAAGTCAATGAAAAGAAAATGAATAGGGGTATATAACCCAAAGAAGAGTTTAGTGAAAAGCCAATTTGAGAAAAAAAAAAAAGGAAAAGAATGCCGAGGGTGAGCCGACCCATTAGACAGTTTGTTTTTTAATGAAACTGCCGATTCACTTGCAAAAACCTCACTTTCCTGCCCCGTTCTTCCTATTCTACCAGTGACAGCACACATCACGGCGGCTAGATTTCGGATGCGATCAATTAGAAAAGCCTTATCATACCCAGTTCTGACTGCTCCAGATTATAAGCACCTGACATTTCCCTGGCGTAGCGAATACTGTAACACAAAGATGCTTGAGGTCTCTCTCACCAAATTACGTTGCCGTATTCCCTCCCTAAATTTCTACTTACACAGGTCGGGTTTCTTTCCCTCCCCCTCTGCTCGTTTTGTAATGAGGAAGAGACGATACATCACTTTCTTCTTTCTTGTCGCCGCTTTACCGCGGCAAGAACACGATTGTTGGAAATACCTTTTCGAAGGCTTGGCCTGGACTTAACAGAGCCTAATATTCTTTGGTTCGGGGCGTCCACAATGGGATTCAGCAACAGGGAGGTTTGCTTCGCTGTCCGAACGTTTCTTACAGAATCCGAACGAATACCCTGCTACATTCTATCTTTTTTTGTACTTTTAAGTTAATTATTACTGATTCAATATGACTTTCCTGATTTACTTTAACATATAATTCTACGCTGTTCAATACTAATTCCATAGATATTCGGAAATTGATCCTCCATATTAATTTGGAATAATCCACCCATTTCTTGGCCAATCCCCCAGCGTGGGTAGGAGCCACATGCGTGATAGGCTAGAACAACAACAACACCAACGACAGAAAAGGCATTTGCTCATGTTCTGGTAGCAGGCGGAAGCTAAGTGTCTGCAATGGCCTGGCATGGCACGTCTCAGCTTTTTATTTTGCAAACATTCACGCATTTGCCATACGTACAATTAGAAAGAAACAAAAAAGTTATAAAAAAAGGAAAATAACAGAGCCAAAAAAAGAGAGAAGAAAGAGAAAGAAAAAAAACAGCCAGTAGGAACAGTCCAGATGACACGGTTGCCTTCAATGACGAAGGCTTCCATGCAGCGTCAACATTACTGCCAGTCAGGACCTCTGGCATCCAGCTGGACCCTTTGGCTCTGTTGAGGAATGGCCTGTAAAACTAGCCCAGGGGTGAACTTGTGGCGCAAAGAAGTAATAAAGCGTGAAAATGAGTTGAGAGCAGAAAACCAGCATGAGGGTGCGTGCCAGACATTCCGTCCAGACTGTCCCCGGAGCCAAGCTCCACCTTTGTCGGCATAACAGAGGACATCACGGAACGAAAGCTGAGAATGAATGAAAGGAAAGAAAAAAAGAAACGAGAGCACTGGCTTGGACATGGTCTGATTATGAAGTGGCCGGGAATGTAAAGGAGGCCATAAGGTGGTAAAGTTGAATGATTAGTGCTCTCTTCCGCTTGTTATTAAGTAAAATATTATAATGGTTAGGTGTTATTATAGTTTGAGAATTGTCCTTTAATAAACGGGTGAGATGATTAGTGAGATGACAGTAATTGAAAAAGTGCTGTACGTCTGTGCATGCCATCCCACACGCAAAATTGCTACTAGGGGAGAGGTTAAACCGGAAATAATAAAAAGGCATCCTAGCATGTGCAGTAATGAAATGTGCAAGTGGTTTTTTAGGCAGAAAAAAGATAGGTATATTATTTAAGTTTGGAATCCACCGAAGGAGTTCAGTGTCCGTGTTGTCTCGCGTCCACGCCACGTTCTACTGCGCATAGGATGAGGTACGCATTTGTGATTTGATCGTAGTCGGAGAGGTGAGAACGAACCGAGACAGACCCCGCGATGCGGCAGAATTCGAAAAGTGATCAGCCATCTCGTTACCTTCGACCCCACTATGCGCGGGGACATGACAAAGAGCCACGGGAAAGAGACGACAAATTGATAACAGTAGTTGCTTGACTTGAAATACATACGGATTAGGGGTAGTGAGAGCGGATAGTGCAGTCAATAACGATAAACAGTCAGAATATATGTTGACCGGGGTATTGTTCTACAGAGTGCGGATGTATGTAAGAGCTTCTAAATGTGCAATCGTTTCAGTTAAATAGGAGCTTGTGGTGCCAATGATTCTATATCTGCCTGCTTTGGTAATTTGTCCACGAGCGTTAAGAGGAGAAATGCCGAACCAGAGGAATGTGGTGCGTAGGATCCATCCGTGTAGAGATTGTAGACTGGGAGTGAGGTTACTGTGGGTACCTCATGAAGGTGAAGGCGGTGAAAAATGAAGTGTTGTTTATGGCTGGGGTGAATGTCCCAGGGATCAAGGGGGAACTGAATTTGCAACGGTTTATAAGTAGTAGGGCCATTGAAGGTAACGACTTTCAGTGTAAATAAAGAAAATTGGGCATTTAAACGGTCTAATTCGATTGGGAGTAGTAGGGTATTTGCCAGGACTTGTAGAGATGATGTTCGCGTTGGGCGAAATGCGCCGGTTATTGTTAATAACAGGATACGCTGAATTGATAGAATTTTGGACTTAAATTGTGAGGTAGAGAATGTCGGCCACCAAACTGGAGATGCATATGTGAGAGAAGGAAGCAGAACATGATTATAGAGAAGACGGAGAGCAGATGATGACATTGAATAACGCATCCTGAGAAAGAGGATGAGACGGGAGGAAAGAAGATCTGATTTGGTACGGAGGTAATTGAGGTGTTCATTGAAAGTTAGGTGAGTGTCAAAAACCACGCCGAGAATTTTGATGGATCTTCTTCTTCGTCTTTCTGGGGTTTGAGGCACGCCGTAGTGGAGGGTTCCGAATTAATTTTGACCACCTGGGGTTCTTTAACGTGCACTACAACGCAAGCACACGGGCGTTTTATTTGCATTTCGCCTCCATCAAAATGCGGCCGCCGCGGCCGGGATTCGATCCCGCGATCTCGTGCTCAGCAGCGCAACGCCTTAGCTGACTGAGCCACCCCGGCGGGTGTCCGAGACGAGTGGTGGACCGTTCACACGAACAATGGTTTGGCGCATGCGACCAGATGAAGATGAATGACTGTTCGAAAATTATAGGAAGTGCGACTTCTCAGCACTGATGACTACTTTGGCGTGGTGCGCCCAGGCAGAGATCAGACTGAGCGCGATGGAAGATTTCGCTTCTAGCTCTAGGCGGTTGGGTACATAAATTATGATGTTCCAGCACAGTGGACTTATGGGCGACCCCTGGGGGCTGCCCAATGTTGGAGCGGAGGATACTACACCTGCGTGTGAACAGAAAATCACTCTGCGGTCGGTGAGGAAGGATTTAAGAAGGTAGTATAAGTTAGCCGGGCAATTAAGGGACCGCAAAAAGTTTAACACAGTAGGGTGCCAGACGCTGTCGAAGGCGCCCTTGAAATCGAGAGCAATCAGAACGGCGTGCAATTTTTTATCTTTGAAGGCCGCTAGGGTTCGCCTAAGATGATATAAAGCAATGGGCGCACTCTTCCCATGCGTAAAGCCGAATAGATTCTTGTGAAGGAGGTTGTGAGAGTGGAGGAAATACTATAGGCGAGAATTTAAAAGACGTTCCAAAATTTTACCAAAAAGCGAATTTATAATGATAGGTCGGTATGAGGAGGGGGAGTCAGGAGGGCGGTTAGGTTTCGCAATGAAAACAATTCGACCTTGACGCCAATAAGAAGAGAAGTGGGATAACTTTAAACACTGGTTGAAGAGAAAGAGAAAAAAGGACGGGTGATCGTGAAAAAGTGTTTTGAGCATGGGAAGAGTCAGCCCACCAAGACCAGGTGCGGCGTTTAAGTTCCCTTAATTCAGCGCATGTTCAATCTCGCCAATCTTAAAAGGGAAGTCCGGAGTTGGCATTGAATAAGGTGTGTTCACTATACTACGCAAGCGAACATGATGCTCGTCGTCCGTCCAGCGAGAATCAACAGAAATTTGTTGGGAAAGCAGGAAACGGGCGGAGTCCAGTACACTGGACGTATACTGTCCGTCAGGTAAGGGGAGTGAGGGAAGCTGACAGGTGTTATGAATTTTGCCAAAAGAGATTCGAAAGGGGAGGCCGAATAGGCTGCGTTTAGAGAGATCGAAAGAGATAGATTTCGCTGCTGCTGTTTTGGCACGATCAATGTACATTTTGTAATTTCCATGAGCGGCATAATAACTGTCTTTAAATGTCTGTCTGAGTGAAGGGTCGGTGGTTCTTTGATAGCGCCGGCGGAGGGCACGGACGCGTTTTCTTCCACAGTGAGCGCGGGAGTCCACCACGAATTGGTCGACTGTTGTCGCGGTTTTACCCAACGAGAATGCGCGCGACAGAGGCGGTCGAAGATGGCGTAAAACTTGGCTATAACCAAGTCGACCGCCTCCGGCGAGCGCAAAGTCGTCCCCTGCACCATGGTAAACCAGGGCAGATTGATAAATGTCTGTAAGAGAGCCGATGTACCTGATTTGGTCAGACGTTTATTCTTAGGTTTGAGGTGTCCGAAAAATTAAAATTGAACAAATTTGTGGTCAGAGAGTGTTTCGGAGTCCTCTACTGCCCAGCTGTAGCCGCATGAGGCGAGAGGGACGGAAGCGAAAGAAACATCTATCCAGCTTTCCGCGAGGTGAGACTGAAAGGTAGGTGGCGAGCGGGGGTCATTTAAAAGTATGAGATTATTTGCTGCGGTGAATTGCGTGAGCTGCGCGCCACGGGCATCGTCATCCAAAGGACCCTAGAGTCGTTAAAATCACCTGCCATGATAACAAAAGGCATCGTGATCCGGAACAGGTGGAGTTCCAGCTCGTGAAATAGCGGTTCAAGAGGTTCGTTCAGTTTCGTTTACAGCAACTGCCGTAAACGAAACTGAAGGGGCGGCACAGGTGATAACAACATACAGGGAGTGGGCGTGTACTAAAAACACGTCGTAGGTAGTTTTGGTGGCTAACAGAGCCAGGCGGGGATTAACGGGAGAAGCGTATGTAATATGCGCACGGGGTAGGTGTGGGAGGGAGTTACCGCGTGTATAAGGTTCGGAAAGAATAATGAAATCAATTTGATGCTGTGTAATGAAGTCGGACGAGATTCGCCTGCAGAAATTTAATAGGTGTGTTGTTATCCATTTTCGATGTCAGCTAACCGGAACATGAACGCAAACCCGCGGCGCCACAAGCGTGCGCACCCACCATAATATGCTATACCGGTTGGTAACACTGGGCTAAGGAAATGCTCTGCGGCTGAGAGAAGAAGGAAAGGGTGCTGAAAGATCTGTGTACATAGTGTGTGGTGTTATAGCGGGAAATGGAGTGCAAGACAGAAAAAAGGGGAAGAGAGCACTAGAGTACTTAATTGCCCAGAGATGAGGGTAACTGGGGAGGACAGAAACAACAGATTCAAAAGTAAATAAAAGAGAAGGGAAAATAAAGGGAAGTTATACAAGAAGGAAGAGAAGAGAATGACATATGAAAATAAAAGGTGACACACAGGAGCAGAGAAGGCCAGAGGGGCGTGCCCACCCGCTGGAGAGGGAAAGGGGCCGCGCAGCTGGCAACAGATGTTGCCGAAAAACAGAGCGGCCAAAACGGATCGACCGGGCAGATCCAGAAGCCACTTGTTAAAGTAACTGACAAAAGCAACTGCGCGACCCCCCAGGTACCAGAAAAGGGGATAAGTGTCGCATTATCCATAGTTAGTGCGCATACGCATCCGCGCAAAGCGCTCCAATAAAATCGGACACCGCGCGTCTCCCGTCGGGTGCGACGACTCCCGCTCCGCCCGCCAGCACTCCGCACAATACACCGGCGCGTCTCCCATTCGAACGGAGCACGCTTCCGCGAGGTGTGCGCCGGCACATCTTGTGCAGAGTGCCTTCGAAGAGTCCATTCTGTACGGGCACCCACGTTTAGAGTGCCCATACGTGGCGCAGTACGTGCATGTCGGGATGTGAACACCCTCGCGCACCGCGCCAGAAGTCCAGCCAACCAATAATCTTCCGCGCGCCATAAGCGAGCGGAATGCGGCCGCGTCTACTTCAAGGACATGCGTGTAGTTGCCGGATCTCTCCCGAAAAGAGACCCGCACTTTACACGAGTCAGGACTAAGGTGGATAGTCGGGTTCCGAGCAATGATCGCGGCAATCAGGCAATGTGCACCTACATCAGGATCAACACCTGATAACCTAACATGGGGACGCCTTTTTTCGGTGACCTTAATTGATAATGTGGTGCAAGCGACAGGATTGCACTCAATCGCACTCTTAAGGCGGTCAAAAGACTCTTTCTCATTAGTGAAGACCATCAAACCAAACGTGTGTGGCGCGGACTGATATTCCCTATGCCCTCAGCAACCAAGTCTATGTCGTGTTTAAGGAGTGCCGCGACGTCGCGCGCGGGCCCGGCGGACGGAGCAATGGGCGTCAAAAACATAATAAAGGCATGATCTCGCCTGGGAGCAAAGTCTCGAGGAGGCGGAACAGCCATGTACGGGTCTGTGCGAGGTACGTCTCCGGGAGCCATTGCTGTTGGCGGCAGGTTCGTCGATGTCGACAGCATTTGCATGCCGAGGTGAGCAGCAGCCGCGCACGTCCTACTGGGGCGCGGACCCTCGCGCACCGCGCCAGGCGGCATTACACCACTGGCCGGGCGCCTCTCCAGTCGGAGCTGGTCGCGCAACTCATCGGCGCAGCCCGACTGGTGCGCGGCAATCGCGCGCACCTCAGAGCACTCCTGCACAATCTCCGATAGCCACGTAATGATCTGCGACCGTTGGCTATTGGGTATCTTGCAAGAGGAATGAAAGAGCAGGTCAATTATTTGTTTCTGTTTGTCAGCAATGCGATGCATAGCGGCAGTGATCACCTGATCCGACCCCGGCTGAACCGTGGAAACAGAAGTTGCGCAAATCGAAGGCGGAGGACTATGGATCGTGTCAGCAGGCGGTAAAATGTCCGTAGTGGGTATCTCCCCGGCTGGCGCATCACGCTCTCCCCCCCCCCACCCCTCCACCGGCAACTCCACCCCGCAAAGAATCGTGTCACCATCAGCAGAAAACACGGAATCGCTCGAACCGTCCAAGCGCAGCGACCTGTCCCCATCAGGAGGGTGACGCCCGGACGGCAGGGCGTCTTGCACATCCCTTGTCTCAGACATTGCTGCACACACAGGCAGGGCCATGCCTAACAGCAGAATGCCGGCCGACAGCAGGCTACGGTTGAGAAAAAGGAGAAAAATCGCCCGAAAAACCCCAATTTCGCGTCGAATCAAGCCCTGACACGTTAAAAAACAACCCCGATATAAAATTCCGAAGGCCGAATGGGAAAAACCTCACCTTTTCGAACAAAAAATCAGGATCCGATGCAGCCGCCGAACCCAACCACAGCACGAGCGCTCCTGCTTTCGGTATGATGCCCATGCCTGGTAGTCCTGCGGGGATGAGAGCAGGAGAAAAGGCGTGGTGCGAAAAGCTGACCAGTCCGTGATGCGGGCTGGGCCCCGGATTTGGCGCATTTTCTGCGTCGGGAAGGCAATCCGAAGCACGAAATGATCACTGTCAGAGTGTCTTCGATTCTCCCACGTAACATGTCTAATGTTTCGTGTGAGCGAGAGGTCCGGGCAGGTATCGCGTGTCACTGAATTTCCCAGGCACGTGGGTTGCGCTGGGTCGGTGAGCAGCGTGAAACCGAGAGTAGTGATAAGCTCCTTAAGCTTGCGGCCCCGAGCCTTTTCATAGCGGTACCCCCAGTGTGGGCTAGGAGCATTGAAGTTTCCAACCACCACAAGGGGTTGCCGAGCCGCCGCTTGGAGATCCCGATAGAATAGTTCCGCGAAAGTGACCCGTTGAAGGTGCGGGGGACAGTCAGTACACGTTGAGAATATGGATTGACTGGGCCCCGCGCTTCTGGGGAAGAACGGAGATCATACATTAATCATAGGGAAGGTCAAGGTCTAGATCGACCTGAACAGCCGTATATTATTTGTGAGCGAGGAGACTGGTGGTGGTGCCGCCTATGTAGGAGCAGTAGCCCGAAAGGGTAGGGTTTGGACCGGCTTCTTGGAGGACAAGAACGGCCGAGAGAGAGCCCCGAGATTGAAGGAAGAGGAGAAGATGCGAACGCTTTCGCCTGTTCCCGAAGCTCCTTGAGTTCCACTGGATGATTTCCAATTGCGATGATGGCGAAGGTGTAGATGAAGGAGTCGCCATGATGGAAATCCAAAGTTTTACTGGTCATCCTCCACGCCCTGCCCCTGACCTTGCGGAGCAGGAAGGGGGATGGAAGCCGGGTTCAGGGCCGGGGAAGAGGAACCGGCAACTTTGCGTCTACGCGGGGCGGAGCTGCTGCTCTTAGAGGCCGACGCGAGCGATATGATGTGGTGCGGAACTGGGTGAGAGCCCAGGCCTGAACCGCCTGAACCACCTCAGCTACAATGTATTGTACATTAATGGTGGAAATTTGGTAGAGGACTACATTTACTAGACGAGTAATACGGTCCTCGAGCGGCAGGGTGTGGTGTACAGGAAGAGGGCTCTGAGGTGCCCCCGTAGCTGCTTGAGCAGCGTAGCTGATTGAGCACCGTTGAGCGCCGTGGACGAAGCCGGGGGAGTGGGGGGAGTACGCGGGGTAGGTGTAGCGCGAGGGCTAGGCTGAGGGTCAACGGGTTGAATAACTGGGGCGGCAGTAGGGGGTCCTGCCGGTTTCTGTTGTTGCAGTTGGAAAGTTGCCACCTGCTTAGTGAGAGCTGTGATTTGCCGCTGAAGAAGAGCATTCTGTTTTCGTAGAGCGGAGAGCTCTGAAGAAAGAGGGGGGGAGGGAGGGAGAGGCTGAGGAGCAGTAATCCCTGCCCAGCTGCTCACCTGAGGTGGCGCCATGACAAGCGGCGGGTAGTGCACTGAGGTGGTCGGCGGTGGGTTCGCCGGGGTCTGGAGACGTGATACAGGCGAGGGTTGGGAAGCTGCTTGCGTGCCCGGTGACGGGTTTGCTGGTGGCTTCGAGGTCGATGGTGGTGTAGGTTTCCGATATTTCCCTGGCCATCCCCGAGCGCCGGTTTCATGCGGGCCGGAGCAGAGAAGGCATGTCGGGTTACATTCGTGTTGAGCTAGGCCTTCCGGAGTCACTTGGACTTGAGTGCCACAGCGGGTACAGCGACCGGGAGTGGGTCGCGGGCAGGCCGAGGGTCGATGCCCAATGGTGTCGCAGAGGAAACAGGCCGGGATTGTCTTCTTGTACGGGCGCACGTAGGCCACGACACTGTGGTAGAAGATGAAGCGGGGGAGCTTCGTGCCCTCGAAGGTCACCACCGCTGCAGTAGAGTAACCGAATTTGCGGACCGCCAGGATAGCGCCTTGCGGCAATTCGAGTTCTGATTTGATGCGCTGTGGGGTTTCAGCCGGGTTGATGGTGATGACACCCCATTTCAAACTCTTTGCCTGCCATTTCGTTTAAAAGAAAATAAAGGAAAGCGGCGGCGAGCCCGCTCCTACGTAAAGCTATAACGGGCATAAAACCAATTAAAGTAAATGAAAAGGGGTGCCAAAACCACCCAAAGCGCACAATTTAGAGAGAGAAAACCAATTGGAAAAATAAAGGTTGGGCACAGTAACGCGTGGCATCCTAAGGGTCTGGTAAGCGAGCACAGAAAGTACTCGCGTAGAGCGTTTATTAAAACAATGATGAGAATGAAGAAGCATTAAGCAATGAAGATGAAGCAAAAGCAGCAGGTGCCCGTTCCGTGGACGGGCAGCGGGAAGCAGATAAGGGGAATCCGACCACTGAGAAGATCAGCAGGAGGGATCACTCAGGAAGTGAGCCTGTAAAAATCTAAAAAAATTCAGGGAGGCAAGGCGATGACTGACGGGTCCAGCCGGACCGATCAGTCATCCCCAGAGAAGCAACGAACGCGCGCCAACGCCCCGCCGGCCAGCGGGATCACACGGCCCACGTTTAAAAACAAAGAGGAAACAATTTCAATGGAATGCAGGGTGCAAGTGACGACGAAGGGCACCGCTCGACAGAGTGCTTAGAAGTAAAGAAACATGACAGTGGTGGTGAATGTACGAAAAAAAAAAAAAAAACATGGAATACACAGGTATAAATTGAAAAAAACCGAAACATCGCGAAAAAGAAAGAACCCTTACAAAAATGGGTTTGACCTTTCAGTCACCCGCGAGTCACCAACCAGTCACCCCAGTCACCTCCCTGTGGACTCGTCCTTCCTGTATACCTAGTCTACAGATTTTCTGCAGACTCCGTGTAGACAGCCTGCGGACTTGTCTGTGTAATATGCGTGCACGCCCAGTGCGCGCGTGTGTGTGTATACGTATACGAATATATATATTCTGAACCATGAAAGGTTTTATCATTAAAAAAAACGGTTAGTTTTGCCATTTTTACATTACGAAAACTTTGCCACTGATTCCTATAAGCACAGTCTGACAATGGCAGTAACCTAAGGCAATTAATATTAATTGAAATGAGGTAATGGCTACATAACCTGCATTAAATACAGCAGTGGTACTATGGGTCGATTCACAGCATGGATGTGCGCATACATATATACAGGGTGCCACACAACGCCATGCGATCACCGTAAACATGGTCGCTTCTGGTGCCGGCCAACAGATGGCGCCACCGTGAGCGCGGGAGTGCCGGCAAAATATACAGGTGCTACTATTTTCCCGTCTTCAGCTGTCGGCATGTCGGTACATGTGCGTGCGCGCTGCATTCACGCCGGCCGATGTGTATTTTATTGGTGTGTACGCCGTGCCGACAGAAAGTGTGGTGCTTTTTCTGTGTATTAATGATCCAAAACGCCTGGGACCGCGTAATGTAGCGTGGAGTATCTTTCGTGTGCTACGCCGATGATTATCGTAGTTAGGCCCGTTCGCACTTTCTTTGTTCCTGGCTCGTAAAAAGCCTCAGGTACTCTCGCTGCGCTCGCATCGGATCACAGCGCACGGAAGAACTTGTTGAAAGTCGTGCTATCACGTGCTATTAGTTCATCTACAATTCTACAGTGCTTACGCTGGATGGGCCGTGCACCGACGGTTCTTGCCGCGGTACCTGTACGATGCCGCGGAACCTGTGACACGAAGGAGTGGTTGCCGAGTACGCCCAACAGGTAAGTCCGGCGCTTGCGCGAATTCTTGTAGCCTGTGAAGTGTACATTGTTGTATAGATCGCAAGATGACTAGTAAAGCGACAGAGATGATAGATGTGCTTTCGGAATCTTCGTTGTTTTGTGGCAGTGCAGATATTGCATACAGTTTCATGAAAATTGCCCTGAAACGTGTTGATGTTTGCTGAAGCTTTATCGATTATTTGATTTCTTCTATGAAGTATCCTAGCGCCGCGGATTATTCGATCTGAATGGGCACAAAAATTCAAGCAGGAAAAGTTACCGTTTGGGTCCGTAATTTCTCAGCGAGAAATATCGTATACGTATTTCTAGAAGTACGTCGATGTGTTGTCTTGACGGCTAACGACTGCGTGAGATGGCACCCGATTGCTGTGTCTGACGCATTGCCAAATTTTAGCTTATATACTAATTGTTCTATTTATAGAATGTCGTCAGACAGCCTGCATTTCTTGTGTTGGATGTCCTGTGTGTTCTCGTGTATTTGTAAAGGTTTCTGATTTTACTAAGATGCCGAGATTTCGACAGCAATGTTTCTTTTTAAACGAAATATCTTTTTTTTTTCTCTCTCTCCTGAAAAGGGGGGGGGGGTCTGTTCGTTTTCCGCGCATCGTCCTTTGGGACAGTGCTTTGTTGCGCCGCAGGAAGAAATTAGGTTTTCGAACGCTTTTCATGATCTAAAGAATTTTCTTCATAGTACAATTCACATTTCACTTACTACAGATCTGCGTTCGAGTGAAGCTTTTGATAGTAGATTCATGTTTGCTGCAGTGCCATTTACATGTTAAATAACCACCTGTGATTTAATAATCGCACATTTGTACAGCCAGATGCAGCTTCCTGGAGCTGGTTGTACGAGACTTTTCATAATATAACATGATCTTGTTAAATCGCAAGTTTGCAGTTAAAACAGATATTACAGTAAACTGAAATTTTTTTATTGTTTAGGAAAGTCACGATTTTGGTGAGCCAGAGGTATCTCTACACCCCATACGAACCTCCGGCACTTCTGCAACCTGACAACACGGAAAAGCATCTGATCTGCATGCTGCGACAAGGTGTGTACAAAACGGTCACTGCCACTTACACGAGCTCTAGGTTTTGTTGGTATAATTCATACCTGGCAACTTCCCTGAGTTGCCCGACAAAAGCAGGAGGGCTTTGGTTACCTTTATTACAATTTTTTGTAGACTTCTAACATCCGTGCCTGCACAGATTCTGTGTTCTTAATCATATTTCCCTAAGTAGTCAAAATTGTGTATTACATATTTTTGGTGGTGCATTGGGTATTGACTCCCATCATACTACAGAGAAAGGGACCTCAGAACAAAAAGCCACAAAAGGTGGTTTAAAGGTGTTCGAAGCCCGGAATTCAACATTCCGTAATACAGCACTCTGGATTCCAATTCATCTCTATTCCGCGTCATCATTGTTGACTTACCAAAATTCAGGAAATTGTTCAAGCTGCGTAAACATTGTATTTTGCCAATATACGGCAAGACATTGTTCCTGATATTGTTTCAGGGTTGTACTTCCCAAGATATGTCCCTAAATTATGTCTCTAAAATTCACTCTCCTTCTTTTACAGAGTATACATGCAGCAAGTTCAAGTGCGCAGACCTCAAATTGAAGAGGGCATAGGCTTCATGCTGCAGAAAATGGGGTCCAAGAGCGACTCCTCTTCCAAGGAATCAAGTGGCGAGTAGATATTCTGACTCACTACTTCATCGTTCGTTGTGCTGGAGCATGCACTGTGACACACAAAGGTAGTGGAGACAAAAACACATGACAAGTGAAGCGCGAACTGTCAACTGAGTTTGGTGAACAAGAAGGAAGAAGCTATACCCGAAGCCACTATCATCAGCTGGCTGCGGGTTATATGTGCTAAAAAGGCGTAGATAGATAATCAGAATGAATCAGAACTTACAAGGCGACCCACTTGAATCATATCGAGCCGATAATATGTTGGAAATTGAGTGACGATGAGGTAGAGCCACAGACGACTCGCTCACGCAGGCTTCAGCACCAGCCACAACTGTGCAAAATGATTCCCATATCTCTCGTCACTTTGCGCTTGCTTCTGACGAGGATTTCCGCAATGTGAAAAGATGGTGTGCAACCGCATCTCGTGCAGTGCACAGCCAAGTTGCCTGTGCATTTACTAGGCTGTGAGCATATCTGTGATCCCAGAGCTTCAGATTCTAGCACCAGTGCACAACGTAAGCGCAGTTGCATGTGAGCGGTACTTTGTAAATGACTCCCGCTTCGCACGCAACATGTCCCCAATTTTTCATATGTGAAGAGGCAGTTGTTTATAAGATACCGCTCACATGCAACCATGCTTACGTAGGATAAATGTGCTGGTGCTTGAATCAGTGTCTCGGGGGAGCACAGATATACTTTCAGCCTAGTAAATGCCCCAGTCAACTTAGCTGCGCACTGCACGAGGTGCGGTTACACACCGTTTTTTGAAAGTATGAAAATCCTCCTCAGAAGCAAGCGCGCAAAGTGATGAGTAAGGTAGGAGAAGCATTTTGCATGGTTGCTGCTGCTACTACAGCCTGCGTGAGTGAGCCATCTGTGTCTCTATCTCATCACCTAACTCAATTTCTAACATATCACCTCTATATAATTCGAGTGGGTCACCTGGTCGGTTCTGATTCATTGTTAATATCTTTTCACTGCCAGTGTGCATGTAACATCCAACTGAAACTAGCGGCTATGAGTATAAATCCTTATTCATTAAACTAGGCTGACAGTTTGCGCTTTACTTGTGTGTTTTAACTCCACTAACTTTGTGTGTCACAGCACAACAAACGATGAAGCTAAACTAGAGCCTTTTTAAGTATTGCTTACCTTACTCACTACTTCATTCCTTGGATGATATATTTTTGGTTCGAACCTGGCAGCCATGAAGAAATTACAGACGAATAAAGAGTGCAAAAAATACTATTGCGTCTGTTATTTCATTGCATGCGTGCATGCATGCCAGTTCCTGATAGGTGGGCTACAGAGGTTCTGACAAATGTCTGCTCATTTTCTGCATCCTGTGACCACACTCTCGACAGACTTTCTGCAGACATTCTGCATCCTGCGGCTACAAAGGCTCTGCAGACTTTCTGCAGAAAGGGTGTACCAATTGCCCACTGGGAGGTGACAGGAAGTGACAGAAAGTCTGTCACCTGTCTGCACGTATTCTGCATCCCGGGTGACTCAGAGTCTGTAAGATTTCTGCAGCAATACTGCAACTTTTTTTGTAAGGGAAGGAATAGAGAACGAAAAAAAAAACAGAAAGGATAGAGAAATCACTATAGAAACAGCCAGAAAAGGATAAAGAAGAAAGCAAACAAAAAGAGAAAGAAGAAAGGGGGAAAAGAAAGAGAAAAAGTTGAAATAAAGAACAGAAAAAAAGAAGAAAAAAAAGAAAAGGAGCACTCGCCAGAACGAAACCCCGAGCAGGCTCGCACTAACTGCAGGGCACAACCACAAAAACAGCCGCGCATCAGCAGGCATACCGTGTAAAGGCAAACAAGAGGATAAGCATAATAAAGATTGGCGCAAGAACCGCGCGGACCCGGTCAACGCCCCAGAAGGGCGAGATAGCCAACGCGCAGCCGGACACCACCAAGATGGTATGCCCAAAGAGGCTAGCAACCAATCGCAGCTTGAGAATATTCAGGAAGATGGACAAGTCACACCAGAGGTGATAACGCTTCATTATGGCGGAAACACAGTTGTTATCGGCGCAAGGGCGTGCCAGTGCAGTGCGCCGCACGAAGGCCGCAGGAGCCAGAGGCAACCACCGCGCACGCGCAAGACCCGTGAATGCATAAGCAGGAATCGCTCAAGCTTGTGATGAGGAACTACCGCCTCCCAAGTCGCTGGGACAAGGAGCCAGCCACGACGCCCGGTCGCGCACGCACAAGGCACAGGCACGCGCACGTCCAAAGCCGCCGAATACGGCAGATATGGATCCAGCGACATGGCCGGAACTGCCAGGGCGAGACCGTCCCAGAGGCTGGATGGCAGCGCCAGCCACCGCGCCGAACGGCATACCACGCGAGCCAGTGAATGCAAGCGGCCAACCAACCACAGGGTCGTGTAATTGCGGGCGACACGGGTGTGTGCCGTGGAGGTCATGCTAACGCTGGCAGAAGCTTGAATGTTTAAGTCACGAGGCCGCTGTTGCGGCCAAAGATGAAAGTCGTGAAGACATCATTATGGCACTGTAACGGAGCCCCGAAGGGTTAGGTGGTGTCCGGAACCGCGACGCCGCCGGAAGACTCGGGTACCGCAAGGCTTATTACGCGTTGCATGCGCGTCAAAAGCGCGCGATTATTCTTTGTCGCCAGTATGCCAGGGTACTACTGGTCAGGCGTAACGCGAGGGCTGCCCGAAGGTCGCATAAGGCGGGCTGCTAGCGACGCAGTCAAAGAACAATCATTTAGGTCATAATGGGCGAACGACGTACATTCAGCACCACAAGGACAAATATTGTCTTGTTTGAGGCCAAATGGGTGAAGGTAATAGGGGAAGCGCCCGTGACCAGTAATTCCTTGCACCACTGATGAGTCCGGGGGAAAATATTTTGGAATCGACAAAACGTCGGGGACCCAATCATATAAAGATTTGTCTTGATGATTTGAAAGCCAATCGCGGTACCAATAAAGACACATCGGTTTGCAAAATTGTGATGTTATTGGGTGCAGGATCACTCCAGAAAGAGATAGAAGCAGCACGCGGAAGCACAAACACACATCAGACGTATATTGGACACACGTAATACATTAAAACAGCACATATACAATAGTTCCCCAAAATATGTTCTAGAATATATACAGTTAATATAGATTAGTCAAAAGGTAGTCGGCCTACAGTTCATGTAGAAGTAGTTGCCGCCATGTCGGAGACGTCGGGGAACCGGTCTCGGACAGCAGGGTCGAACTACAGGGTCAGATCGCCTCGTGGAGCTCAGGTGGCCCTGCGCCACAGTCGATGTACCGGAGCCTCCGCGTGCCCGGTTACTCGATGGCGGGGTTTGTGTTCCGGAGAACACTGCGGCAGCCCACCAGGTCACGTCCACAGCTGGCGAGGTAGCCCCGTGGCCGCTCACCCGAACGCTCGATCAGCCAGGCTCAGGACCGCCAGCCCTCCTGGACCAGTTGCCCAGCGGAAGAACTGGACGAGGTAACCCTGTGACCGCTCACCCGAACGCTCGAACAGCAAGGCTCAGGACCGCCAGCCTTCCTGGACCAGTTGCCCGGCGGAAGACCTTGGCGAGGTGGCCTCTCAGCTGGTGCTAGCTTTGATTGAGGTAGTAACGCGGGTGGCGATAGCTCCTATGGGCCGGACGCCCAGCGAGGAAGCCCTGTGCCGTCGAACGCCGAACCTCGCGCACTGCTCACGCCACGGGCCACGCTCCCTCGAGCCACGCTTTTCGAGGCGCCACTGTCGACGTTCACCAATCGGTGTCGATGATGATGATGACGACCTTAAAGTACATACCCACTCATGGGTATTGTCCAAGAGTCGTCGTCCTCTTCGCCACCGCACGGCACACTGTCTTCCTATGTTTGTTTTTGCCACTCCCGCGTGCAATATATTATGACAAAAATGTTGATTTGATTGAGGAAATGGAGGATTTGGAGTAGCGGAGCAGGCCGTATGTCACCGCCGCGCCCGCCGCAGCATCGGCAAGCTCGTTCCCGAAGATACCGGCATGACTGCGCACGTGGTACAGATCAATGCGGAATTTTGCACTGAGCTGCAAAAGCGCTTTGTTGATCTGCACCACGCGCGCATCAGCCGAAGACGGCTTCGCGAGAGCCGTCAACAACGACAAGCAGTCGGTGTAAATATGTATGGGCAAGGCGGTAGACATAGAGGCGATGTAAATTAAGGCCTCCCAGAGGGCCGTTGGCTCTGCGCAATAGGCGCCGCTGGCGCCCTGAATCCTGAAGCGCCGGACCTTCCTGATCGCCTGTTTTGGGCCGAGCACCGGCTTGTAGATGCCGCATGTTTTGCTTGATTATTACTATTATTATTTCTGAACATATGTATGACCATTTCAGCGTTTTGATTTGCGATTTATTGTTCGCATTTTGTGCAAAGATTATTAGACTCGCTATGCATAAATGGTGAATGTTCTCTTTATTGAATGCGACTATTGTATGTGTGTTTGTTGAAGATTTCCTGTACCACTCGTGTGCTACTGCTTGTAGGGGTTTTCTGGACACAGTCAAGCTGCGCATGCAGCTTTTTGCCAGAAAACCCTCCAGTTGAACCTGGAAAATAAACTTGTACTTATATTTGTAAAGGCGGCGCCCGCCGATAGACTGGTGTATGAGCCATCGGTGTAAATATGATGCGTGCGCTCTTATGTCACAGCCACCGCATCACGTGCGCTGAGACGCCGGAAAGGGTGTCTGTGCCGCTCCGCAGAGTTGTCCAAACAAATGTCGCGTTCGAACTCTATCTATTGCGACCGGGTGGAAGTAGGTACTATGTCGGCCCATAACAAGTGGGCTCCTGCAATTGAAATAACGAAAACTCGGCGCACAGGCGATCTAGCTCGAGCTCCAACGGGGGAGCCCGGGCCAACACCTGCAGAGCCGCGGAGCGCGTCGTGCGGTAGGCCCCAGTCAGTGCAATTAACGGTAACCGCTGAATTGATTGCACTTTAGCCTTTAAGATGGAGCCGGCATACGGTGGCCACCAAACAGGAGCTGCATAGGTGACCGCAGGTAGTATGACCTGACGATAAAGCGTCCTCACCGCGGAGCGGGTTGTCAAATAATGAATTTTGAGGAACGCTAAAATGTTAGGTGAAAGGATTTCCAATTTTTCGCGTAAGTAATTCGCGTGTTACTTAAACCCCAGACGTGAATCAAATATAACCCCCAAAATTTTGATAGTGGTCTTATGTTGTAACCTAGAGCACTGCATGGGCCGATTCTTTCAGCCCGGGCCCGGCCCGGGCCCATTTTTACGTTGGGCTGCCCGCCCGAGCCCGACCAAAAGCTTTATGACGAGACCCGGGCCGAGCCCGGCCCGGAAATAATCTACGTTACCCGCCCGGCCCGACCCGCTACCCCTTTATGTTAGGCCCGAGCCCGACCCGAGCCCGGCTCGAAACCGGCCCGAACCCGGCCCGAGACCGAAAAAGACATGTTTTTCAGAGTCGAGATGCGCGAGGATAACTCGATGCACGTTACATGCACACCACCATAAAGTCCGAGCCCGGCCCGGGCCCGGGTCAAAAAGCACATGCGGTGCCCGGCCTGAGCCCATGAATAAACTACCATACCCGGCCCGGCCCGGCCCACGGGCCGGGTGGGGCCGGGGCTTTCGGGTTAGCCCGAGCCCGTGTAGTGCTCTATTGTAACCTGCCGTCACCCATGCACACCTTCAGATGGGGCCCCCGCACGGCGGCGCTCCCGTGTGGGAAAGCGAGGGAAAATGATTCCGCCATGCTAATGGTCACTTTCGAAAGAGGGGACCACGCGGCAACCCGCTGCAGAGCGAGCGCCGCGTACCTCTCCATCGCAGCGCGATTTTCGCCCGGCACCACAAGCACCGTATCGTCGCCGTAGGCTTGAATGCTTACGCCGGGAGGCAGTGGAATGTCTAACAGATCTGAAACCGTGTCGCTGTAAAAATTCTAAAACCAACGGATGTTAAACGGAATCGAACGCGCCTTTAAAATGCAATGAAATGAGAATAGCGGGAATGTTTAATTTTTTGAGATGACACAAATTTTGTCGGAGCTGGTACAAAGCCTTGACGGCACTCTTCCCGTGCGTGAAGCCGAATTGGTTTTTGTGGAGAAGGTTCGAAGAATGTAAGAAAAAATAAGTCTTGAATTGAGTAAGTGTTCTGAAATTTTGCCACAAAGCGAATTCATGACGATCGGTCGATAAGAAGAGGTGTCGTCAGGGGGTCTGTGCGGTTTGGGAATGAATATGATGCGGCCCGTATTCCACGCAGAGGGAAAATGGCCAAGCGTAAACGCGGAATCAAAGATGAATAAAAAGAAAGCGGGGTGTGAAGCGAATTCCAATTTTTCGCGTAAGTAATCCGCGTGTTCCTTAAACCCCAGGCGCGAATCAATTATAACCCCCAAAATTTTGATAGTGGTCTTATGTTGTAACCTAGAGCACTGCATGGGAATGGTGATGCCGTCAAGGCCTGGTGCCGAGCCAGATTTACCGAGAGTGAGTGCACGTTCTACCTCCTCCGTTGTAAATGGCCGGTCGTCGATAAGCGTAACGGGCGGGGCCGCCGCAACCGCACTGATGGCAACGCGCTCTGCAGTGTCGGTGCACATGTCGTCCAGCGACACCTGCGTTCGGAGCAGAAGGGACGCGGAGCCAAGCGTGTCCGACGTCAAGCGGCCGTCGAGAGCTCTCTGCGCGGGCAGTACAACCGGCGGCCATGCCTTCCCAAACGCCGCCTTGAATGGGGCGCCAAAGATCGATTTCTTTAGAGCAGTCCGTACAGTACCGCTTTAAGGCGCACTCCTGTGCGTCACGGATGGGGCCCTGTACTGGGCCCGCGCCGCGGCAAACACATCATGAAGCTGCGCGTGCATGTCCGGGTCACGAGCGCGTTGGTATTTGCGAGGCATCGCTCGAACGCGGCCGCGCTCGCAACCGAGCTCCGGCGTCCACCAGGCGTTCGCGCGATGTGGACCGGTTTTACTGTTGCGCAGGTGGCGCGCGTGGGCACGAGTGTAAATAGAATGTCTCGAGGACCGCGTCCAACGCGGCACCCGAGCGAAAGTGAGCGCGAGTCACCACGTCGAACCACGGCTCGCCGGCCAATTGACGCAGCAGGTCGGCCTTCCCCTGAAACGTTAATTTCTTGCGAGGCGGGGGACGCGCGAATGGAAATGAAAACGCGATCAACCGGTGGTCCGAAAGCGTGAGGTCTTCATGCACGGCCCAGTCGTGACCGCGCGATATCATCGCGGAAGATACCACGGTGACGTCGATCCAACTCTCTGCATACGCCGTTTCGAAGGTGGGGTCAGAGGTCGGATCGTTTAGGACGTGCAGGTCGCATTGGCACGCCAGCTGCATTACTGCAGCCCTGCGTGCATCCGTAATTCCGCCACCCCAGTTAGAATGCTTGGCATTCAGGTCACCCGCCACGACGACCGTCGCACCGTCATACCGGCCGATGCAGTCGCTTATCAGGTCCAGTATCGGCTCGATGGCGGCGTGAGGTGGTGCGTACGCCGCAATCAAAACGAAATCCAAGAATGGCGCCGTGACGCGAATCGCAACCATGTACGATCCCGTCGTCAACGGGAAGCAATCGCAACCCGCACCGGCGCCAAAGATAGCGACGCGGGGATTTTCAGGCGCTAAAAATTAGTAAAAAATGGTTTGGAATGCCGGGAACAGCGTGATTGCGAACGTAAGGATCGCAGGCGATCGCAAAACAAAGTTGACGTTCCCGGACATGTTCAACCAAACATTCGGTAGCCAATATGGAATGATCGAGGTTGGTTTGTAAGAAATTTAGATTTAAATTCGAAGCCATGGCGAAAAAGAAAACAGCGGCCGTAACGGTATAGATGACAGAACGCCAATCGGGATCAAATAAAAGTAGTCTGTGGCACCGATGCGGGGAGTGCGAAAGCCACGCGCGAGACTCACACGGCGCCATCTGCCGGAAACAGCACTCGCGGCGGCCGGCGAGAGCACGGGACACGCCGATAAGCCGCGTTGCCGCCCCCGGGCAACGCGCGCGCGCCGACAAGAAGACAGCGCGAGCCGAACCGAGGCCGCAACGACCGAATGAAGGGGGATCGGGGCACTCGAGGCACACACCGATACGCGCTGTATTGACCCTTTTCGCGGAGCAGTTTGTTTTAGAGAAACGAGATGGCGCTCACGGCGGCGCGCCATACGTCTCCTCAGCTACTGTACCTCAGCAACCGCGCACGAATACGAAACTATTACCGCTTCTACCTTGCTTCTGTGCGATCAGCTGTGGGAAATGCAAGTGAGTTTTCGCTAACACACTGTGCTCCAATCATGCTAGATTGAATCATGTGGATTGAAGACGTATGCAGTATGTGGCTGCAAAAATAGTGACTGCCATATGTTAAGGAATGGAATGAATCTGCGTGGCCAAGTTCGCGGACCGCTGCTGCATTTGTCCGAACGTATTACCGGAACTTGGAGATGTACGGCTTTCCTCGCGGATACCGAAATTTGCTCATCCGCCAGCGCTAACCTTCAAAGAAAGGGCTTCAGCCTCGGAACGTCGGCAAGAGTGAGTACCGCTCGTTACCCGCCGTGGTTGCTCAGTGGCTATGGTGTTGGGCTGCTGAGCACGAGGTCGCGGGATCGAATCCCGGCCACGGCGGCCGCATTTCGATGGGGGCGAAATGCGAAAACACCCGTGTACTTAGATTCAGGTGCACGTTAAAGAACCCCAGGTGGTCCAAATTTCCGGAGTCCTCCTCTACGGCGTGCCTCATAATCAGAACTGGTTTTGGCACATAAAACCCCATAATTAAATTTTTAATTTTATTGCGATAGCAATTATATGGACACTCAAAAGCAGATTTCTGCCGTCGGCGTCGCCGCCGCCGTCGGCGTCGCCGTCGCCGTCGCCGTGAGGTTCCGTATGACGTCATTTGGAGATGAAATCGTCGCCGCGGTGGTAAGTGGTAAGTGGTTCTTGAGGGAAAGGGAAAGGTTGGCGCTATCTTCTGCAGCCCTTGAGGGAGCACGGCTCAGCGCCAATCGCCGCGCGCCGCCGAACGCTGTATGTGCGAGTGAAAGGGCGCGAGGGACGCGCGCTTTCACGGGGAGTGAACGCACGGCGGAGAACAAACGCGCGTTCTGCGCCGTGCTCGCTTAAGGGCTGCAGAAGTAGGCGTCTCTTTTCTCCTTTACAATGACCATAAATGTAGAGCAAACGCGCCTTCTTCAGACGCGCGAGAGTCCGTGGGGGAGGGGGAGGGAAGGGAGCCGACGTTTAGCTGCGGCACCAAGTGCCTATTTATATCAGAGGCTCCAGCAACAGTCACCAACGCCGCACGCATTTTGAGCTAACGCGGGCAAAACGCCGATGGCGTCGACAACAGTTCTGCGTGTTGTTGCTACCAAAGCCGCTCACCTTACTTCGTATGACATTGCTCTGTTGCTATCGCATTCATTGCTTCGCCCTTAGGGCGAAACTGTGACATTTTTTTGAGTACCGCTCGTTCAGCAATGACAAAGGGAGTACCGCCGTTTCCTGTCATATAGTAAGTTTCGCGCTCGTTATCTATACACATCTGTCCCAAATGGCAGGAAAACTTACGACCACTCTATCGCCGACGTATCAAGAATAAGTGAATGGGCGCACACTTGAATATATGCGCACTGTATACGCACAATAAATGACGGACTACACCTATGGCGCACGAATGGTCGAAGCTGAATGTTTCGTGACGGTTCACAAGAATAAACGAGTTACTAGCGATAAAGCAAGTACATCTTTGCTACAAGGTATTACAGTGCACAAAACTGCTACGTTTCATGCCTTGGGCACAGCAAGAACAAATCTAACGGAACTGAGCACACCCGCGAGCGATTATGCAAGAAATAATCAGATAGTGACCTCGCCGCGAGGAACATTACTCAGTAAGAAACGTGACAAGCCGCTGCTTCAAAATATTTGCCAAATAAAGAAATGAAGAAAAAATACTAATCCTGACTGAATTCATGAGCGGAATGTTTGAATAGCTTGGAATACATATTTAGCCCCACTTTTAGAACAAGCACCATATACGCTGCTTGCGCCGTTCGGACATAGCGTAATCAGCTCCGAAAGCGCTTTTGCATGTTCTCTGAAGCTGTGATCAAAGCTTCGTGTCGTCCACCTAGTCACCGTCTACGATATCTCCGAAAACAGAGGTTTTCTAAGCCGCGCCGGCGTCATACTCTTCCATTGTAAACAAGGAGGCAACGGAGGCAGTTGAGGCAAGCAATGGACGCGTCACCATATGATCAAACATGGCAGCGCCCACGGGATCGCCGCGAAAAGGGTCAATAAGAGCGCCAAGTCGCGCAACGTCCCGGGAAGCCAACCCGCTGCGTCGAGCGCACAACAACAAAAATGCACGCGTCGGACCATAGAGCGGCAGAGAGCAGCCGCACCAAGGAAACACGAAGGCCGGCAAAACAGAAAGGAAAAGAGATGGGGCGTTGTAAAGAAAAGAGGAGCAAAATGAAAGTGAAAGAGAGAACGCGAGCCGGTGCGTCTCCCTCGCGCTGACTCGCGTTAAAAATAAGAAAAACATGAGCCCGTCGCGCCGCGACACTACGCGAACGCGGCGGGACGTGGAGTGTTTTGGCGCCATAGTCCGTGTGGGCTCGGAGGCGGGTGACCCTCTGCAGCAAGACCAGACAGGTGTGGTAACCCGCCGGGTGGCCCGACGCCTCGAGGCCCGCGCCCCTACACGGCGCACAGCACACCGCCGCGTCCCCGAAACGAACGGTGCACTCCTGCGTCAGATGGTGCTCGGCGCACTTCGTGCACACGGAGCGAGCAGGGTCGCTCCGAACGGAACAAAAGCGACGCGTGTGACCGTACGTAGCGCACTGCGTGCAAAGGGGCACATGGATGTCCTCCACCATGCGAGCCGACATCCAGCCGACACAGACTTTATGTGGCGTGATTAGTTCTGGTGGGGTACCTCAAGGATATGTGAGGTGTTGCCACCGCGTTCTTTAAATTCGCGGCCGACACCTCGGGGTCCACCCCGACCAGCCTGGCGTGTGGCTTGCGTTTCTCCGGCATGCGCACCGTCCTTGACGATCGCGTGACCGTGCAAGCGTCGACCGCCTGCTTAATGTTGGCGATCGTCTCGCGATCTTTTGCGACAACGGTGACCCCGAGACGCGTCGACCGGAGATCGAGCTCACCGATTCCGGCCTCCGAAGGGTCTACGTTTGTTTTCAGGACGGCGAGAACGTCCCTGGACGGGTCCCGCGATTCACCGATGGGCGTGAGGAACGCCAGATGTCCGGGAGGTCCCACGTCGTTCGCCGGGCCCGCCCCAAAGCCGGCGCCGCCGAAGCCACGAGGCGACGCGCGGAATCCGGGCGGAGCACCAGAGGCCGCCCCCGCGACGTCCGCGCCGCGACCGCCAGCGACGACGTCCGCGTAGGACCGAAGCGGCCCGGAGGCGGCGGCGCCCATCCCGACGCGGACATGCAGGTCCGCAGCCTCGCGTCGGGCCTCTTCCAGTTGGTGGCGCAGCTCCTGCAACGCGCCCTCTCGCCCCGCCGCCGCAGCCTGAAATTCCGCACAGATCATCATCATCGAGTTGACCTCGCGGAAGATCTGTGCCCGCACCGGATTCGAAGTTTTTGTCTTGTCTTCGAATAAAATCACCTCGATGCGCGACTGGTGGCCCGCCATGTCGGCCCAGAGGGCCCCGAGCAGGCCGGGGACCGCCGGGAACCCAATCCCGGCAGCCGGCATCGCGGCATTAAGGGACCCCGATGCGCCGCCGGAAGGGCCCGCGGCGGCATCAGAAAGTGTCGCGGCTTGAGAACCGGCGTCTCCGGCCGTGGGCGACCCCCACGAGTTGGGAGACCCGCCCACAGCGAGGAGAACGCTGTGAGATGGGCGGCGCTCTATCATATTAAGCGGTATGCCGAGCGGCCATGTTGGCTTCCAGGCCCAAGGGCCGGCGGTTGTAAGAGGTCAAAAAAGTTGTCGCAGTTTCACCTGAAAGGCGAAGCATCAATTGCGATAGCAAATTTGTAGAGAGCTATACGCAGTAATGATAGTAGCTTTATCAACTGTACAAACTTGGACATGCAGCAGCAACGGCAACACGCAGAACTGTTGTCGACGCCGTCGGCGTTTTGCCCGCGTTCGCACAAAACGCGTGCGGCGTTGGTGACTGTTGCCAGAGCCTCTGATATAAATAGGCATTTGGTGCCGCAGCTAAACGTCGCCTCCCTTCCCTCCCCCACGTCCTTTCGCGCGTCGGAAGAAGGCGCGTTTGCTCTACTTATATCGTGATTGTAAAGGAGGAAAGAGACGCCTACTTCTGCAGTCATTAAGGGAGCACGGCGCAGAACGCGCGTTTGTTCTCCGCCGTGCGTTGACAACCCGTGAAAGCGCGCGTCCCTCGCCCCCTTTCACTCGCACATACAGCGTTCGGCGGGCGGCGACGATTTCATCTCCATTGACGTCATACGGAACCTCACGGCGACGGCGACGGCGACGGCAGAAATCTGCTTTGGAGTGTCCATATAATTGCTATCGCAATAAAATAAACGAAAAACCGGTTTTGAGCCCAACCCGCGCGTCGAATGAGGTCCCTGGATGTTTAAAAACAACCCCGCATGCAATTTGGAACCCGAGAATCGAAAAAACCTACCGTTTTGGAGAAAAATGCGAGAGCCGATGAAACCGCCGAACCGACAGAAGCGCGAGCTTCTGATGCTAGTTCTGATTTGATGAGCTGTGGGGTTTCAGCCGGGTTGATGGTGATGACACCCCGGCAGATTTCCTCGGACGCCTTGGCATGGCCCCGAAAAGGGAGCTGCTGGTCTCCCACTGACAACTGGATGTCCTCAAGTAGGCGCTGCGCCATAGGTAACGATGTGACACTACTGCACACGAGAACATTTTGGTCCCACACTGGCCACAGGTGGAAAGAGCTGGACGAGTGTTCTCCCAGGTTTGCACGAATCGCGTCGCCGGCACGATCGGACGGGAGGACCGACTTGAGCTCAAAAGGAGCGCGAGGCTTCAGCACGACAATGTAGTCGTCACGGCAGAGACGAGGAGTACGGCGGGGTCGCCACTTGGGTTGACGCCTTGGCGGGGAAGGTGGTACGGTGCGCGTTCCATCTCGAGAGCGGCGCGTGGACGAGCCGGAGGCAGCCACCTGTGGCAGGGTGGCGGCGCGCGACCCTTGGCCCTTGGGCGGAGCCGCGGCCTGGGATTGCTTCCATTGCCAGAGTTTCACTATGTCGGCTAAATACTCGTGCTCCGAGGGCATGGCTTGGTCCGAGGAGGTTGTCTCCATCGTCACGACCCGAAGTGAGGGCGGGTCATGGCCCGTAACCGTGGTGGCGGCCGTCATTACGCCAGGAAAACCCGGGCGATGCGGATCTAGGCCTAACGTAAGTAGCTCAAGCCCAGCGGGGAGCCGGCGTGGAGATCAAACAAGCAGAAATTGCCTAAAAATGGGCCCACCTGGACGCGGGTGGTATCCGGGTGGAGCAGGGAACTTGGTGGTGACGATGAGTCCAGAATTTTCGAACAATGGCTTGAAAGAACGCAATAATGGGAGATCATTAACGGAGCCGATGCGGAGAGCGTCCGCCGCCTTCGAGCGGCACCCGCGTTTCGCCGCCGCCAGAGGCATCGGCTACAGTCACGCACACCAGGCGCGTTCGGCACGAACGCGGGGAAACGCGATCGGCGTCGGCAGCAACTCTACGCGTCCCACTACCACCTGCCTCACTCCTCTCCACGTCGCATTCGCTATGCAGCGCGATGCTATTTTATTGCGATAGCAATTATATGGACACTCAAAGAGGATTTCTGCCGTCGGGTCGCCGTCGCCGTGAGGTTCCGTACGACGTCAACGGCGATGAAATCGTCGCCGCGCGCCGGACCTGTACGTGCGAGTGAAAGGGCGCGAGGGACGCGCGCTATCACGGGGAGCGAACGCACGGCGGAATTCTGCGCCATGCTATCTGCAGGGCTGCAGAATTAAGCGTCTCTTTCGTCCTTTACAATCACGATATATATAGAGAGAGAAAACGCGACTTCTTCCATCGCGCGAAAGGCCGTGGGGGGTCGGGAGGGAGGGAGGGAAGGGAGGCGACGTTTAGCTGCGGCACCGAATCCGTATTTATATAAAAATGTTGCAAAGCGAGAAGGTGGTAAAGACTTCCGACGCTGCTCCATTTCGAGCTATCAGCGACCATCAGTTGCTGTGCTGGCTGGCAGGGGCGTAGCCAGGGGGGGGGGGTTCAACCCCCCCCCCCTGAAATTTTTTGCATAACCCCCTCCCCCCCCCCCTTACCCACCCTTTGTTCTCGTCGCTTCGCGCTGACATATTTCAAGAAACCGGTGCTACTATCACAATTTCATTCCTGGGCGCTTCCGTTTAGTTTGGTAATTTACAGCGAATTATGTCAGCATATGGAAAAAACTGTCACGGTGTTTGTCAAGGCTTTGATATGCTGTGAGGTTTAGGGCGAGAATGTGGCGGCCGCATTGCGCCGGCCGCATTCTGAAGCAACAGATGCGCAACAAATGAAGCAACAAATGCGGCAGCCGCTTTTTAGATGAAGGCGAAAATGCTCGAGGCCCGTTTACTTAGATTTAGGTGCATGTTAAAGACCCCAGGTGGTGGAAATTTCCGGTATACATTTCCGCCGCTTCCCTTCAGGTGCCGGTTAGGCCACACTCGCGCAGGATCTGTGCGCGAAACGTCTCTTGTTTGCGATTGCGCCCCTACGGAAGGCTGGTAGTTGCTGTTGTGTTGTGGAATCCCAAACCAGCAATGTACACACGAAGGGGTCGATGCCAGCAGTGAAAATCCACCGACTCGCAACAGAATCCACGAAACAGACAGCCCACAAGCATGGATTACTTCTGTGCGCAGTACAGCGTAAGTAAACTCTTGTTGCAGGCGCTAACAGTTTTTGTCGGAGTTCACGGGTCCTGAGAAATTGATTATGTGCACGATGCACTGAACAAGACCGGAGTTCATTCCTGCATCACTAGTACACCAATCAGTCGAAATTCTGTGAGGTACAAGGCCGCTTCCTGTTTGCACCGGCCTAAGTGAAGCAGAAATGAGTTGCACGCACTACTTAAAATGCGTATACACATGCCATGTATATGCTGTGCGGTGAAATATTCTGTACAATTATGAATCTGTTGACGTAAAGGCAAATGACGGCTGCACGCTCGCACACAGCGGAAGACACAGCGGCCCATGCACTTGACGCAGGAAATGCAACTCTCTCGTATATGAGGGAGCAGGGCGACGAAAGCTTCGAAAAAAAAAGCATTACGCGTTTTTGTGCGTATTTAAGTTTTCCAGCGCAAAGACGCAGCGAACAAGCTATTGCTATGGGAGTAGGTATAGTAGAGCACTGCACGGGCTCGGGCTTACCCGAAAGCCCGAGCCCGGCCCGGCCCGTGGGCCGGGCCGGGCCGGGTAGAGGAGTTTTTTCACGGGCTCGGGCCGGGCTCGGGCACGGCGTGTGCTTTTTGACCCGGGCCCGGGCCGGGCTCGGGTTTTCTGACGCGGGCCCGGGCCGGGCTCGAGCTTTCTGCGAGTTATTCTCGGGCTTCTCAACTCTGAAAAACATGTATTTTTCGGTCTCGGGCCGGGTTCGGGCCGGTTTCGAGTCGGGCTCGGGCCGGGCTCGGGCTTAAGGTAAAGGGGTGGCGGGCCGGGCCGGGCGGGTAACGTAGATTATTTCCGGGCCCGGGCCGGGCCCGGGTCTCGCTATAAAAGTTTTGATCGGGCTCGGGCGGGCCGCCCAATGTGAAAACGGGCCCGGGCCGGGCCCGGGCCGCAAAAATCGGCCCGTGCAGTGCTCTAAGGTATAGCCTGGACACATGTACATTTTCACGTGTATAGCCATCCTTGACTTGTGAAACGCACTTCACCCCTACGAGGACGACGCCATCTACGCTTAAATGAGATTAAACATTATAATCGTTAATCTCATTGATGAGTTTTCGAAGACTGGTCCATTCAGTGGCGCGATGAGAGACCGTCGCTCCAAACGCCCACTGTACCTGTCGTACGTACTGTATTTTACTGAGCTTACTTTACTTTTGACTTAATTTCTTCACAAGCACACGCACACGCGAGGGGGAGGGGTCCCATGTTTGTGATAGACATGTATAGAGTCTGCGTGAACAACCGATATTTATTGTCGCTCACGCCACGTAGAGGTAAGCAGACGCGGTTGAGCCGGTGAACCCCCCCCCCCCCCCGAAAAAAGTTGCTGGCTACGCCCCTGTTGATCACCCAGGACACCCTGTCGACGTTCCACGAGCTTTTGCCCGCAGCTTAATTGTCGTCGTGCGTTCTAAGGAATAACGTACTGTACAAAAGAAATGTTGAACATAGTGCTTAGACATTACTGCTCGTCGTACCTTTAAAGTTACAGCCAGAGATATTGAAACCAAAGAGTTTCTCACTATAACACCTGGAGGGTAAACTGGCGCCGCCGTCTATGCGAGTTTGTTAAAGGGCTGCCTTGTCCTCATGGGAATGACGGGATATGTGTCTGCGAGGATTATGTTGGCTGGTGTTGAACGAGGCTTCGTCTAAAACGTGGATAAGACTACAGAAATAATGCGTTCTTTAAGTAAAATCTACATAAAAGGCTTTCCTTCACCCATATTACATCTCTCAATAAAGTTTTCTCACATACAATGCAGAATCAAGCGAATAAAAGCATGAACAGACGACAAGTTGTTCCAAAGCGAGCGATAATCTTGTCGTCTGCCCTCCAACTTTAGCGGCCAGCTGATACTTTTTACGTTTCATATAATTGTGCATCCAATAGTAAGTCCTCAAAATTAAACAAAACATATTTTTGTGTAATAATAAAGCTAAAGCAGTTTTTTCACGTGCAGTTTTAGCAGGGAATGAATCATTGTGACAGACGGAACGGTGCTAGCCAGGCGCGTCTTCAAGGCGTACTGACTCTCCAAGAACGATGCCAATCTGAAGTCACAATATACCGGCATTCCAATGGATACCACAGCGCAGAAGCGCCAGTTTTCCCTCTAGATAATATAGTGAGAAACTATATGACTGGAACACTGCGACGATGGCCCATGAGCAGGGTGGGGGGGTAAGAGGCATTCTGCAAGAGTCCACCTAGTGGACTGTCCATTTTGGCTGTCTCCTGATTGGCTCTAGCTGCATGAGCGAGAAGGAGCCAGGCAGTCTCCTTTTCGCTTGTGCAGCTGGAGCCAATCGGCGACAGCCGAAATGGACCGCCCACTAGGTGGATTCTTACGGAATAACCCCCCCCCCAGGACACTCAGGAGTGAGCAGAACTTTCGCACGCATCCACACGAAATATTACTGGCCAAAGTTATTGAATTCTGCGGAACACTACGTAAGAACCTGCTAGGATTGCCAAAGACGTAAAACGCCACCAGTGAAGCCAGCAGTTCTTCTGCAACCCATACAGCCACCGGAAGTTCCATTCGCAAAAGTGGGTATGGACTTACTTGGCCCCCTTCCAACATCGTCGTCAGGAAAGCGATGGATCGCAGTTGCGACTGACTGCCTAACTCGACATGCCGAGACAATATCTCTTGTTAAAGCAAGAGCCATTGAAGTAGCATCTTTGTCACTCGCATAGTACTACGGCACGGCGCTCCTAAAGTTCTGATCATGGACCGAGGAACCATATTTACTGCCCGTTGGACACGGTCCATTATAAAATTGACGCACCCCAGTCGCAGAAAAACGACCGTACATCACCGCAGAGAAATTGACTGACTGAACGACTCAACAGAACGCTGACAGATATGTTGTCAATATACGTGTACATCGAGCACTGAACATGGGACAAGAAAATGTTGCAGTTTCACCCGAAAGGCGAAGCATCAATAGCGATAGCAAATTAGTAGAGAGCTATACAGAGTAAGGATAGTAGTTTTATCAGCTGTATAAACTTGGACATGCAGCAGCACCAGCAACGCACAGAACTGTTGTCGACGCCGTCGGCGTTTTGCCCGCGTTCGCAGCGAACGCGTGCGGCGTAGGTGACTGTTGCCGGTGCGTCTGGGGGCGGCTCGGAGGTTTTTGACGAGCTCAGAACGGGACACTTGTCGGGCAGCGTCAGAAGTCTTTACCACCTTCTCGCCTATCAACGTTTCATATAAATATTTATATAAATACGCATTTGGTGCCGCAGCTAAACATCGCCTCCCGTCCCTCCCTCCCGTCCCCCCACGGGCTTTCGCGCGACGGAAAAAGACGCGTTTGCTATTCACCGTGGGCCTCTTCGATTATGCAATCCCGGACTGTCCGCAAACCGTCCGCAGCTTCCGGTCTGACTAGCCCTGACAGAAGAGCGCGTCACAGTCACGTGATCCAGCTGTCGGGGACTGTCCGAGATTTCGGTCGAAGCACCGCGACCGGAAGTCACTCTCCTGGCTGCCGTCGTCTGCTCTTTGCTACTCGTAGATAGCCCCCTACCCAGCGTTTTTATTAGCGTGGCCTCCGCAATGGTGCAGTCTCAGAGGCGTACGTCGCCGACACAACCATGAAGCTAGCACAGTGTAATCGCAGCCTGAGCGCGTAGAACGTTTTCGCAATGCGCAGTTTATTACGTCGCGCTATCCAGCTCATTGCCTGAGAAATTTAAGTGGAATTCCCACACGGACGTAAGGAAAATCTTGGTGGTCGAAAAATATATTTTTGGCCCTAAAATTGCTGTGGAGAGACTCCGAAATCATGGTCGTGCCACGTCGCTGTTCATGCAGAAAGCACCCGCCTACATCCACAAAGCTTGCGAGACCGTCTGCTAATTAAAGACCCGACGCGTGAGAGAGCGCGTGTACACCGTCTACTAATCCTGCACGTCAAAAATCAAACGCTCGAACTTGGTAGCAGAAGGGATCAACATATATGTCAACAGCAATCCGCGAAGCTCTTATTGTATGCCACCCCAGCTACCGGCGTGAAATAGCCACACGCAATATATGATTCCTTGCACGTACGCTAGTTTCAGTTACCTGAAAAGCAAAATTTACCTGCAATTTCGTGAAACACATTAAGAAAAGCAAGCATGTGCGCCTGATCGCTGTGCTTCTTTCTTTAAAAAACGCGAAGACTAAAGCTACAGCAATTGGACGGCTCGCAAAAAACTTGCATGATGGCACACAAAGCACCGATGTAACAGAAGCGATAACTCAATGCACAGTAGTTGCCGTCTGGAGTGCTCAAAGTACGCAGAAGCACACGGAATCTTTCACAACATGGCGTCAAACACCGCGCGCATCTTTTTAAGACAGCCGTCGTCTGCTAGCTACTTGCGCTTGTCCGAGCAAACATCTGCTGACAGCTCCAACAGTGCGCGGGCAGTCCGGAACTTCCGGTCCGTGAAAAAACGAACGCGCTTCTGACAACACTCGGACTAGTGGACGGAGCTTCGGAAGCTGTCCGAGCAAAATCGAATGCGCCACAGCAGTCCCAAGCAGTCCAGGACTGTCAGGGACTGATAATCGAAGAGGCCCCGTGAGTTCACTCGCACACACAGTATACGGCGCGCGGCGACGATTTCATCGCCGTTGGACTCCATACAGAACCACACGGCGACGGCGAGAACGACGGCAAAAATCCGCCTGGAGTGTCCATATAATTGCTATCGCAATAATACTACTATTACAATCTCAGCAAGAAATGAGACCCACAACCATACTGCTGGCGTGGCGGAGAAGCTCTGAGGGGCCCGCCTCGGTCCTAAATCTCTTTATTGTGTGTACAAGGCTCGCGCTATAGGGGGCGCCACCAATCAGCGTCCTATATGTAACACTTCCCCACCCCAGACAGTCTCTAGGGCGAGTAACGAGACACTGGTTTCCTCACACGTTGGGATCTGCGTAGCAACGGCGAAGAAGCAGTGGCTTGAGGAGTGTCAGGTGAAGTTTGTGCATTGGGTACCGGTGCCGCTTCAAAATTCGGTGGTGATTCTTCACTGCTCACTTGTTCAGTCTGTGTATCAGGCGATGGTTGCGTTGGTAGCATACTGCTTGGTGAGCTAGAGTAAGGAGGATAAGAACGGTCATCCGGTCGGAGGTGGTCACCATGCCGATCACTGCTTGACCCATTTGCGAGTTCCACCTGAACGGAAGACGAACTTGTTGGCCTAATAACAGTGGCTGGCAACCATGAAGGGCCTGGTCTGAAATTCTTGACGAGGACGTGCGAACCAGGCTGTGGCAACTGAGCGTGACGTGCTCCTTTGTCCTGGTGGAATTTCTGCTTTAGTTGCTTCAACACGACATCACCTCGATGATCTGGGCACAAGGCTTTAAGTGGTGTTCGTAGTGTCCTGCCCATAAGTAGTTCTGCTGGGGTTCTGCCAGTGAGGCTGTGAGGTGTTCTCCTGTACTGAAATATCGTTCGGTGAATCTGTGTCTGGAAGTCACCAGATGCCGAATTTTTTAGTTTGTTCTTGACCAATTGAAGAACGCGCTCGGCAGCACCGTTTGATGCAGGATGATAAGGTGGCACTCTGATTCCTCTGATTTGGTTTCTCTGCAAAAATTGCAGGAATGTGACACTACTGAATGATGTGCCATTGTCTGACACAATAATGTCAGGGATGCCATGAGTGGCAAAAACTGCTCATAGACAGCTGATTGTGGCATCAGAAGATGGTGATGTCACTGGAATTACCTCAACGCATTTTGAGTAGGCGTCTACAATGACTAAGAAGTAATGTCCCTTGAATGGGCCTCCGAAATCGACATGCAGACGTGACCATGGTCTTTCAGGAAACGGCCAGGATGTAGACTGGACTGGTCGGCGCATATGCTGATATTCCTGGCACACCGCACATGATTTCACTTTGTCTGTGATGTCATCGTCGACACCAGGCCACCATACATGGCTTTGGGCAAGAGCTTTCATTTTTTCGATGCCAGGGTGACCCTCATGAAGGCGTTCAAGTACTTCTCGTCTAAGTGACGGGGGAACGACCACTCTCATTCCCCAAAGAATGGAACCGTCCTGCAGGCTGAGCTCATTTTCACGACTATTGTAATGTCTCCATTCCGGCTCATGGGGCAGCTGGCCATCATAAAGCAAATTTTCACGGATCCTTCACAAAACCGGATGTTTGCTTGATGCCTGGGCAATGGGTGTGGACGACAAAACGCGGGGATATTTGCCTTCCAACATAAATACATCCGCAGGAGCTTCCACCGGAAAATTCTTTGTTTCCAAGGGCAACCGGCTCAGTCTGTCCGCATGACATATGGTCTCTCCTGGGTGATAAACCAGGGTGTAGTCATGGGCAGACAACATGAGGGCCCACCGTATAATTCTTGGAGATACGATCTGGAATGGCCTTGTCATGGCCGAACAGTCTGAGTAACGGCTTGTGGTCAGTGACAGCTACAAAGTGTCTTCTCCAAAGGTACTGCTGGAACCTTGTGACACCAAAAATGAGTGCCAGTGCTTGTCTGTCCAGTTGACAGTAGTTTTTTTTCGGCTGGCTATAGGCTCCTGGATCCAAACGCAATGGGATGCTTCATAACATGAGCATCACGCTGGGGCAGCACAGCTCAGAGCCCAAAAGGAGAAGCGTGACAAGCAAGTACTAGTTCTTGCTTGGGATCATAATGCGCTAGGACTGGGGCTGAAGTGAGAAGTCGTTTGGCTTCAGCTACGTACTGCGTCCTCTTGTTCTTTCTTCCAGCGCCAGGAGGTTCCAGCTGACAACAGTTGATGCAATGGATGAAGTACAGCATAAAGGTTGGGCATAAACCTCCTGTAATAGTTTACCAGCCCTAGGAAACTCTGTAGCTCCTTTACATTTCTTGGAACAGGAGACTTTATGACTGCTTCAACCTTGTGTGGTGCCGTGTGTAGTCCATCAGCGTCAATGATGGGACCGAGGTACTCCACACTATCCATCATAAAGTTACACTTGGTGTATTTCAGCTTGAGTCCTCTTTCTTCCATTCTTTGGAAAACCTTGCCAAGGTTGTTGAGGTGATCTTTGTCATCCGTGCCAGTCACCAGGATATCATCAAAGTAAACCACGACGTGATGTAGGCCCTGAAGGAGAGTCTCCATCTCTCGCTGAAAAATGGATGGTGCTGCTGAGACTCCGAAAGGTAGCCTCTTGTATTGGAATAGCCCCTTTGGTGTGTTGATGGTAGTGAGCTTCCTTGAAGTGGGCTCCAAAACTAATTGCTGATAAGCATCCTTGAGATCAAGTTTGGTGAACTTGACTCCACCCGAGAGCCTGGCCCACAGTTCTTCTGCTTTAGGGATTGTGTACTTATCAACAACAGCAAGCGGATTAACCGTCACCTTGTAATCCCCACAATTGCGAAGGCTACCATCCTTTTTTAACACTGGCACAATTGGTGCTGCCCATTTAGATGAAGCGACCGCCTTCAGGATGTCTTCTCGCTGGAGTCTCGACAGCTCTTCAGACACCTTGTCCACTAATGCAAACGGAACTGTACGAGCCTTGAAGAAACGTGGTTTTGCTCCTTCTTGAACTGACAGCTTAACTGACACGCCCTGAAATGTCCCTGGTCCATCGGAAAACAATATGGAGTGTTGGTCAATTAGTTGCTGGACATCACTCAAAGCACAGACATCAGCGACAGTGAATATGGGAATGTTCAATGTCTCAATCCAATTTCTTCCTAGAAGTGATGGGGATCACCTTCAGCAATAAGCAGTGGAAGCACTCGAACGTGATTGTTATACTTCGCTGACACAGTCACCTTACCAGCTACAGGCTTGAGGTCACCACAGTAACTTCTGAGCTGGACTTTGGATGGTTGACGAGGTAGCGACGGAAATTGGCGGCGCAAAGTTGATTCTCAAATGATGGACACACTCGCCCCAGTGTCGAGTTCCATTCTGAATGGACGCCCCTGTACTTCCAGCTGCACCGTGAAAGGTTTAGGTGCAGGAACATTGGGCCTTGGGACCAAGTTTCACATGTTGTAGACAGTTTCTTCGTCAGATGAAGAGACGGCGCTGCGCTGTACTGACTTGGGCGTGCTGTGGTGTGAGTCGTCAACTGCGTGCACACGAACCTGCTTGTTAGCATTATTTTTCTTGAACTGTTGAGTGGACGCTCGATGGTTGCTTCCAGCGTCTCTCGACTGACGCACCCTTGCTAGGTGACCGACCTTTCTCCAGTAACTGCAAATTTTGCGAATGTGCGGACATTCCGTGGCATAGTGGGCGTCGCCGCACCGATAGCAGCTCACATGTTTTTTATCCAACATCATGAGCAGATTTACATTCGCAGAAACAGCCCCTTCCGTTACGCAGAGCTCCGACGCGTCGCGCTTGGCAGACTCCATGGCGAGAGCAGTCGACACCGCGGTTTCGAGTGTGACATTCGGCTCTTCTAGCAGGCGCGCCTGCGTCTGCCTGTCCCTTATGCCGCATACGATACGGTCACGAAGCAGGTCCTTCAGAAATGTGCCGAACTTGCAGTGTTCTGAGAGCTTCTTGAGGGCGGCAACGAACTCGCTCACTGATTCACCCCTTCCCGAACGCGACTATTTAACTTGAATCGACTCACCACTATCGACGGCTTTGGCGGAAAATGGTCGCTCAGCGTCTTCAGGCAGTTTTCAAGGGTAGTCTCAGTCGGCTTATTCGGTGCAAGAAGGCTTCGCAGAATCGAGTAGGTGCGTGACCCGCAGCAACTGAGGAACACCGCGCGTTTCTTGGCGTCCGGCACCTCGTTCGCCGCGAAGAATTGCTGCATGCGTTCCAGGTACTCTTGCCAGGGACCACTGTCTGGATCGAACGGGTCAAGTGAACCGTACTTTGGCATCTTGTAATTATGGAGTTTTACCCTCGTCGCCAAATCTGTTACAATCTCAGCAAGAAATGAGACGCACAACCATACTGCTGGCGTGGCGGAGAAGCTCTGAGGGGCCCGCTTCGGCCCTACATCTCTTTATTGTGTGTTGTTAGCTGAGGGACTAGCGGCACCTATCGGCAAGCGGGAGAAATACCTTGTGCGACTGCCGAGCGAGGCGGGAAGGAAGAGATCACGTGACGACGAGCGTTCGAGCAGTGATGTTCCGTGCAGGGAATTTTCCCTTTTTCAGGGAATTTTCAGCCGTCATTTTGGACAAAAGGGAAAAAGGGAATCTTCGCAATATTGCAGGGAATTTCTGGAATGGTGAAATTCCTCTGTAATGCCCAAAAAATAGCAACAAGATGCGCTTTCGGATTCTGCAATTGTTTCCGGCGTATGCAGCAGGCAAAAGCATAGCCTTTGAGATTCGTTATTGTTACTTATATAAAGCGATTTCTTGTTTACTTTGCGTGTTTGATTCGGAACCCACATTTCCACAACGTATTCACAGCACATGGGCTCCGAGATTGCTACGTGACATCGTAGTGGAAGACCTTATTGTTTCGTTATGAATGGGCTACAAGCCACAAGCATCCAATCCAAAGAATAATCAAAAGAGGAGCATAGGAGCGGCAACCGGGTGTTTATTTGAACGTTTTGCTTGCGTCAGTTGTTTTGTCATAAACAATGGCCTCCGATGAGAGCATGGATGACGGCTCCGGACCATCAAATCCTAAACAGGCAAAGCAAACGAGAAAAAAGTTTGTGAAGTTGTTTCGCTCGGAGTGGCTCAGCCTGCCGGAATTTAAAGGATGGCTTGTAGAGCACACGACTACCGAGGCGAAGTGCAAAGCCTGCGGCGTGACAATCAAATGCGGTAAGAGCGACCTTTTGAAGCATGCTAAAACCGCGAAACACCTGGCAGCAATAAGATCGATCAATTGCACACTGTCGATAAATGCTGTTTTTGAGAGAGCCCAAGCTGTAACTGACCCGGTCAAGACAGCGGAGATTAAACTGGCAGCTTTCTTCGCAACTCATAATGTCGCTTTTGAAGTTGTGGATCACATAGTGCCGCTGCTGAAAGAAATTTCACAATCCAAGGTACTAGATCAAGTGACATTGGGCAGAAAAAATGTACCAACATTGTGAAGAACATTCTGGCGCCTGTTGAGACAGAGGAACTGGTTCAAGCGCTGCGAGAAACGGAGTTTTCTATTTTAATAGATGAGAGCACCGATATCAGCAGTCAGAAAGAACTGTGTGTCTTGGTACGGTATGTGGACCAGTCTTCAGGAAAAGTAAAGACAGATTTGTTGGAACTTGTTCAAGTGAACGCAGCCGATGGGACAGCTGAAAGTGTGTTCTCAGCCCTCGAACAGTGTTTCGAAAAGAGGGGCATTCCACTAAAAAATATCATAGGCCTCGCATCAGATAACGCCAGCGTTATGGTGGGAAAGCATAACTCCGTAATGACACGTTTGATGGAAGTTAATAAGCATCTGGTGGTTATTCGATGCATATGCCACTCAGCGCATCTTGCTGCCAGTGCTGCTGCTGCATGCCTGCCAAGAACCTTGGAAGAGATGCTGCACAGCATCGTAAACTACGTTTCGGGAAGTGCAAAAAGATCTGCAATCATAGTAGAAATTCAGGAGCTTTTCCGAATGGAAAAACACAAGCTTTTAAAGCCGTCCAACACTCGCTGGCTAGCGTTGTTTAACTGTGTGAACCGGCTGTTGGAACAGTGGACTGCTCTAGAGCACTTCTTCCTCGCTGCACGTGTGGAGGACAAGCTACTTAGTGCAGATCGATGCCTTGAAGCGATGAGAAACCCTTACAATAAGGCGTACCTGTTTTTTCTCAGGTTCTCTCTAAAGAGCATCACAGTTTTTAATGCTCTGTTCCAGTCGGAGAAAGTGCTCGTGCATACGCTACATCACGAAAGTGAGAAGCTTATCAAGAACTTTCTGTTGAATTTTGTCACAGCCAAACAGCTGCAGAGGAAGGGCTGCGACGTGAATGAGAATGACCCTGGCACATATGTTCCCCTCGAACAAGTCTACATAGGAAGTGAATGTGAGGAGCAACTGGCTGTGATTGAAGGGGACATCGCAGGAAAGAGCGAGTTCAGAAAGAGGTGTCTGCAGTTTTATGTCACCGTAGTTCAACAACTGAAGTCACGACTGCCCTACAAAGACCCGCTGATAAAGGAAATGTCGTTTCTTCAGGCCGATGTTGCCTTATCGTATGAAGGCCACGAACAGGTGCCATCGCTCCCTGAGCTGGCAAAAAGGTTTGCGGAAAGATTGAACTCATGTGATGTTCAGCTGGAATGGAGGCAGCTCCCAGCTTCCCTTTCAGAAGCTCAAAAAGCTTCTCTTCGCGAAATGAATGTTGACGTCATGTGGAAGGAAATCGGGCAAATTAAAGACTTCAAAGACGAACTACAGTTCAGGGGGATGTGGCGAAACTCGCACAACTTTGTCTGTCCATTCCACATGCAAATGCAGACGCTGAACGGATTTTCTCGTGGGTGAGTGACGTGAAAACACGCAAGCGCAATAAGCTAGGCAGTGATACATTGAATGCCACGATGGTGATGCGTTCTAGATTTCACTCAAAAGGCACCTGCTGTAACAGCTTCAAGGTGACGCCAAAGCACATCAAACTGCACACACAGGACAACACTCGAGTGAACTAAACGCAGAGGCCAACAGACCGCTCGAGGGATCGGTTTGCCTTCGCATTTGCCCAAGTGGGCTGACATTTTCTAGTCATTGTGCCGTGCTCCGTACGTTATATATGTGAAATCGTTTGCCTTTTTTTTTCGTTCGTGGCACCTAAATTTTTCGCTGGTCGACTGAAAAGTTTCTTAGTCACTTTGCGCAGGTCACAACTCACTTCATATTTATTAACGTGTTTTCTTTCAGTTGGGTTGAAGAATTGGTGCTCATCTAGTCAATAAAAAGTTAAACTGCTCCCCAAAGCTTGGTCTTTCTTTAAAACCATTTAGTCAACATTGATGAAAAGCTGGCGTGCTGTTTATGCTGTTTGTTATAAAATGTGGAGGGTATAGATTTCGCGCGTCTGCTAGCCTTAGTAATATACACAAATGTGCACCCGCATTTTGTCCGCATCGCACACCTCCGCTGCAGCTTATGGTGCATCCAGACGAAGGACCGAATCCGGATTTGCAGGGCCGGACGGCGCGTCATATGACCTCACATCAGCGATCTGATTCGTGCGAATCGCTGATGTGAGGTCGCTTGACGCGCCGTCTGGCCCTCCAAATCCCTCGGAGTATTAGAAGCCAATCTCGAAGGCCATGCTTTTGTGTTGTGCAGGAGCGCAGGCGCCTGAAAGAATTGCACGAGCCGTAATATATATATATATATATATATGTGTGTGTGTGTGTGTGTGTGTGTGTGTGTAATTCGTTAGTGCAGGGAAAAATCCGGGGATTTTCTTCGACATATTCAGGGAAAAATGCTCGAAATAGGGAATTTTCATGCCTCGGAAAGGGAATTTTTAGGCGCAGTACGGAACATCACTGCGTTCGAGGCGTGAAGACGCGGCCGCCTAGATGCTGATCATGTAATCCGAATGCATTGTTAATAAATCAAGTTGTTTTTAGTCATCGATCGTGCCATCATATGTGTCAACCCCTGACATGGCGACGAGGATTCGTTAAGTATACCAACGCGGACAAGCAACTGGAGAACATGCAATATTCAACGCGAGCGAACAACGACAGAAATGGCAAGTGACATGGCGGCACAAACGAGCACGCAGCACGGCTGAAGCAACGACGGTGTGAGGACAAAGCTGAACGAGGTCAACGACGCGGGACGAAAGCGAATCGGAACGTCCCTGGCCTCCACGGTGTCGGGGAACGACGTCCCATTACCGAAACGAAGCACAGCGTGCAACGACCGAACAACCACCATGGCGGATCGAGACGGCGAAGTGAAGCACTCAACACTCAACGATGAGTACGGGAGTGACGAGCCACGCGGAGACGCACAACGAAGCAGATTTTTCACCGAAACGCCCACGACAGCACGAAGTGTAAACGCGAGCGGCACAACGGAGCTCACGATGCTCGCGACGACGATGCAAATGATGGCGCGACTGTTGCAACGACAAATGGAATCGCAAGGCAACCCAGCAAACACGGTAAACGGCAACGAGGCTACACGACAGGCCAACGAAAATGCTGCAATCCAGATCACTACAATGCCCGACCTCACAGCAACTCTCCCAAGGTTCTTCGGAACAGACAACGAGAGCGTAGGCGAATGGATCACTTCAGTGGAGAGCATGCGGGAGAGATCTTCATGGAACGACATGGCTATGCTAAACACCGGAATATCCAGACTTCGTGGACGCGCAGCAGCTTGGCATCGCACACACGGCGTAAGCCTCAAGAGTTGGACGTCTTGGGTAGCGGCACTACGAAAGGAGCTTGACAAGCAACCACTGTTTTGCGAATGGGTGGAGAACGTGAACGCACGGCGACAGAAGGAAGACGAAACCATCACCGACTACATGTATTGCCGACTGCAACGCATAAAACGCGGCAAGTACGCACTAAGTGACGACGACATCGTGGACTGGTTAATTCAGGGCGTGCGCTTGGAAAGTGCAAGACCCGTGCTCGCGGCTTTTCACGACCTGAGGAAAGGGAGCGTGTCGGAATTCATCAACTACGCACGACAATTCGACAGGCGCAAGGCTTCGACGAGAAGCGACGGCACACACGCGAAGACATCCCCACGGAACGAGCCACAAAAAAAAAAAAAAAAAAAAGATACGAGAGATGATCACCAGCAAGGCAAGCCCACGAGACTTGCCGCGGACATTTGCGCTCGCTGCCTGCAACGGGGCCACCGCGCGAAGGATTGCCCGAGACCCGACACACGAACTGAGGAGGAGAAGGTAGCCGCCGCGCGACGAAAGGAAGAGCGAGCAGCACGAGAGCAGCGCACCAACCGCATCGTGACGGCGCGCTCGGAGGATAACGTAATCCTCGTACCCACGAAGATCAATGGCGTAGAGACGCTAGCGCTATGGGACACGGGATCAACAGCGACTCTAATATCGTCAGCGTTTGCAGAACAGCATAACTTCGATGTTGTGCTAGACACGGAGTGCATACTCAAGGGACCATTCGGAGACTCAACAGCTCCCATCGGAGCACCACAAGGGCATATCGCCATCGAGAACGCAAGTGCAACCGTCGATGTAAAAGTGGTCAACGACTTGCCACACGATGCCGTCATAGCGACTGACTGGTGACAGTGCATCACATTTGATTACATTGAGCGATACACGAACGGAACACATACGCTTGAATGGATAGCGAAAAACGGCTCACAAGAAGCGCCAGAAATGCAACGCGAGAAAAACGACATCCCACAACAACCTCTGCTTAAAAATAAAAACGAAGAAGATGCTACAGCAGTGTGCGGAACAGTCACCGCGAACAGTTGGCACAAGCAAGGGAGTCCCAAGCTTCTTTCACCGGAGGAAGTGCGACGTGCGATTTCACAAGTGCAACCGGCAGACTTCACCACGGATGAAACAGAAAGGATGAGGTCAGTGCTGAATGCAAACATAAATGTTTTTACAAATCCCGGTAACGAACTAGGTCTATGCACGCATGCCGAGTACACGATTGACCTCAATGACGAGAAACCAGTTCGTATGCAACCATATACGACGAGTGATGTGAACAGAAAGTTCATAAGGGAAGAAACCGAGGACTGACTGAAAAAGGGCATCATCCGCAAGTCGAGGTCAGCATACGCCTCACCTGTGGTTGTTGTGGACCAGCCACACCACGAATCGACACCGAAAACAATGTGCGTCGACTATCGTTTTCTGAAAGGGAAAACTGTGAAACGGGCTTACCCAATGCCAAGAATCGACGCACTACTCCGCAAAGTGTCATGATCGCGACTTTTCTCGAAACTTAACGTGAAGAAAGCATTTCTCAATGTCCCAATACGCGAAAGCGACATCGAGAAAGCAGCATTTGTGACCGAAGACGGATACTATGAGCCGACACGCATGATTTTCGGCTTGTGCACAGCACCGTCAACCATGCAGAGCATCATGAACGAAGGCCTGCAACCGCTCATCGACAGCGGACACGTCATTGTGTATATGGACGATATATGCATCTTTACCAACGACACTGAGCAACACATCCGAGCTTTGAACGATGTTATGAAGACTCTGACAGACCTTAACCTACGAGTGAACTTTAGGAAGTGCACTTTTGCTGCTGACTTTATCAGCTTCCTTGGGTACAAAATTTCAAGAGATGGAGTTGCCACAGATTCACGACGTACGAGTGCCATAAAGAACTACGAACAACCACGTCGAAAGAAACCGCCGCGATGGCTGGAAGACTACGTCACAGAGTATTGCGAGGACGCAATAGATTGAAGACCCAGCCGTGTTAGCTGAGGGACTAGCGGCACCTATCAGCAAACGGGAGAAATACCTCGTGCGACTGCCGAGCGAGGCGGAAAGGAAGAGATCACGTGACGACGAGCGTTCGAGGCGTGAAGACGCGGCCGCCGAGATGCTGATCGTGTAATCCGAATGCATCGTTAATAAATCAAGTTGTTTTTGGTCATCGATCGTGCCATCATATGCGTCAACCCCTGACAGTGTACAAGGCTCGCGCTATAGGGGACGCCACCAATCGGCGTCCTATATGTAACAACTACCGTAGGCAAATTATGCGTACAATAACGCACTGCAAGGGACAGCTCGAATGACACTTTCCAAATCGTTTCTGGCCGGACCGTCACCACCCTTAGACGCAATGCTACCTGCAGATGAGACCTCCGAAAATGACTATGATATCAGTGACTTCATAGAAAGAGCTGAGGAGGCACGGCAGCTGGCGCGACAGCGCATTCAACAGCAACAGCCAATCAACACGAATCGACATAACTTGCTACGAAGAGACGTTCAGTACGTGGTATGGGTGTGGACTCCCATACGGGGTATGGGTATGGACTCCCATACGGATGCGTGGCCTATCCGAAAAACTTCTTCGTCGTTATTTTGGCCCGTACAGGATAATTCGCCGACTTGAACTACGAAGTTGTCCCAGCAGGTCAAATAACCTCATGACGACGCCGGCATCGCACAGAAGACGTTCATGTCCGAATGAAACCTTACTACGACAGAAAATAACTGCTTTCGCCAACAAGCATTGCAAATGACAAGCTGGAAACCACCGCCTTCTTTATAAGCATCGGGACGATGCACTCTTGCAAGGGGGGCAATGATAAAAGATGCATTCAAATCACGCGCGCCAGCCATCTTCCGCGCCCATCCAGTTCTAAACGGCTACGTGCGGAAGATAGCAGAAGCGAAGCGGGCAACAGGAGCTCACAAGGCACGTGCGATGTCACTAGCGCGGGGAACGAGGAAAAGAAGACATGTTGAACTGTGTATGTTGGAGAAGACTGTGTATGTTGGAGCGAGACTCTCGCTTAGCTGTTTGTCCGGCACAAGTTCGCCCAACGTAAACTAATTAAAGCACCTTCACTAAACTGTGAGTTACAATATCACCTCGTTTTTACACCTGCTACCGCCAACTCCGCCAGATCGATATGAAGGCGTATTTGTCCTTGCATATTATTAATTATCTTTGGTGCCACTAGGCGCTAGGGAACTTGCACGTCTCCTTGCGCTAAGACCGAGCATTTGCGACAGTTATATATTGCAGAGATTGACTGGGTTACAGTGACATGTGAAACTACCCCGAAGGAGTGTTCAGATATTTCATTCGATGCGGCCTTGGCATATACTTCTAAACAGATTGCCTGTTCTCATTCAAGTGTCAGTGGCTCGTCATCCTCACTTTAGGACCTAATTATTTCTCCTAGAAGTGTAGATGATTGCGCAACCGATGTCTGCGATGAATTATCAGACCATAAATTAATATATTTATCTTGTAGTGTCAAGCGCCGGTGCCCTCAACTCAAATGAAAAAAATCCTCGGCCCTTCCACTCCGTGAAGATGGTTAACCAGCGGACCTAAAACGTGTGGCCACAGTGTTCATCACTCGGTTAATCTCGAAGGCTCATTGAAGTGTTTCTCAATGTTGAGGTTACACACACATTCGGCTGCGGCGGGCAGAACGACTTCACTGACGGTATGCCCGCACTCCGCCGTTGTCGCTTGTGTTCGATGTCCCGAGTTTGCTCGGCGGTGTGGTTAGCAGCATTCGCCTACCATTGCCGCTTGCGATTCTTCGAAAATAAATTGCTTCAAAGTTATATATGTTCTTCTTCTTTCTGGGGTTTTACGTGCCAAAACCAGTTCTGATTATGAGGCACGCCGTAGTGGTGGGCTCCGGATAATTTTTGACCACCTGGGGTTCCTTAACTTGCACTACACCGTAAGCACACGGGAGTTTTCGCATTTCGCCTCCATCGAAATGTGGCCGCCGCGGCCGGGATTCGATCCCGCGACTTCGTGCTCAGCAGGGCAACGCCTTGGCTGACTGAGCAACCCCGGCGGGTAAATTATATATGTCCGTTACGTAAGACAATGAATGGCTCATACTCCCGCAAACGCGGCCTCCCCATTACGACGACAGAAGAGAAGTGAAATTCTACGGACAAATGATGAGCGGCGACGCAGCCACCTGTGGAAGACGACGAACACGGGGGCAGTGGCACGAGCGCGTGCCGAGCACAAGCGCAACCAGAGGGGCGCCAACGAGCCAGCTGCGGAAGAAGACGACGAGGTTCGAGCCAATGCTGATGATGATAGTTTTCAGTACACAGGCAATTTCGCCTAGCCATATACGATTTCGCCTAGACATATAAAGCTTCGCTTTAATACAAGCATTACGTCGCTGCAGATGCTTTCCAAATCGCATATTGACTGTGCGCTACACTGATGTCATTTGGAAGTGACACAGTCAAAACGTTAAAGGGGCCCTGCCACACTCTTAGAGCATGGTAAATAAATCGTACTAGACGCGATAGAATGCTTCCGCGAACACTTGAGCCATACTTCGACGGAGCGGGTAGCTCACTGTTGCTGTGAAGAAGGGTCATGCTTTCCTACGGCGCTGTCAAGTCCCCGCCATCAATGATGACGTCATGGCACCCTTATACGACTATTGGCTAGGTGTGCGAAAACGTATGCGAAATATTAACTTTATCAACGGCCACAAAAAATGTCTGCAACGGTAACAACGTTCATGAAGCTTGACGTGCTAGAGAGAGAGAGAGATAAATTTAATGATGCGTAATGCAGAGAGGTCGGCCTGAGGTAAATTCCTCTAGCCAGCTACTCTGCGTTGGGGGAAGGGGAAGAGGGAAAGAAAGAGGGAAGAGGCGCATGATGGGTGACGATGATGAGAGAAGGAGGATGTAAAACATATGGCAAGCACGTACTAGAAAATGACGTGCTAGAAAATTACGAAATACCACTGCGTTCAGAAGGTCCATGGAAAAATCCACCTTTGTATTTCCGGTATTTGGTAGCTGTCGTCTGCTCCAGGTCTGCGGCCTCCTCCGCAGCGCAAGTTTTTCGCGTCACTGGTTTCTCTGACCGCTGTCACAGTCCGCGTCTGCGCGTTCTAGTGCAGACGCGTTGCGCTTTGCGCGTAAAATTTGGGCACACATAGATTCACTTAAACGCAATTAGACACGCCGTGGCGTATGTGGCTTTCGCAGCTGTGGAATTTGTGCCAGACGCGCTTCACAAGCGTTTTGCTGAAAATGGACACAGAACTGCGACGTCGACGTGGGATTTTTGGCTGCAATGGCTGCGAGAGTTTCAAAAATGCACTGCGTCGGTTACAGCAAGACCAGTAGCTTCGGAAAGCCTCGTTAGATGATATCCTCTGAGTTTACTATAGCGTGCCGTAGGCGCTAAAACCGAAAGTAGCGGTATCTAAGTGAACATCCAAAACCAAATTTAAACTGCGCGCCACCTTCAAGTTCAGTGGGCAAGAGCTTCGCCTACTGAACGCCCCCCCGCTCCGCCGTAGCCTCCGCATTGCAAGCCGTTGAAAAAAAGTGGTCGCAGTTTCACCTGAAAGGCGAAGCATCAATTGCGATAGCAAATTTGTAGGGAGCTATACGGAGTAATGATAGTAGCTTTATCAGCTGTATAAACTTGGACGTGCAGCAGTACCGGCAACACGCAGAACTAATGTCGACGCCGTCGGCGTTTTGCCCGCGTTCGCACAAAATGCGTGCGGCGTTGCTGAGTGTTGCCGGAGCCTCTGATATAAATAGGCACTTGGTGCCGCAGCTAAACGTCACCTCCCTTCCCCCCCCTCCCCCCCCCCCCCCCACCGCCTTTCGCGCGTCGGATGAAGGCGCGTTTGCTCTACATATATGGTGATTGTAAAGGAGGAAAGAGACGCCTACTTCTGCAGCCCTTAAGGAGGCACGGCGCAGAACGCGCGTTTGTTCTCCGCCGTGGGTTCACTCCCCGTGAAAGAGCGCGTCCCTCGCGCCCTTTGACTCGCACATACAGCGTTCGGCGGCGCGCGGCGACGATTTCATCTCCATTGACGTCATACGGAACCTCACGGCAACGGCGACGGCGACGCCGACGGCAGAAATCTGCTTTGGAGTGTCCATATAATTGCTATCGCAATAAAAGAACGGGAGCACTGCGGCAGGGATGAAGGGCGATCTTTGAATGGCGCTGACTCCATTTCTACTGAACGCAACAAATACATTTTTCTTCAAAATAGTTCTAAAATTGGGTCCTTTCATGTGAAATGCTTCGCGTGACTTGTATTCAAAATCTTGCGGGGCCCCTTTAAGTTTAGGTATTTTTGTGCCTTGTACATCATAAATTTTATCACAGACACGTAAAAAAAAGGCAGCCGTTTTTATCCTTCGATAAACAGAGAAAGGATTCATTTGTCGAGCGGATTCGACAAACAGAGAATGGAGCAAGAGCTTCTGTTAGGCCACGTGGCATTGAGCTCTTGTTCCTCTTTTTGCAACAAAGAAGAAATAAACTTCAACTTCAAAAGCGTAAGATAAGACAGTATCAAAAGATGAAGTCCCCTCCTCCCTTCCCTTTTAAGGTGCCGTGTAGAGTCGCCCTAAAATTAACGCCTCTTTAGAGGGCGTAGTAGAGTTATAGTTGAAACTAGATCCGAAAAAAATGTGCGGATGACATTTCGGCTGCATGTCTCATAAGGCATGCCCAGTTACTTCGCCAAGTAAATAAATTTGAGACGCATTCATGAAAACTAGTGCATAGCGTTCGTAATACCAGTGCATAAGCAAGGCTGTCGGCAGCAAATTGCTAATTACCAACCCATATCCCTCACTCACAATCCTGCAAGTTATTACAGCATATTATAGTCAACTACCTGAATGATACTTTTAATAAACGCAATATTATTTCCCATGCTTAACACGGGTTTAGACGCAGATTTTTTACAATTTTAGTGATCATTGTAGTCCATCATTCGAGCGCATGATGGACACAGTTCTGCGAGGCTTAAAGTGGCACACATGTTTGTGTTATCTTGACGACATTGTAGGTTTCGCGCCTGACTTCACCAAGCACCTCGAACGCCTTCGGCATGTTTTAACGTGTTTATCGAACGCCGGCCTACAATTAAACATAAAGAAGTGCCGATTTGCTGCGCAGCAGCTCACGATACTTGGCTATGTGGTATCCAAGGACGGCGTTCTCCGAGACCCCGACAAACTTCGCGCCGTTGCCGAGTTTCCCAAGCCAACGTCCATCAAAGAATTGCGCAGTTTCATCGGTCTGTGCTCCTACTTCCGATGCTTCATTCGGAATTTCGCCGCCATCGTATCGCCCCTGACGAAGCTCCTAGGGGGCAACGGACTCCTCACCTCGTGGTCGTCAGAGTGCGACGAGGCGTTCACTAGTCTTCGTCGTTTGCTGACTCCCCCCCCCCCAATTTTGCGCCACTACGACCCGACGGCCCCTACAAAGGTACACACAGATGCCAGCGGTGTTGGTCTTGGCGCTGTCCTCGCGCAACGCAAGCAAGGGTTCCCTGAGTATGTCGTTGCTTATGCCAGCAGAACGCTTACGAAAGCCGAGAATAATTATACCGTGACTGAAAAAGAATGTCTCGCGATCATCTGGGCTCTTAATAAGTTCCGGCCATATTTGTATGGCCGCCCATTTGATGTCATCACGGAACACCACGCACTATGTTGGCTGGCGTCGTTGAAAGATCCGTCCGGCCGTCTTGCACGTTGGGCACTTCGCCTGCAAGACTACGACATCCGCGTACTCTACCGCAGCGGGCGACACCACTCGGGCGCCGATGCCCTCTCGCGCTCTCCCTTGGCTGACAACAATATATCTCGGTTGACTGTGTCTTCCATCGACCTTCGCACCATCGCTTCCGAGCAGCGCAAGGACCCCTGGATTGCGTCGATTATAGGCTGGCTCTCTGATCCATCGACCAGGTCAACAACCCGCGCGTTGCGCCGTCAAGCTCACCATTTCGCCATTCGCGAGGACCTGCTTCACCGGCGCAATTATAGCTCCGACGGTCGCCAGTGGTTGTTAGTAGTGCCTCGCAGCCTGCGTTCCGAAATATGCGCAGCTTTCCACGCCGATCCCCAGTGTGCCCATGCTGGCGTTTTCAAGACTTACCAGCGCCTTCAACAGCGCTACTACTGGCGAGGGATGCACAGCTCCGTTCAAAAGTTCGTACGCTCTTGCCCCGATTGCCAGCGCCGGAAATCTTCACCCCGCCTCTCGCCTACTGGGCTGCAACCTTTACCTTGCCCCACCCGGCCCCTTGGGCGCGTCGGTATAGATTTGTACGGGCCCCTTCCTATGACTTCGGCTGGAAACCGTTGGGCCATTGTGGCAGTTGACCATCTTACGCCATACGCTTAAACTGCGGCGCTTCCGGAAGCTACAGCGCGCGACGTTGCCTCCTTCCTGCTTCGTCGATTCATCCTACGTCATGGGCCACCCCAGGAGCTGCTCAGTGACCGCGGACGGGTCTTCCTCTCCGAAGTAGTTGAAGCTGTCCTCAAAGAGTGCCACGTTGTTCATCGCACAACAACGGCGTACCATCCTCAAACCAATGAAGTCACGGAACGATTCAACCGTACGCTCGGTGACATGCTCTCAATGTACGTCTCCTCCGATCACACGAACTGGGATGCCATTCTGCCTTTCGTCACCTACGCGTACAATACCGCTATGCAGAGCACTACTGGGTTTTCGCCATATTTCTTGTTGTACGGCCGGCACCCATCGCACACCATCGATACAATGCTACCATACCGGCCCGACGCATCTGAATGTGTGCCCATTTCTGATACGATGCGACATGCCGAAGAGTGCCGCGACCTCGCCCGGGGGTTTACCTCTAAAGACCAAGAGCGCCAGAAGAACACTCGCGGTGACACCACCTCTGCGCCCACCTTTCTTCCTGGAGCGCTTGTGTGGCTCTCAGTTCCTTCCGCTGCACCTGGTCTGTCTTCCAAGTTAATGCCCTAGTATTAAGGTCCCTACCGCATCGTCGAGCGTGCATCACCCGTCAACTATGTGATAGAGCCCGTTGAACCATGGTCGGACATGCGCCGTCGCGAACGCGACATTGTCAACATCGAGCGTCTCAAACCGTATTATGACCCACTAATAGTGACAAACTGTTAGGTCGCCGGACGGCTCCCTTTTTCGTCCCCGGGGTAATTGTAGTGAAGAAGAGGGACGATGCCGTGGGGCATCCTTACCAGCGCTGTCTAGTGGGTCAGTCTCTCCAGCGCATCGCTCGGACTACGCCGCTCGCGTTTGTGGTTCCTTGAACTGACCCAACGGTTGGCCCTAACGCCTGTGAGCAATAAACGCCTTTACACAATCACTACGTTATTGGAACCATTGACGAACTTGCAAGAATACTTAATAATGGAGGCATGGCGATTTAAATTTTTTCTGGTCTTCTAAGGCCTCTGATAGGGTGCCTCACAATAAGCAAATAATTGAGACGAAATAAATCATATTTCATCCATGACTTATCAACTAGGTACTCTCATATTTAGCTAACCGTGGACGGTTCGTTGATATTAGCGGCCACTTTTTTCCTTTTCACTACGCGTTTATTCAGCAGTTAGACAAGTTTGAGTGTTGTTGCCAATATTATTTAAATATATAGTACCGATCTTGTGGAAGAGGTTGAACTTTTTGTATCAGTCGAACGTTTCGCAGATGAGTGCGTTATCTTCAAATCTGTTGATTGTGTGTCTTATCATATGGTGCTAAACGAAAATTTATGAGTGTGGGCAGAGTGGTGGAGGGAATCGGACGTGGCTATCAAGTTCAAATTATGACCGCTCAAAACTTATATTTGGGCTAGATTGTAATTCCTATTTGGAACAACTTCAGGGCGCAAGAAAACACGCTCACTACCCCCCCTACCCCCACGCACTCACACGCCCATACACTCAAGACACGACCACCCCATTCAGACACACACTCAATACAGTCTATATATATATATATATATATATATATATATATTGCGAGACAGCTGTTCAACCTCGACGGTTTATTATGCAGGCCGCACGCTGAAGAGAATGACGCTGGCCATGACGATGGGTATATACAGATGGAGAAGATGAAGGGGTAATATAATGCTCACACAATTACCCCCGCGCATGGAAGCGGCCAACCTGGCCGCTGGCTATGGCGGCGAACGCCGTATGAAAGGCTTTAAACGTGAAACATGCACAATCTCTGTGGTACGGCAGCCGCCGTCCAAAGGCGTAACAACGGGAGTGACACGATAGTTAACTGGCGAAGTCTGTGCCTGAACAGTGTAGGGCCCGACAAAACGGGACTGAAATTTCTCGCATAAGCCAGGAACGCGAACTGGAGTCCACAGCAACACTTCGTGTCCAGGCTGGAAGGAAACAACACGGTGGGATGCATCATAGCGAGTTTTGCGGTCTTGTTGACTGGCGTCGGTGTTGAGGCGGTTGTGTTGGCCACACTGGGCAATGCGCGAAACAAATTGCTCGCACATTGATGTGGACGAGGGCACGGGGACGTCAAAGAAAGAGACGTCGAGGACAGTGATCGGTTGACGACCATACACAAGGAAAAAGGGCGAGTACCCCGTTGTGCGTTGGACGGCCGTGTTGTAAGCGAAGGTGATGAATGGGAGAATAATATCCCAATTGGTGTGGTCAGGATTGATGTACATTGATCATGTCGGACAGCGTACGATGAAAGCGCTCTGTGAGGCCATTAGTTTGAGAGTGGTAGCTGGAAGTCGTTTTATGGATGGTATTGGACGAACGGAAAACATCGTCGAGAAGTTTAGACAGAAAGGTCCTGCCGCGGTCACTCAAAAGGATACGTGGGGCTCCGTGTCGTAAAAAGATGGCTTCCAAGAAAAAGGATGCAACCTCCGCTGCGGAACCGGAAGGTAGTGCGGCTGTTTCAGCGTACCGTGTCAAGTGGCCTACAGCTGTGACAATCCATCGTTCACCGCCAGCCGATAAGGGTAATGGTCCATACAAGTCGATACCAACGACTGCGAAAGGAGCTTCAGGACACGGGACAGGTTGTAGCAGTCTAGCTGGAGGTGAGGTCAGTCGTTTGCGGTGTTGGCAGATCGAACAGGAAGCCAAGTATTTTGCTAGGCTTGTTGCAAGTCCAGGCCAAAAGAAGCGGCTGCGAATTCGCTCTAAGGTTTTATGGAAACGAAAGTGACCGGCAGTGGGATCGTCATGAAAGGTCTCCAGTATCTGGGTCCGAAGTGATCGGGGAACCTACAGGGACCCAACGGTGTCCTTCGGGATGAAACACGTACCGGTAAAGCACCGAATTTTCAATCTTGAAGTTCTTCAGCTGCCGACGGAGTCGAGCGTTAGGTGTGCGAGAGGATCCCCGAATACGTTCCATAACGCAGTGGCAGTAGAAGTCACTACGTTGGCAAGTTGCAAACGTATGATAATGGCTAGGTGGGAGCCGGTCGAGAGCTGCGAGTGAAGGAAATGCAGGAGACACGTCCGGCGGGTTGCTCATGGAAGGTGGTAAGCAGGCAGTGTTTGAAGACGGTGGTAGGGGACAACGAGAGAGAGCATCGGCATCCTGGTGTTTCTTTCCAGACTTGTAGGTGACGTCGAAGTTGTATTCTTGGAAACGAAGTATCCAACGGCCGAGACGTCCCGTTAAATTTTTTAGCGTTGCCAACCAGCACAAGGCGTGGTGATCAGTAACGACCGTAAAGTGGCGGCCGTGCAGATAAGGCCGGAATTTTTGGACGGACCAAACAACGGCAAGGCACTCTTGCTCGGTAATGGTATAATTTTTCTTTGCAGGTGCTTCATCTTCATCTGTATATACTCATCACCATGGCCAGCGTCATTCTCTTCAGCGCGCGGCCTGCATAATAAACCGTCGAGTTGGAACAGCTGTCTCGCAAGTGGTGGAGGCTGCTCTCGATCCCTTGGTCCACTATGACTTAGAGTTTCCCTGGAGCTTCGTTCCGGTCGCCGCTTGCCCCGCCTTTCCGCCACCATGACCCAAGAAGATCCACTAGGAGCCGCCAGCGTCACCGTCTCTGCCCCACCGGCCGTTCCTTGATGGACCGTCAGCGCACGGCAGCGCGATCCCACCATGTTCGCTGGCCTTCCTAGTGAAGACGTTGACGACTGGCTGGACAATTATGACCGAGTGAGTGAGTCTAACCGGTGGGATGATTTTCACAAGCTTCGGAGCATCGCATTCTACCTCACTGACGTTGCCAGGACTTGGTTTCTTAACCATGAGAGCTCCTTGCCTGACTGGGCGGCTTTCAGACACCAGCTTCGGCAAGTTTTCGGCGCCCCAAACGTCCGCTCTGAGGTAGCCAAGAAAAAGCTTGATGCACGCATGCAACTTCCCGGGGAAACATACACCTCTTATATCGAGGACGTCCTCGCCCTTTGTCGCCGGGTTGACGCAGCCATGACTGAATCTGATCGTGTTCGTCATATCCTCGAGGGCATTGCCCACGTCGCGTTCAACGAACTGGCCATCAAGATTCCAAATACCGTTAACGATGTTATCGCGACTTGCCAGCATCTGGACGCCCTGCAGGCCATCCGTTTACAACCTGTCGCCTGTGACGCGCCTCCTTCCTCGGATACGGACCTGCGTGTCCTGATTCGGACTCTCATGCGCGAACAGTTCCAAGTGTACGGCCTGCGCAGTCCTCCCGTTCTTCAGCCGCAACCTTCGGTTCCTGGCCTGCGCGACGTCATCAAGGAGGAGCTGTCCTCCATGACCTGCACTGTGGGCTGTGCCCCTCCTTCGCCGGCGCCCTCGTATGCTCAGGTTGCGGCTAAGCCACCAGCGTTCGTTCAAACAACGCCTCCTGCTCCTGCTACTCCCAACCATCTGGCGACTCTGGCACCTCGTGCACCTGCCACAGCATATTACCCTACCCGGCCTACGCCCCGCCCCATTTGTTATTATTGCGGTATTCGCGGGCACATATCGCGCTTTCGTCGAAGACGACAACAGGACGAACGCCGTGGTTACGATATTTACGGGAACCGGTTGCTTCTTCCGAGTCCCTCCCAGCGCCGGCTTTCCCAACGCTCGCTTACCCCGCACCTCCACCACTTGCGAGACAGCTGTTCAACCTCGACGGTTTATTATGCAGGCCGCGCGCTGAAGAGAATGACGCTGGCCATGATGATGAGTATATACAGATGAAGAAGATGAAGCGGTAATATAATGCTCACAATATATACAAGCAACAAATGATCCATTAAGCGAAAAAGCCAGCGTCTGTAGCAGTGGCACAGCGCCTAAAATTCCATTGGCTGCGACGCCACTTCACTAGCGCGCCTCGACGGACCAAACACGGCGACGCGACTGTGTAGTGCGAGACGGGTTGTCATCGGCGAGGCATTCGCGTTGAAAAAGACAAGTCCGCTTCTCGATAGACGTCAGACTCTGGAGTTTTGCAAGACGCGTAGCGCCACCTGCCGGTGCGAAGAGGTAATAATTGAGTAGTGCAAAGTCCGACTCCCTTGCTAAGTTGCCTAAGCAGCTAGCGAGTGCGAAATAACGATTTCACTTAATCTTGGCTCATATTGCGAATGTTTTGCGCGTTTAACACCCAGAATGAGAGCTATGAATTTCTCCGCTGGTCGGACGCGCCGCCGAACTGCCATAAAGTTCTTGTTGACAATGGCGAGCACGACGGCAACCGCGACAGCTCCGCGCGCTACGAAGAAACGCCGCAATCGACGTTACTGTTGCGTTGTAAATTGCCATGAACGTGAAGGACTGAATAACAACGTTCAGTTTTACCGAATTCCATCCCGGTCGTATGAAGGAGAAAGGCGAGAGCGCTGGATACGGGCCGTTCGCGTGTTGGGTGAACGAATTACTCGCATTCTCCACAACACAGCCGCTCACATGAGAAAGTGTGATAATGTTGGTCTGCTGTAATTGTGTTGCGTAGCCCTGACGAGGGACTATGACAACCAAGCGAAAACTGAAGAATCTGCAGCCGCCCCTTCGTTGGCAACAGAATAAACAAAGTTGTGAACCATCCTGCGTATGTGCCATCGATATTTCTACCTGTTTACACACGTCCGCCTCCGCTTGACTTAGCAAGTGGAACGGAGAGATTTGGCAGGTCAGTTTAACCAAACATTTTGGTTCCTTTATGAATTCAAAATCGTGTTCTAGGGCATTGTGGTATCGCGAGCTCATTTCTAGTTTCGGCTTTTCCGATACAACAAGCACGTTTCGCAATGCACTGAGCCCTCTTGACTGCGTTTTTTTTTTTTAAATCTGAGCAATAAAGTTGCTGTGGGAGCACTGGATGAGTAATTGCGAAGTAACGCACGTGTGTAGAAAAAAATATGTCGCATTTATTTACATTCATTTGTGCGCGTGTGTTGTTTTAAGCGTCTGCTAAAAATTCAAGGGTACTGAGCGGTGCTGTAGCTCCCGCGAGACAGGAATATGCTTCGCGGAGGGACTGTAGGAAGCTTACTTACGTTATGTTCGCAGGCTGTTTGCTGCCCGAAAAAGGCTTTGGAAGAATTTATTCTCTGTAAATAATTACGACATTAAACATTACGATAAAATGCTTAACCCGTTCAGGGTCGATTTCTTTAATTGCTGATTTAAATTCTTCGAAAGAACCAATTTCGAAAAAAATGGTCGTAATTTTTAGTGTAATCGTAAAGTGACGAGAAAATAGTTTGTGTTGTAAAATACACAATGTTTATTCATGAATAAGAAGATAAGCGCACTGAAAAATGGTTGTGTGCACGTCCGAAAACCGAAACAAGTGAGAAGCCTTCGTCTTATCGCCAACAAGGTGCGATAGAGCTTTCGTGGTCTCCAAAAAAAGGAAACCCCAAAACGGTAGCATCGTTTGTGTATATACGCGCCTGCCCGGCCACAGATGTAATCGCGCCGCAGTGAGCGATAAACAATAGAATAACAAGCGGTCACCCTTTGAGAGATTTGAAACCAGATAGCCATCAGTTTAGCGCGTGCAAGAACTAGCGAATGCTAACACGTGTTCAAACGAATAAATCCCAAAATATCGTTCGTGACAACCTTTAGGTTTGGTTTGCCTTCGGTTGTACCCCGCGAAAGCGGACACGCACGTATCTCGATTTGCAGTAAATACAAACGGAAGACAACCGTGAATAAAACATTCGAAGATGCGCGATAACACGCTCGAACGCCCAGGAAGCGAGAGCTGAAGCGAGAACGCAACTAAAAAGGCGAAGGTCGCCAGGGCCATTCGCCCCTGATAAAGCGAGCTTTGTACCACTGACCGTAAGCTACATAGTTAACTGAATTAATCATATATGTACTTCATCGCTTTGACATTATAAACGTATCCAAATTTAACACATTTAGGCGCTAGAGAACTGACATCGGAGTGCTTGCCTCGAACTCGACGTTGTACGATGCTCGCTGTACTTGCCAGTTGCAGCGCGCCGAAATAACACCTGAAACTTCTTTTACATTGTACATGTACTTCGCTCTCCTCCCTTTCCGAAGCGTGCATGGAAGAAAGAAGCTTTCCAGGTCCTTGATTTTTAGGAAACCGTGCCTCAACAAAACCGAAAGACGGGGCTCCATTGTGGCCTATGCAGCTTCGCTTGCGGACAGCTCTCTTTGCACTACTCAGTTTGCGCCAAGGCTGCGATGGGGGCGCTGGTGGCGGGTTTTTCCGTAGCGCCGCCTGGGCAGAGTCTGAAGTCTATACATTGGCTCCTGCTTTCACCGTGTTCTCGTTTTGCTCATCGTATTGAATTTCCCTCTCCCGCCTTCCCCTTGTTTTCCCTCGTTTAATAATCATAATGTCTAAGGTTTTTACGTGGAAAAACCACGATCACATTGTTAGGTACGCCATAGTGACAGACTCCGCATTAATTTTGACCCCTGAGGGCTCTTTAACGTACATTCAATGCACGGCTCGCTGGCGCTTTTGCACTTCAGCCACATCGAAATGCGGCAGCGGCGGCCGGGATTTGATCGGGCAAACTCGTGCTTAACGGCGTAACGGCAAAACCACGTCAGGTCACATTCCACAGTTGAATTTTAAGAGAATTGTCTCGGCAATCATTGCTAAATTGAACAAAAACAAGCCAGGTGCAAAATGTTGGCGCACTTGTTTGTCAAAGCCAATTTGCATCTGGTGCGGACACGATTTGTTCAGTGCTCATTCCAGGCATAGAAACGCAAAACTTCTCTTTGCAATCTCGGAACTACTTGACAACGCTTGTTAGCGCTGTTTATGCCTCAAACGTCGAAGGAATTCCACTTTTGTTAGTCCCACCACGGCCACTGGATAAAAAAAAAAGTTGTCGCAGTTTCACCTGAAAGGCGAAGCATCAATTGCGATAGCAAATTTGTAGAGAGCTATACGGAGTAATGATAGTAGCTTTATCGGCTGTATAAACTTGGACATGCAGCAGCACCGGCAACACGCAGAACTGTTGTCGACGCCGTCGGCGTTTTGCCCACGTTCGCACAAAATGCGTGCGGCGTTGGTGACTGTTGCCGGAGCCTCTGATATAAATAGGTACTTGGTGCCGCAGCTAAACGTCCCCTCCCTCCCCCCCCCCCCCCCCCCCCCCCCCACGGCCTTTCGTGCGTCAGAAGAAGGCACGTTTGCTCTACATATATGGTGATTGTAAAGGAGGAAAGAGACGCCTACTTCTGCAGCCCTTAAGGGAGCACGGCACAGAACGCGCGTTTGTTCTCCGCCGTGCGTTCACTCCCCGTGAAAGCGCGCGTCCCTCGCGCCATTTCACTCGCACATACAGCGTTCGGCGGCGCGCGGCGACGATTTCATCTCCATTGACGTCATACGGAACCTCACGGCGACGGCGACGGCGACGCCGACGGCAGAAATCTGCTTTGGAGTGTCCATATAATTGCTATCGCAATAAAAAGGTGCGGCCTGCCGCGTCGGGCGCGTTGCAATGGGAGCGAGTGTGACAGCTGTAGTTGCATTGTCAGCCTCTTGGCTGGGCCGAACGGCACTAGTCATCGGCGATGGAACGCGGGGCCGGCTGGCAAGCGCGACGGCGTTCCAAGCGCGTTCCTGACGCATTTGCTATGCCGATGCCAGACAACATCCCCCGACGTGTGGCGCCGCGGCGGATCACACCGTTTTCGATGCACGCGGCAGGCCGCACCTTTTTTTTTATCCAGCGGCCGTGGTCCCACCATCCCCGAGTTAAGAAGGCCTTGTTTCCTTTCGATTCCCCCCATTCCATGAACTATCCGCCCATTTTATGTGTAGCGGCAGGAGCATCGGTGCCGCATGATAATTGCGTAGACGCTCGCGCCTGCACAAGGCACGAGCGGCTGGCACGCACCTGCACGGGCTAGCGTTCTGAGAATGATTAAAAAGCTCCGTCGCATGCCCCCGCGCGAGGGACACGTGTAAATGCAGAGCATAGTGGGGTTCCGTGGTGTTGGTGTTGTTGGTGTGGTGGTGGTGGTGATGGTGTGGTGGTGGTGGTCTGTGTTGAGAGAGAAGAGAGAATCGTAAGTAGGTAACGTAAAGTTATTATTTTATTGGCATCACTGTGCCCGAAGCTCCCGTCCAGGAACTCGCGTTTGAAGCGCGCGTCGGCACCCCCAAAGTCCCGTTGACGTTGCCCGACGGCTTCCGCGCCAGCGCCCTCCGGGGCGACGGGCTCCGCGGCGGCGGCGGCGGCCTCCAGACGACGACGCTTGCTCGCCGCCGCCTCTCGTTCCCGTACGCCGGGGTCCGCGGCCCGACGCTGACGTGTCGCAGACGCGTGTCGTTCTCGACTCGAAGGGTCCGCGGCCCGACGCTGACGCCTGACCGCGGCTTCTCGTGCACGCTGCTCGGGATCCGCTTGTCGACGTTGACGCCTGGCCGGGGTTTCTCGTTCACGAAGTTCGGCGTCGGCAGCACGCTTACGACGCTTGCGTTCGGCGTCGGCAGCGCGCCGCCTCGCCGCCTTGACTTCTGCCGCCGTGGACGAAGACGATGGTACGATGTCTTGAACTGGTGCTTCGGCGCTGGTGTTGGATTGCGTCGAGGTACTAGTTGAAGGTCTTGCTTCCATCGCTTATCAACTGCGACCGCCGAGGAACGCAAGAGAGCGCAGGAGTTGACGAGTGGAGCCCGCGCCAACCCGCTTTATATTCCTAGCGCGCGCGTTAGAGAGAGAGGGGGTGGAGAGAGGGCGCGCTATCACGCCAGCACCTGCTGTTGCTACGGTGCTTGCAGCGCCGGAGCGCGACTCAACTACGACGCTTCGCGCGCTGCACATGTGCTGCAAGTGTGATGCGGGAGAGGAGAAGTGGGGGAGAGGACGCACCTGTGCTCGAGCTGTTGCGGACGGACGGCGCACGCTACATGTGAGTTAAAGAAATGCTCTGCATTTAAAATGCTACGATAAGAGATCGGTTGTCTGTTTTTCCTCTCCCGCGAGAGCCCTGAGACTTTACCGGTCTACGTGGTCGCTCGTCGCCACAGTTTGGTGACCTCGGACGTGATACTGCCATACGCTCCTGTGGTAGAGACGACCATGGACCAGACGAACGCTACGAGAGCTCAAGGCCAGAACCCTTCCGATGAACGCGGTAGCCCTCCTGTTCGGCCATCGCCATCCACATCCCACAGTACTGGGACCAGCATCCCTCGGCGTGGTTTCTTCAGGCCGAATCGCGATTTCAAGTCGCTGGTATCCGCTCTCGAGCTTCAAAGTTTCATTACGCCGTTGCAGCGCTCTCGCCCGCCGCCATTGACGAAGTAGAAGATTTGTTGAACGCCCCATTGTCTACCGCCGCCTATGAAGATCTCAAGGCAGCCCTCCTACAGCGCACAGCAGCTTCACAGCGTTCTCGCATCCAGCAGCTTCTGTCCGCTGAACTCGGCGACCGAAGCCCTAGTCAACTTCTTCGCCGAATGAGGCAGCTGCTTGGAAACAACGCGAGATCCATCGACGACAGGCTGTTGCGCGAATTGTTTTTGCAACGACTCCCGGCTAACGTGCAGATGGTCCTGGCGACAGCCTCTACCATAGATCTTACCGGACTTGCCGCTTTGGCCGACAAAGTCATGGAAGTAGCCACCCCAACCATCGTCTCCACCCCAACCATCGTCTCCGGGTGACAATACAACCGCCCTGCGAACCCTTCCCTGCTCTTCAGCAGCGCAATCTACGCTCGACTCCTTGTGTGAGCGCCTGGAACGCATCCTCTGTGGAGCGGAACATCGCCACACGTCATCTCGACGCCCACGCAGCCATAGCTCCAGCAAATCAAGACGCACGGGCGGCCGTGATGAAACATCAACTACAACGTCTGGCGTTTGCTACTACCACCGCCGTTTTGGAAACAACGCTCGTCACTGTCGGCGTCCCTGCGCTTGGCAGGGAAACAGGCCGGCCGACCTCTAACGGCGACGAGTGGTCCGGCCCAACACACAAGTCGCCTTTCCTACGTGACGGACCGAATCACGGGACAATGGTTCTTAGTCGACACAGGAGTTGACGTCAGCATTCTCCCCGCACACCACTCCGACCGAAAAGGGACACCTGTGTCGTTTTTGCAAGCCGTCAATGGCACCAGGATTCCAGTTTTCTCGTCACGCTCCGTCATGCTAAGCCTTGGCCTTCGACAAGCGTTCCGCTGAATTTTCCTGGTTGCAGACGTCCGTCGTGCAGTGATTGGAGCAGACTTCTTTCAAAACTACGGACTCCTTATCGACGTTCAACGACGCCGTCTCTTCCACTCCGTGACCCAGCTATCCGTTCCCGGCGCCCCATCGTCAGGCGCATCGCCGATCGCGCCTATTTCTGCCATGTTGGATGAACCTTTCGCCGCGCTTTTACGCGAGTTTCCCACCTTGACGCGCCTGCCGGACTGGACGCAACCGGTGCAACATGTCCTGTGCCATCACATCGTCACCTCCGGCCCGCAAGTCTTTTTCCGACCCCGGCGTTTGTCGCCGGAGAAACTTAAGATCGCTCGCGCGGAGTTCGAACACATGCTGCAACTTGGCATCATCCGCCCTTCCTCCAGTAATTGGGCGTCACCCCTTCACATGGTGCCTAAGAAGACGGGAGACTGGCGCTCATGCGGTGATTACCGGGCACTAAACAACGTTACAGTTCCTGATCGCTATCCTCTACCGAACATTCAGGACTTCACGGTAGCATTGCACGGTGTGACGATCTTTTCTAAGATCGATCTCGTTCGCACCTATCATCAACTACCGGTCGCTGACAAAGACATTCCCAAGACCGCCATCACCACACCCTTCGGTCTTTTTGAATTTCTCCGCATGCCTTTCAGCTTACGGAACGTGGGCCAGTCCTTTCAGCGTTTCATCGATTCCGTCACCCGAGGCCTGCCTTTCGTTTTTGGATACATTGACGACCTTCTCGTCGCAAGCTCTTCCGCAGAAGAACATCTTCATCACTTGCGGTTGTTGTTTTCACGCCTTGCCAGTAACAGTATTGTCATCAACGCCGCCAAGAGCGAATTCGGTCAAACCGAACTCGAGTTCCTCGGTCATATCGTCGACGCTAACGGCATTCTACCACTACCGTCTAAGATTCGCATCATCGAAGACCTTCCCCGACCGACCACACTCACCAAGCTTCGCCAATTTCTCGGTTTCGTCAATTTCTACCGTCGATTCATCTCGATTGCGCACAACTTATGGCTCCGCTAGAGGCTCTATTGGTGAACAAACGTAAACAAGTGCTTTAGTGGAATGAAGAGGCAGCCGATGCTTTCACAAGAGTCAAGTCTGCCCTCGCCGACGCCACGCTGCTTAGACAACCAAAGCCAGAGGCGCCTACTGTCAACATGACCGACGCTTCAAACACCGCCGTTGGTGCCGTTCTGCAGCAATTCATCGACAATGCGTGGCATCCACTTGCCTTTTTCTCCAAGAAAATGAAGCCTGCGCAGTCCCGCTACAGCGTGTTCGGCCGTGAATTACTCGCAGTTTACCTGGCTATCAAACATATTCCCGCCATTTCCTCGAAATGCCGTGCATTTACTGTCTTGACCGACCACAAGCTCCTTGTGCACGCAATGAACCGTTCGGCATCCTGATATTCGCCCCGCGAGAGTCGACACCTTTCCTACATCTCCGAGTTTACAACAACGTTCCGACACATCAAGGGCACCGACAACGCTCCAGCCGACGTTCTAAGTCGTGTTAATGCCGTTGCCACGTTGACGTCGGAGTCTTTCTTCATCAATGTCGACTTACTCGCCAGTCAACGGCGTGACGACACCGAACTTCGTACACTGCGGAATTCGTCAACGTCCCTGAAATTGGAGGACGTCGTTATGACTCCAGATTGTACGTCCTTCGTCTGCGACACTTCTACCGACACACCTAGACCATACATTCCAGCATCCGTTCCCAGACGTCTATTCGAAACCGTGCACAACCTGTCGCATCCTGGCATACGCGCGACACAAAAGCTCCTTTCCAGTCGTTTCGTTTGGCTTTGGCTAAACACGCAAGCTCGCTATTGGGTTCGCTGCTGTTTCTCGTGTCAACGCTCCAAGATCCAGCGTCACCCCATTCCGTCTGCGAACTCTTTTCTTCCACCGGATGCTCGTTTTGACACCGTACACCTGGGCCTCGTCGGCCCTCTCGCACCTTCGAAAGGTTACTGTTACATACTGACATGCATCGACCGCTGTACACGGTGGCCAGAAGCTACACCTATATCTGACATCTCAGCGCCCACTGTTGCAGCAGCTTTCGTCTCTGCATGCATTGCAAGGTTCAGCTGCCCATCCACAATAATCACGGATCGCGGTCGGCAGTTTGACTCGGCACTCTTCAACGAGCTACTCAAACTACTTGCAACGACACGTTTTCGCACGACTGCTTACCACCCGCAGTCCGATAGACGTGTTGAACGTTTTCACAGGCATCTCAAGGCATCCCTTATGGCGCATGAATCGCCGGAGAAGTGGGTTCTACATTTGCCTCTCGTTTTACTTGGCACTCGAGAGCGACCTAGGTTGCTCCTGTGGTGAGCTCGTCTACGGCACTCACCTGCGCCTTCGATGCGATTTCTTTGTCGCCACCAGCAAAACGCCTATGCCATCACCTGCTGACTACGTTGCCGAACTGCAAGCTTTCTTCAGCCAGATACGCCCCGTGCCTACACGTTCGCAAGAAGCAAGGTCTCCGTACGTTTCTCCTGCACTCACCTCTGCTACCCACGTTTTCGTGCGTAACTGTGCCGTGCGGAAGGAAGCCTTTGCAGCCACACTACTCCGGGCCATATTATGTTTTCGGGCGTCGTCCGATGACTTTTGTCGTGAACGTCAACGGCCGATCAGACACAATTGCCCTGGAACGTCTCAAACCCGCCTACATTGAAGCACCCGCGCCATCGGCCCCACCAATATGCGACGCAACCCTGCCGCATCCATCGACGCCGCCTCCGTCCGTGACACCCAAGACCAACTACAAGACACGCCGCGCCACGTGGACTTTTCATCGTTCGTCGACCTTTACTCCTCTCTAGGGGGGGGGGGGGGGGGGGCAGCCCTCTGTAGCAGCAGCGGCATCGGCGTCGCATGATAATTACGTAGGCTGGCACGCACCTGCACGGGCTAGCGTTCCGAGAGAGAATAAAAATGCTACGCTAAGAGACCGGTTGTCGGTTTTTCATCTCCCGCGAGCATGTATGTGTATCTGACCATTTTACCGCCTATCTAAGTCACTAGGTAGTCCGTTGTCGAATAAATAGCCCATCGGTTTGCTCAGCTGTGAGAACGGAGTTCGAAATCAACCTTCTGACAAACTTCGGTCACTGAGTTGTGGCAACGTGCAAATATGTGCGGCTCTTCAACGCATCTCTTTCACACCGACATGGGTCACTTTAGATGCGTGTCACTGTATATGCGGGTATAAGTAGAGGCCGGTACTTGAAAAATGGCGTTTGAACAACCGCAACCACCAACTATGGGTTTATGCCTTTTTCAGTGTCATTGTCCTTACCATAACCAGCCAGTGAGTTTCCATTTCTTTCTAAATAATTATGCTTGACGTCTTTTATTTCTGCGTTTTCAATTATTCCTAATTGATAATATTCTCTCCACTTTTTACCACTCCTGCCGTACACATACCACTGCAATACAATAGAGCTGCATTGCCTATGGAAAATAGGCCCGTAAATAAAGACCATAGTTTTGATAAAATCTTCATCTCCAATGATAATTTCTGATTCTAACCTACATTTTTTTCAAGTATTGCTTAATTGCTTCCAGATTTCTTCCTTCTTACTTCATATTAAACTACGTGGTTCTATGCTAATGCCACGGAGTGGGTCATCGTCATCATCAGCCTATATTTTATGTCCACTTCAGGACGAAGGCCTCTGATCTCCAATTACCCCTGTGTTCCGCTAGTTGATTCGAACTTGCGCTTGTAAATTTCCTACCTTCATCACCTCACCTAGTTTTGTGCCGTCCTCGACTGCGCTTCCATTCTCTTGGTATCCATTCTGTAACTCTAATGGTCCACCAGTTATCTATCCTACGAAATACATGGCCTGCCCAAGTCCATTGCTTTCTCTTAATGTCAGTTAAAATATCGGCTATCCCATTTTGCTTTCTGATACACGCCGCTCTCTTCCGGTCTCTTAACGTTAGGCCAAACATTTTTCGTTCCATCGCTCTTCGTGCGGTCTTTAACTTGTTCTCGAGCTTCCTTGTTGACCTCCAAGTTTCTGCCCCATATTTTAGCACCGGTAGAATGCAATGATTGTACACTTTTCTTTTCACCGACAGTGGTAAGCTCCCAGTCAGGATTTGGCAATGCCTACCGTATGCACTCCAACTCAATTTTATTCTTCTGTAGATTTCCTTCTCATGATCAGGGTCTCCTGTGAGTAATTGACCCAGATAAACGTATTCCTTTGCAGACTCTAGAGGCTGACTGGCGATCTTCTTGTTCCCTTTCCAAGGTATTGAACATTATCTTTGTCTTCTGCATATTAATCTTCTACCCCACTCTTACACGTTCTCGGTTAAGGTCCTGAATCATTTGTTGTAATTCGTCCCCGTTGCTGGTGAGCAGGACATTGTCATCTCCAAACCGGAGGTTGCTGAGATATTCGATCTTGATCTTCACTCCTGAGCCTTCCCAGTCTAGGAGCTTGAATACTTCTTTTAGGCATGCAGTGAATAGCATTGGAGAGATTGTGTCTCTTTGCCTTACCCCTTTCTTGATAGGTAACTTTTTAGTTTTCTTGTGGAGAACCAAGGTTGGTGCGTAATCCTTGTAGATATTTGCCAATACATTCACGCATGCATGCATCCTGTACTCCTTGTTTACGCAATACCTCTACGACTACTGGTACCTCTACTGATTCAAAGGCCTTTTCATAATCTATGAAAGCCATATAGAGAGGTTGATTGCACTCCGCCGATTTATCGATTACCTGATTGATTATCGATTACCTGATTGATAGGATCCACCGTAGAATATCCCTTCCTAAAGCCAGCCTGTTCTCTTGGTTGAATGAAGTCAAGTGTTGCGCCCGATTCTATTGGCAATTATCTTGGTGAATATTTTATACAATACAATGCAAGCTAATCGGTCTGTATTTCTTCAATTCTATAACGTCTCCCTTCTTATGAATTTGTATAATGTTGGCATTCTTCCAGCTTTCTGCTAACTTGAAGTCATCAGGCATTTCGTATAAAGGCCCGCAAGATTTTCAAGCATGATATCTCCTCCATCTTTGATTAAATCGACAGCTCAGCTATTCTGTCTTCAACATTTTTCAATTAAATTCAGTTATGGGGTTTTAAGTGCCAAAACCACGATCTGATTATGAGGCACGCCGTAGGGGGGGACTCCGGAAATTTGGACCAGCTGGGGTTCTTTAACGGGCACCTAAATCTAAGTACACGGGTGTTTTCGCATTTTGCACCCATCGAAATGCGGCCACCGGGGCCAGGATTCGATCCCGCGACCTCGTGCTCAGCTGCCCAACACCATAGCCACTGATCAACCACGGCGGATCTCCAGCAACTTTTCCCATAGTCATGTCTTGCAAAATCCTTCTAACTTCATCGGTCGTTATAACATGAGCCCCAGTATCCTGTTCATCAATACTTCGAATTGAGGTATCTTGGCTACTCTGGGGACTGTACACGTCAGTATAGAATTCTTCAGCTGCTTTTACTATGTCAGCGTAATTGCTGATGATATTACCCTGCTTAGCTTTCAGTCCATACATCTTGCCTTGTCCTATGCCAAGTTTGCTTCTCACTGATTTATTGCTGCGTCTATATTTTACTGCTTCCTCAATCTTTCCCATGTTATAATTTCGAGTATCCCTTCTTTCTTCTTGTTGATCAGTTTTGACAGTTCAGCGAATTCTATCTGATCTCTTGAGTTTCACATTGTCATGCGTTGTCGTTTCTTTATTAGGTCTTTGTTATTTGGGAGAGCTTACCTACTGGTTGCCTTGGTGCCTTACCTCCCTCTTCAATTGCTGCTTCTGAGTACAGCCTAGCTACGGTTTCATTCATTATCTCTATGTTGTCTTCATCTTCCTGTTCTAAAGCTGCACATTTCTTTGCGAGCACCAGCCTGAATTGGTCTGCTTTTACTCTTATTGCGCCTAGGTTGACTTGTTTCATCTTGACTCATAATATTCTTCCTTGCTTCAAATTGAGAGAAATCCTAGACCTCACTAAGCTATGGTCACTGTACTTTAGCCTACCCAGCACTTCTACATCCTGTACTATGCTGGAATCGGCAGAGAGTATGAAATCTATTTTATCCCTTGTTTCTCCATTAGGGTTTTTCCAGGTCCACTTCCTGTTGCTGCGCTTCCTGAAGAAGGTATTCATTATTCGGAGCCTATTCCTTCCGCGAATTCCACCAACATCTCTCCTCTAGTGTTCCTAGAATTGATGCCGTAGTTGCGAATTGCTTGCTCACCAGCCGGTTTTTTCTCCACTTTTGCATTGAAGTCGCCCATGACTACCGCAGACTGAGTTTGCACCTTTCTCGTCGTTAATCAACATCTTCATAAAACTGTTCTATTTCTTCATCATCGTGAGTTGAGGTTGGGGCGTAGGCTTGTTCTACATTCATTCTATGCCTCCTATTCAGCTTTATTACGACGACTGCTACCTTCTCAATAATGATGCAGAATTCATCAATGTTGACCGCTATGTCCTTATGGATTAGATATCCTAGCCCCTATTTTCTCTTATCTGGAAGACCTCTGTAGCAGAGGACGTGGCCGTTAGTCAGCACTTTATATGCCTCAGCAGTTCTTCTAACCTCACTAAGGCCAATAATATCCCATGTAATGCATGATAATTCCTCAAATAGCCCTGCTAAGCTAGCCTCACTCAAGAGGGTGCGCGTGTCGAACGTTGCCAGGTTCAGTTTCCAGTGGCGAGCTGTGCGGACCCAGAAATTCTTAGCACCCTCTACCGCGTCGCAGGTCTGACCGCCGCCTTGCATTTGGTTAGGTGCTCCGCAACCGCTGGGGACTGAGGGCCATGGGTCAATTGCAGGAGTCGTGAGCGAAGTAGTGTCCGAATACTGCACCAGGGAGGTCAATTCCTGTTCTGGTGAGTGCTTACGGTAATTCCTCTTCTGGTGAGTGAGTGGCCACAGAGTGGGTACGAGCCACTACTTCTAAGGCTCTATATTTACTTCGCCATCTTCGTCAATATCCTGAAATATTATTTCATAATTCACAAAATTCAATATTGAATACAATTGAAAGAGAAAGTTTCTATCCTTTCCGCAACCGCGCATTTTCCTTTGAAAAACATATTCTCTTCAATATTAATTACTCTACTTTAATGCTTTGTGTACAATTTCCAGATCACCTGGCTCTATAATTTGTTTTAAGTTTTATTTCCACTGCAACCGTAGTCTTAACCACAGATGTCCTGATGCCGCCGCGAAAGCACTCGGAAAGGTGCTTGCAGCTATACAAAAGCGCGCAAATGCGGTTTTCTCTTCATCAGCCCATGTGACACATGCCTAAATGTAAATCGCTCATGCTTCACATTGAGTATAAATGAATAAATGCTTAGCGGTACTGTGTATAAGTGCATAATGTACTCATGCGTAGGACATAATTGCGTATGGACATACGGACGCCATAAAACTTCGTATTATTCTGCAATAAGCTGCACACAACACGTGATGCGAATCTTTAAGCACCGTACGCGGGGTGCGTACGTTCGACTGATGTCTAGAATTCACAGTAGCTTTCCACCGCCACCTCATTAATTGTGCGCTCTCCCATTCCCTATCTCTCCCTAACCCGTTACCCAAGGTGTGGAGTAGTAGGCTAGAGACAATCTTCTCGTCCGACATCTCATCGTGTCTTATCAATGAGCGTTTGTATATCTCTCTAATCTTTCCAACATCCGTTTAAAAACGACTATTTCTTGACCACTACGCCGTAGTGGGAACGCGCCATGGTACAGGCAGCAAGCAGGCAAGCAAGTCGTCGCCGTATTGCTCGCGCACTTCCGAGTCCTGTGTTCGTCTGCGAACCCACCGGTACTTCTCGAGCGAGCTTCCCGTTCCTGCAAAGGTTTTCTTATTTGAGTCGGTGAGTGTATCTACAATGCACCATGACGTGACTAAAGTACTTTCACTGTTGCATGCGTAAAACGCAAAGGGCCACATTAACGATTTCATAAATACACGATGTTGCAATACCACATTACACACAAGGTGTAGGTGGCCGTTATAGAGAGAGAGAGAGAGAAGTTTAATCATGCGAAATGCATTGAGGTCGGCCTGAGGTAAATTCCTCTAGCCAGCTACTCAGCGTTCGCGGAATGCAGTTATAGAAAATTTATTGTTTACTTATGCCTCCGCTACTTAAGCGGAGTATAGCGGTTGAGTTGTTAGCTGAAGACACAGCCTCTAGCTCGACATTCAGCACGACAAATATAGCTTAATAGTTGGCAGTCTATGTGAAATTGTCATCATGAGTTCTGTAAATGGAATGTTCGCAAATTAGTGGTACCTGGCGCGGAATGCAAGAACACTCGCTTACTAAGATGTAGTTACCCTTAAAAGAGCCCCAGATAAATATTAATCTGGAGCCCTTCACTGCACCATTTATCGCTGTCCAGTGTTGCTTTGCATATTTAAACCTAATCGATCAATCAATCAAACGATTCTTGGATCAGTCAGTCTCACAGCACCATACCTTTTCCACTTTACACGTCCTGAAATGTTAAATGGTTCGCAATTTTGCTATATTGTATTTTGTTACAGTGCTGTATAGCTCCCGCGTCATTGTACTTTGGAAATGTTCCAATTTTCCACAATACTAGTAAAGAAATTAAAGTTGTAAATCCATAATCCCCTTTTTCGATAACAGTTTACGTTCTCTGTCAAGTGCAGCGCCCGTAATCCTAACTTGTTGAAGGGGTGCAAAACAACACTTCCGTCCTTCTGCATGCTTCCGTGGAAAACGTTTATTCCTGATAGTCGCGTACAATATTAGCTTATCAAACACTTTACCTGTTACGACCTGCACATGTGAAGCTGCCGAAGGGACAGCCAACTCATTTAACCTTTTAGAGCGAACTAACTGTCCCAAATGCTCCTAGGCTAAACATTCGTTATCCGGCCTATCCCTAAACTATGTCACTCACTAGGCCCACCAGCACTGCTCTATTCGTTGCGTTAGATGTTGAAGAACACGGAAACATTGGCGTCTTTTAGCTATTAATTGAGTAAAATGAGGACGATGATGAAGATGGTTATTGTTAATGGCGCTCCCACTGATATAGAAAGCGCGACAAATACTCACATTTTCCGCATAGGCTAATTTAGTATTGCTACGTATCTTGCAATTGGGCGCTCTCCTTGCGTATACTTTGGTAAAGTTACCCGTGCTTGTTGCCATCCCCTCCACAGCTGTTGCCTGCTTTCTTCCACCACGACTCCACTCGCCTCCCTGGTCGTCTCCACCGTTGAACTTGTTAACACTGCAATCAGCTTTGAAACCCACAGTGGTTGTGCGTTCCCTGCAGGTCTGAGTGGATGGGAATCTTAACACACTGTTAGAATGGAATGAGCCTTCTCCGCAGTAGAGTAGCTGGTTGGTAAAATTGGTACATTTTTACAAAACAGTGAACAGCGCAAACGACAACGAGCACTAGAAGGCGCTTGTTTTGTCTACTTCTAGTGTCTCTTGTCGCATGAGCTGTTCACTTCAATGTAGAGTCGTCTGCAGATTACTTCGGCGGCAGATATAACACTCACCTTGTTACGAGCTGTTTGCTCCCCGGTATCGCTTTGTGCTCACACAGCCAGCTTCGGTCCTAAATAAACAACGTCCAACAAAATACCCCAACATGCTTCCAGAGAGTCGGTTTGGACAGTCTGCCCAAATCAATTCGGGTAGGTCAGCCTGGTCTGTCCATCTGGACCAGTATCAGGCTCCTGTGTCTACATAAGTTTGTAACCTAAGCTGAATTGCTACATAATGGTATGTTTGCCTACAGAGCCAACGCTCTTTTGTTTCTTGTACCACACCAATAAGTAGTAGGGCACGAGCCGTGGCATCGTTGCTTAGCACTAAGCACACTCGCGCCAAAACTGTCGGCTTGTTTAGAAAAATGTCACAGTTTCGCCCTAAGGGCGAAGCGATGAATGCGATAGCAACACAGCAATGTCATACGAAGTAAGGTGAGCGGCTTTGGTAGCCATATGAATTGTAGTAAACATGAGCTGATTAAGTAAGCAGGTGTGCTGCGGCGCAAGTAGACCGACATGAAGAGAGACTCGATGACCACGAGAAGGCGCGTGTGAAACGGTGGTGTTGATGAGAAGCGCTTCCCGTGGGCAGCGCGTGCGAAGGGACAAACCTGTAGCGCTGCACTGCCGACCCGGGCAGCATTGCATGTGTAGCGTGCGTTGGAAAATGTGGCCCGACTATTACTAACTGATTGAAGAAGCGTGGTGTGAGCGCGCACAAACAAACATGAATAGATCACACGGAATGACTGCAGACAACGACTGTCAAAACGCTGGCAGCAAGCGCATATATACGCCGCAGCAGCGGGCGAAGGTGCGTGCGGTCTATCGCTTCAACGGAAACTGAGCGGCGAATGCACGGCGCATAAAGGTCAGAGCCGCGTGGAGATAAGAGACGGTGCGGTCGAACGAACGACGAGCGCGGTTGTTGGCAGCGTAGAAGTGCCCCCCCCCCCCCCCCGCTCCTTCCGGCGCTGGCTTTCCGCTTCCTTGCTTGCGCATGGGAGATTGAGTGCGTTCGCTCTCCGTGATAGCGCGCGTCCCCGCACGCTGCCTCTGGGGCATACGGCGCGCGGCGAAGATTTTATCTATACGGAACCTCACGGCGACGGCGACGCCGACGGCAGAAATCCGGTTGAAGCGTCCATATAATTGCTATCGCAATAATAACACATTAGAACGTTTGTTGCTCGGGCTGTCGGAACTACTTGAAAATTGTCCGAAATCTTCTGAGTGTGCGGTTGCGAGCACGATAGAAAAGTCGCAGTTTCGCCCGAAAGGCACAGCATCGTTTGCGATTAGTAGACAGCTATACGAAGTAAGGGTGTTAGTTTATCGGGCGTTCAAACTGGAAAACATTTGCTTTATAATTAAAATAACAAGCACGGTGTCACGCGCGCACAAGCAAACATGAACACATCTCACTCAATGACCGCGGTAAGTCGCTGGCAAAACGCCGGAGTAACGAAGCACTATGAAATGTGAATTAAGCGGCGAAACCACAGCTATCAGCACTCGGCGCAACTGTGCCCCATTCGCAGAGAGCTTTCACGCGCGGCCGCGCCACGCAGCAGCCGCCAAAGTATAACCCCCCCCCCCCTTCCCCAGTGTCTCTCACGCGACAGAAGACGGCGCGCTTGCTCCCCGCTTTCCTCCCGCGATCGCGCGAGATTGAGCCACCATCGTCGGCTCACCGTTTGCACGCTTTCACTCGCACACACAGCTGTGGCGCCCGGGGACGATGTTCTCGCAACTAGCTGTGTTATTTACTAATTGAATTACATTTGTCTCAATCGTTCTAGCAATTTGCGCAATAAATAGATTTTACGTGAAGCAAAAGCAATACGGTAACAACTCTCGCCTATAATATTACGATATTCTCGAATTTGCGCGCGATGTTTGTGATATGCCTTTATTGTCTTAATGTGTAACCTATTAGGAAAGAGTGCCTGCCAGTTTTATTGCCTGTATGTAGTGACGTGGTCAGTGCTTTGCTGTGGGTGCCAAGATTGGGTCCAAGGATTGCCTCAAGCTATCAAGTAACGGCTTTTCTCCTTGGCCCCTTTTATAATATCTAGTTGTGTCGAAGAAAAATACAATGGATGAATGGATGAACAGTTATACAAAGCATCGGATGGTTTTAAGCACCTTAAAGCAGCAAACGCCTAAAATATGACGTGGCGCCTATATATGACGGGTAATACGTTGTCTAGAGGGCTGCTGCTGTTCTTATTGAAACTATAGCGTCATCTACATTCTGTGACTGCCACATCATCCGGCAAGGAATAGAAACGGCTGTCGGTAGAGTCAGGGCTCGGTACGCAGGTGAGGTAAGGTGTCCCAAGCAAACATTTCAGAAGTTAGGCGCTCAGTGCTGACAAAATGAGTCGCAGTTTCGCCCGAAGCGCGAAGCACCGATTGCGATAGCAAATTAGTAGACAGCTATACGAAGTAAGGATAGCAGTTTTATCGTCTGTATAAACTTGTAAACATACACATACTAACTAAATTAACAAGCAAAGTGTCACGCGCGCAAGCAAACATGAACGCATCTAACTTGATGACCGCGCAAACTCGCTGCGAAAACGTTGTAGTGAGTAAGCGCGGCAGCAGCAGCGAGCGAATTGACCATCGTGCCGCCGCCCGCTTCATTGCGAACTACGCCACGAAAAAACAGCGCAGGAAGGACTCTGTGCCCGCCGGAGATAGCGGGCGCGTGCGGAGTAGAACACGGCCCCCACCTTCCCTAGCCTCCCCCCCGGAGCCTTGCGGCCCGGCGGGCGCGCGCGGTCGTTCGGGTCGCGCGGAGTAGAACGCCCCTCCCCCTTCCCACCCTACCCTCCCTCCGGAGCGTTTAGCGCGACTAGAAGATGGCGCGCTTCCTTTCCGCTTCCCGGCCTTTAGTGCGCTAGATGGAGCCGTGATTGTCGGCTCACCCTCGCACGCTTTCACTCGTACATACAGCATACGGTGTGCGGCGACGATTTTATCGCCCGTGAACTTTATACGGAACCTCACGGCGACGGCGATGATGACGCTGATGTCAGAAATGCACCTGGACAGTCCATAGAATTGCTATCGCAATAAAGAAATGAAAATGGCAGCGACAACAGTACATATACAGAACAGCGGTGGTGCAGTTTAATATATGGGTGGTCTAGTTAGAGTTGCTTTTCAATGTTTAAATGCCTCCGGCTGCCTTACTCTTACTTTCGTTCCACTTAACGTAAGTGGAACATCTTGCAGTATTTTCCACGTATTTAAATGAAACGGTGTTGCCGATAAAATAGCTAACTTTATTTATTTATTCATTTACTTAGATACCTACAGCGTCCAATGTTGGGCGTTAGAGTCGGGGAAAGAATATTGTACATATGTTCAAATACAGATGGTTGATGGTAAAAAAAAACAATACATCTAATACATAATACAACAGAACATCAATATAGAAGAATGCAGAAATATATGAAATATCAAAAAATGTAAATATATGAAACGCCCCCCATATATCAAAATTTTAAAGCGAATTGCAGCCTGCGGTTCGGAATCCGCATTGGCGGGCAGACTTTCGCCACCGATTCAAAAGCGCCGATGTAAACGCCGCATGCTCTTGCACAACCAAGTCGCAGGGCCAAACGACACCTATAATAACTACTCGAGACGCACACGCTGTGGCGCCAAAGATTTTAGGGCATCCGAAGGTTTACAGGTCACCTTTCACGACGGCGCTCGCGCCGCTTGAGACTACGCACATGACGAACAGCTTTAAATATATAGCCACCTAACCCACAGCTTAGCACGTGCTGGCTAACCGCTCTCCTCCCTACGGGATTAGGGAATGAAACAAGCGCTACTTAAATGTTCTCAATTAATCCTGTATACGCCTTCAAGTACAGCGCTTTTTTCAATAAAGCAAACAGCTTTCTGAGAGCGTTCGGCTATTCGCTTACATAGAAAATAATCCTCGATGATTAGTATGCATACTTTTTTTACCTTTATGTAACGATGCACCGCGTAATTAAATGTAGTTCCTGGTAGAAGTCTGTGAGATGTGTGAAAATATGTTCTTGATTATAGGCACGAGTATGCGGAAGCACCATGTCGAATAAAAATGGCTGCTAATGAAACGCCGTTCCATGTATTTTGCGATTTGATGTGGACCAGCTTTCCATTAATGTTAAATGAAAATTCTTGCAGAAATTTTCCATTTATAGCTGTAGCCTGAGTGGATCGAGATTGAGATTCTTACACTACTATTCCGAACCAGTGTTGCTTGCTGAGTATACAGGCAACGTTTGCGCTTCCACTATATGGTACAGCTGGTACGGCATTGCCTCACCCAACTAGTACTTGCAAGGTTTGTCGCAACCCGGTTCAAATTATGCTGTTTCGCACGCTGAGTCCGGGGCGCCCTGAGGAACGGCGGCAGTCTTGGGTTGACCTGGCAGGCACAGAAGTCTGAGGCTGCATATTTTGCTTTAACGCGAAAAGACGCAGACGTTTTGTGCGGCTTGTTGGTACATGCGTCTGTGTGTCAGAAACGCAGCGTTCGTCTTGTGTGTCACGTCAAGGCCACGCTAGAATGCGAAAACACTACTCGCGTTCAAGCGTGGCCGTGATCACGTCTGTACATCTGCGTCTTCTCTCGCGGCAACGAAGTATGTTTCCTTACCAACTCGTCAAACTATCGGTCGGGCTCTCGCAACCTGCTAGAAAACTTTGTCGTGCTGTTGTTTCTATCGACAGGACGTACAGTTTGTGTCAAAAGTGCACGGTCTGCGTTGTATCCTGCAACTGACATGCTTACTACAGGCTGCTTAATGGAGTTCCTGTGGTATGGCGTAGGTTCCAACGCACTGGGAAATGAAAAGAACTATCTGACTCACCATCTAAAGTTATAGGGTGCTACGGCAACGGCTGCACACCGCTGGATGACTTTTAGGTTGAAGGCCTGTAATAGCCCGTATACTTTTGATAAAATATGTACATCGGTGTATACGGGGAATCGTATCATGTCTTTTGCTTTATAATGGCGCTTTGTGCACCCGTGTTGTCTGGCTTTGAACCACAAGGGGTCGTGTAAAGCCAGATGTCGCCATGATAAACCGATAGAATATTTCCGCTCAATGTAGCTTACGGTCCGCTCACATTTCACGCGCTGTGCCACAGTCGATAAGTGCCTTCATTTACATTTTTCGGTAAGTGCTTGTCCCCCCCCCCCCCCGCCCCGATAAATGAACATACAGCGATAAATTTCTCTTCCTAGCTACAAAGAAGCCTTCTGGACGCGCCATCACGTTCTGCACAATCGGCTCGTCAGAGGAGCGAGGACTGCGTTTCGCTTACCATGAGGGGCATGAGCGTTATGCGCACGTTGTCTGCAGGTTGTTAGAATTCATCGTTCTGAGTGGAACGGACGGTAAACGCTAAATTGCATTGTCTACTCAGCTTCAAAAACTTTCTAGCGGAAAAGACACACAGACCACAAAACGGTACTATCGGCACCCGATGAAACGCGAACAGCGGACCATTTGCCGAAGCATAATTCAATGTGTAGTTCGTGTCGTCAAGTTATCACCACTAACGAGCGCGCACATCGGTTTGACAGCACTGCACGATGATGCTCCCCGTGTACTGCGGTATATTATTGCGATAGCAAGTACATGCACACTCCAGGCGCATTTCTGACGTCACCGTCGGCTTCGCCGTGAGGTTCTCTATAAATTCCAAGATCGATAAAATCGTCAACAGGCGCCGTATGCTGCATATACGAGTGAAAGCGTTTGAGGGTGAGCCGGCGATCGCGGCTCAATCTCGCGCACGCAAGGCAGGAAACCGGCAAGGAAGCGCGCCGTCTTCAAGTCGCGAGCAACGCTCCGGGGGGGGAGGGGGAGGAGGGACTGGAGGCGCACGTTCTACGCCTCGCGGGCCTACCGGGCCGCTGTTTTGAACGCCATCTGCGGCGGAGACAGAGTCTGCCCTGAGCTGTGTTTTCGCGGCTTAGTACGCGTTGATGCGAGCGGCAGAACTAAGGTCAATTCGCTCACTGCTGCCACCGCGCTTACTCACTCCAGCGTTTCGACAGCGAGTTTCCGCGGTCATCGAGTGAAATGCGTTCATGTTTGCTTGTGCGCGCGTGACACCATGTTTGTTGTTTAGTTAGTATGCCTATGTTTACATGTTTATACGGCCGATAAAACTACTATCCTTACTACTTATGGCTGTCCACTAATTTGCTATCGCAATCGATGCTTCGCCTTTCGGGCGAAACTGCGACTTTCCTTGTTTGTTTTTTTCTGACTATATGTTAGTCAGGTTACAAGGATACTTGTATAGCGAGCTCGTAAATACTTATTGCAGTATAAAAAGACCGTTTTTTCATGGGCGCCGCCATTGCGTAGGCAGTGGCGCCATCTATGGGCAGTTGGCATTCTGGCTTGGGCGAACGCCCGTGTTTTATGCTGTGGTATACGCTCGGCGGCAGTTTCTGGTGGATTTATTCACTCTTCCGCGGTCTATTTAGCATGCAATGGCGTGTTCTATGTGGGGAACGGTTCTGTGAGGCCTAGTGAAGGAATTTAAGTCTGAAGTAATTAAGCGGCTGGAGTTTCTGCTGGCATTAGAGCGGATGGAGACACCCAGCGCGAGGTGTGCGCGTTTGTTTTAGCTAACAATCAGCCTCGAATATCAGTTAGATATTTCTGAAAATTAGTTTCACAAATGTTACCTTACTGCAACATTCTAAACACTGTAATTCTAAGCTCTGGTTTAGCTGCAACGAGTAGTTACGAAACATTTGACGATCCTAACAACGTGGGTACCATTCCGCTGGCGAACAAGTTGTGCTGTTTACTTTGACAAGCGTTCAAGTTATCTGTAGATGCATTGGGCGACTGCCTTGTTTGTTGGCAAGGTTTCCGCCCACAAATAAAATAGTTTGGTTAATAATAATCGCTTACCGTACAGTGTGAATCACACTTTTCGAGTGGTCGAACGACCAGCTGCAGACTGTGCGAGCGTCCGATCGAGGCAGTACTAAATGCTGTGTTATAGATCTGTTTGTTCTATATAGCGCATGGTCCAAGTGGTCCAAGCATCCGGCACGACCATGCGAAGTCTTATTGCGTCGTTATCCCGTGGTCCTGTTTTATTTTGCCGCAAAAGGAGGATATATGAACTTTTTTTTTTCAGTCTCGTAAGTTCAGACATCTACGACGCATTCACCCGTCTTAGGGAAATTGTGTCCTTACAAATAGCTATTGGATTCTCTTTATACGATACCCTTTGTATATTGTGCCTTACAGGGCAAAAGGGCAATGCCGATCGAAGCACGAAGCTTGTGTGTATCATGTTGGTTTGCCAGCCGCAGTGCTGGCTGTGTTGAGCAAAGCCTTCGGCCTCTTGCAGGAGGCTAACGTAGACATAGTGATTTGAAGTCTACTAGACTTAAAATGCGTGAGAACGTTGCCGGTGGCTGATGCAAATGTTTTACAACAACTCTTCGTCGAGTGAAAACCGATACATCCACAACACATGCACACACCGCGGCTGATGATACGCGTCGCATTTTTGCACATCCAAGAGAAATTTCCAGATACTGTAGCTACTGCTCCACCTAAAGGCTACTCAGTGGTTGTTCGACGAGCTGGTAAGAACTGACATCCCGTAAATTGCACTCAGAACTAGCTAAAGCACCTCCAAATCGTTCCGCAGCGAGCGACCGGCAACACATTCAAGCCGCGCCGCGCCGGCTCGCACAAGCGAGAGAGGAGGAAAGGCTCGTCGCGCGCCCTTTCCTCCTCGCCCGATGAAAAGGTCTATAAAAAAGAAGAAAAAACAGGCATCCCAATGAAAGCGATAACACGCACTATGCAATTATAAGCTATACGCCGTCTTGCGCAGGCGTAGTGTGCATTATTACCGTTATTAACTTCTCAGCGCTTGTGTGCGTTAAAAAAATATTACTTCAAGAAATAGATAGTTGGCTAGTGCACTGTGCCCTGTTCTTATTTATTGGATATGCCTCTGAATTAAGCCGTTCATTTCTGTCGCTTAGTCTAAAATATCCTTGTTACTAAACACGGACTCGTATTCATGTTTTGTCTAGTTTATTTTTTATTTATTCAGGTACATCAGAAGTTCCTATTGCAACCTCTGATGTACCAACAGACTAGAGCACTGCACGGGCCGATTTTTGCGGCCCGGGCCCGGCCCGGGCCCGTTTTTACATTGCGCGGCCCGCCCGAGCCCGATCAAAACATTTATGGCGAGACCCGGCCCCGGCCCGGGCCCGGAAATAATCGACGTTACCCGCCCGGCCCGGCCCGCCACCCCTTTACCTTAAGCCCGAGCCCGGCCCGAGCCCGGCTCGAAACCGGCCCGAACCCGGCCCGAGACCGAAAAATACATGTTTTTCAGAGTTGATAAGCCCGAGAATAACTCGCAGAAAGCCCGAGCCCGGCCCGGGCCCGCGTCAAAAAACCCGAGCCCGGCCCGGGCCCGGGTCAAAAAGCAGACGCCGTGCCCGAGCCCGGCCCGAGCCTGTGAAAAAAAAAAAGCCCGGGCCCGGCCCGGCCCGTGGGCCAGGCCGGGCCCGGGCTTTCGGGTAAGCCCGAGCCCGTGCAGTGCTCTACAACAGACATCCAACAAGCTTCGAGAGTAGATTCTTCATTTTCCAATATTTCGTTCAAGTCTCTTAATCTGGCATTTGATATCGTCCATTTTAATAGATAAATCTCATTTGGGGCCCTGGGAACAGATGCACTCCTCTGACATTGAATTCTGCCTTATTCCTAGAACCACATTTGACGTTTTTCATACCCAAACGGCACCCACGCGCATTTCCCTTTCGTGTTTGTGTTTTGTGGGACAGTGTTGCGAGACAGCGCTGTCCGCGTGTACTTTTCTGCCGTCCTTGTCTGTTCCGCTGAAAATGTTTTAACAGCGAAGCAGTTTAAGCTCGAGGTTCCTCCGTTATGAGAGCGCCGCGAAACCTCCGCCTGGTGATGACGTCACCATGCGTCGCCTAGCAACGCCTCACCACAGCTGCGCTAGCCGTGACGTCATCGCCCGCGACGGCAACACTTTGCCGTAGCTTTCCCCTGGCCGGGCATGCATAGATGTAGAGCTAAGCCGCGACGTCACCACGGGGATATAAAAGCAGCTCCGCTTCGCCGCCGTGCCTCCGACAACGAATATAGGGCGACAGAACAAGAGGGTCACTCGCGAAAAAGAGGAAGCGCGACGCGAAAGCCGCCGCACCGCTACTTGAGAACGGATGCGGCGGCTTCGGGCGAACCTCGAGTATCGCGCCGGTGAAGCGGCGGCCAAGCGACAACGAGTTGTGGAAGCTCCAGCGCTGCGAGCCCGGGAAAACGAGCGACTTCGTTTGTGCATGCAGAAGGGACGCCAAAACGAAAGGGGCCCGCGGGTCCATTATAAGCTATAATAATGCCCAATATAAGCTAGGTGATGGAGCAATTTCAGTGACAAGTTCGGAACGCCACGGGAGGTGCAACCTACCCCGGTTGGACTACAGAGCGAAGAACCGGCCGTTCCTGGCGTGATTCCTCTCGCGAAAACTTGTTTCGAGGCTCGAAGAATAACATCGCAAAACTTAGCCGATCCGAGAGAAAGCTAGGCGGGGTCGCCAGCTTCGCTGTTTGCCCAGCCTTCGCACCACTTGTGTGAAGCTGCCCCAATTTTTTTAGATATATTCCGGCCACGCAACTAGCCCTACTTTCAAACCTCCTATTTCTGTATGAAGCCCAGCCGAACCTTGCGAGCGCAAGTTTTCTTTCCACCTGCAGGTGTGACCAGTTTAATTGCCAGCATGCAGTACGGTGAAGGAGTTTACAACGACCCAGCTGCTTACGGCCCGGGCTACGAATTGACAGTCTACGGGTCGACGCCATGCACCCCGGGTGACTACACGCCGGCGGCTCCCGCAGAATCCACGCCAGCCGAACCCGGTATGCAACAGAAAACGTTCTGGCGCATCGTGCAATTTATTTGCCTTAGTTACGAAGGAGCCTACTTGTGGAGCTCGTATTCCTTAGTCTTCTTTTAATAGGTGTTCCACATGGTTATACTTGGAGAATGCCAGCAAACTTGAAAGTAGAAAAAAATCGTGAAGCAGACATAGACAAAGTGACAGGAAGGTGGCTGGACTAACAACTGAACTTCATACATGAAAACGACGTCCCCCAAATCCGTACTGACCATGCGCAAGGTGCAACATAATAAAAAAACGGTCATCATCTTATCTATACACGTCTACACTGATCAAGAAATAAAAGCTCTTTCTTGGTAAGGAACACAGATGGCGCGCTTACACATTTCTCGGGGCCAAGATTAGACTCGCTAGGCTTCAATCAACTCTCTTTCTTGCATAGTCTGAGCCTTCCCCAAGTTTAAAACGTCACTGAAGATGGGATAACAGCCGCACTCCTTACAATGTAGCGGAATATTACCTCCTGTGCCTGTGGGTATTAGATTCGCATGCTCACGCATCCGATCATTCACACAGCGACCGGTTTCTCCTATGTGATCTCTACCACATATCAAAGGAATACTGTACACTACACATGCGTCGCACGTGCGGTGCTTCGCGACATGCTTGGTATTGCACGTACTCTTTCGCTAACTGTGCTGCGAGACCTTCATGCAAAGCTTTGCAAGCTTACAAGGCGCGGAACAAACCAATCTGGCGTCGTTTCTTGCCGCAACCTTTTTCAATCTGTGTGAAATGCCGTGTAAATACGGCATAACCACCAAGTTCTTTTTTATTTTGTCTCGCACTTCGCGATCCCCTCTGTTTTCATTTTCAAACGCTTGTGTACAGATTCAGCCACTGCAGTGATCAAAGTCCTTGGATAGCCTGCCACTACCAGTCTCCTCTCTTGCTGGGAGGCACTGTCTTTCATTAGATGCGTACAACTCTTTTCCACCTCATTCGACAAGCACAAAAAGGTTCCGAGTGAGCGGATTGGTACGGTAGCAACGTCTTTTTTGTTCTTGGGCTATAAGCCCAGCAAATGTGACTTCTTCCTTCATTCCTTCTGGGGTTTTACGTGCCAAAACCAGTTCTGATTATGAAGCACGCCGTAGTGGAGGGCTCTGGAGCACACGGGCGTTTTTGCATTTCGCCTCCATCGAAATGCGGTGCAAATGTGACCTTGAGTATGAAAGGCTAGAGTCAAATCTAAAAACCAGATGGAATTTTCTTGTGGTGCAAGGCTTTCGTTACGGCGTAGCGGGTGAGGTAGTCAGTGGCCACCACGAACCACTTGTTCCCGGATGTTGACGTCAGAACGGGCCTCAACATGACCATTCCGATTTGCTGAAACGGTCGGCAAGGAGGCTCAATCGGCTGTTGCAATCTTGCTGGCCTTGTCGGTGGTGTCTTGCGCCGCTGGTAGTCTCGGCTCGTCTTGCCGTATTTGGGCGACGTCGGTGTTCAAGCGTGGCCTGTGAAACGTCACCTGAGAGAGAGAGAGAGAGAGAGAGAGAAAGACGTTTATTAAATCATAAAAAAAGAAAATTGTACATGTATGAAAAGGCAACCCCAGTGGTTTTTCCGGTGAGGTGCCTAGATTAGGTCAATGGTTCTGCTTCTTATAAGGTAGATGAGCAAGCTGTTCTAAATAGCTTTGCGGTCTTGAGGAGTCCCTCCTGGAAGGATCCACTCATTAAGTGTGACGACTGAGCTCTGCAGCCCAGCAAGGCAGATTCTTCGCAGTGAGGATAGGCCAGGACATGTCCAAAGCAAGTGGTGCGCTGTGGCTGGCACACCCGTGCTGCAAGTTCTACAGGTGGGATCAAGCGACTTGTCAATGTATTGGGCTTTGAACGCAGGCGTGACTGCCATGCCGGTGCGTAGACGGTGGAGTGCCACGCGTTCCCGGCGTGGAAGCCCAGGAGGGAGGGGTTCATGGCCTTCGGGCAGAAACGCTTGTAGAGCAAGCTTTCTATGCTGTCGGAGCTGCAGGTGAGCATCGACAGCGTGCACACCTTCTGCCGATCAGGCTGCGACGGAAGCGGGGCAAAGAGAATGGGGGTGAGTAAATTTGCTCCCCACGCGAGCGCGTCCGCTCGCTTATTCCCTCCTGCGCCCATATGACTCCGTGTCCAATGAATGTGCAACTCAGTTCCCTTATGCAGCAGAAGTGTTGCTTCTTCATGGATGGTGGTTGCCAGCGGGTGTGCGTCAATCTTGCTTAGTTCGCGTACGGCGTCTTGCGAATCCGTGTATATGTGTAGAGGGCTGCGATACTCGAGGCGGCCATATCTGGCTGCTTGAGCAACCTCTAGAATCGCTTGTAGATCTGCACCGGTCGTACTTAATGGTGTGCTATGAGTAGTTGTTGCTGTGTTGCTGCCGTCACTGTTCGTCCAGGCAGTAATGGCATGATTCTGTGAAACAGCAGCATCTGTGTAAATTCATTGAGCTGTATTATCGTTGAGGATGGCTCTACGGTGATGGTAACGCCTCTGACTTATTTTATTTCCTCCCACGTTGGTTGGAAGGGGGCGAACAATGGCCGGCATCACGGGCAGCCACGGTGCCGAATGTGTCGGGAAAAGAGGAGCTTGTGGCTTCCGACCGACCTGAGCGAGTATTCTTCGGCCTGAAGACGTAGCGGCTAGGCTCAGCACCTGGGCACATCTTGCATCCTCCCTTAGTTCTTCAAGCGTGTTAATTTGTGCCTCTGAGTAAAGCACATGGGTTGGAGTATGCTTCGGCAAACCATACGCCATACGTATACTTTGACGATGAGCTGCTTCGAGGCGATGACGCATCGTTACCATGCTTCGTGGGTAAGGGAAGCTGTACAGAATTCTCGATGTGATGAGATTTTTCGTCATTATAACGAGCGTGTCTTCTCTGAGGCCCCACTTACGACCGGTGAGTCTTCGGAGGAGCCCTTGTGTTGCTCGGCAGCGGCTCAGTGTCTGTTGAAGCCATGCCGTGTGTTTTCTTGTGTCCGATATAGTGAGTCCAAGAATTCTGAGGTCCTGTAATTTTTGATCGGGCTTCCTTGTATTTTCGGCACATTCATTAAGGCTACTGCTTCATGTTCTTTGGACCAAGCACAATATACTGCAATATACTGTGATTTTGAGTGGGAAGGAGAGAGTCGGAGTGCTGAAAGACGACACTGTATTGTATCTAGAATTGCTTGGATGGCATCTTGCTGCTCACCAAGTGACCCTCCCGTGGTCCATACTGTGATGTCGTCTGCGTATATTGAGTGATGCAACCTGTCTATCTTTTCGAGGTGATACGGGAAACGGTACATGGCTGTGTTAAACAGTATAGGGGATAACACTGAGCCTTGCGGAAGGCCATGTGTGATGTAATGAAGCGGCGAGAATCGATCTTGACTCGAAGAGTGCGGTTTGTCAATTTTGACGTGATGTATACCATTATGCGACCTTCTAGTCCTACTGCGTGTATTTCTTGCAACATAGCATCTACTCCTACGTTGCCAAACGCCTTATGTATATCAACGGTGGCTAGTATTCGAGGGCCTTGCAAGTGCTTAGAGGTTAGATCGCCATGTATCATAAGTAGGCTGTCTTGCGCCGACAAGCGAGCACAGAAGCTTGTTTGTGTGTGATGGAGCTTTCGTTCAACTTCGAGGAACCAGTGAAGTCTTTCGGCCACCATTTTTTCCAAGACTTTGCCCAAATGTGATGTTAAGGAAATAGGGCGAAGGTTCGTTGCTATCGTAGCTGGCTGGCCTGGTTTGGGGATAGGAATAACCAGGGAATCCTTCCACCCTTCCGGTACAATTCCGGTTTCGCAAACTTCATTATTAGGTCGAGGAGATCTCACATTCCTTCATCTGGGAGATTGCGGAGAGTCGTATATGTCAAACCGTCAGGTCCAGGTGAACTTCTGCAATTCACTTTCATGAGTGTGTACCACAGCTCGACAATACTGAATGGATGATCAAGCATATGCGTTGCATCGGTATTCTGCTGGGCCTTTACAGTTGATTCGTTGACTGTTGCAGTCAGAACGGCGAGAGGGAAAAACTGGGTAACGAATTGAGTGGTGAAATCTTGCTCTGATAGTCCCTGTTTGAGGGCAATGCTGCGCGCGGGCGGTTTTGCTTGGGCGGGTTGATCAAGCATAGATGCCAGGCGCCATAAACGGGAAGGGTTAGTACGATGGTTTAGTCCACTGCATGTACGATGCCATCGCGAACGGCGTAGCTCCTTCGCGTACCTTCGGGCTGCAGCCTTTGCACGATTATGAATGATGCGAAATTCAACATTTTTTGGGGTGGCGATTGGCTTGCTGTTGTGCCCTAAGCCTTCAAGCTATGAGGTTCAGCATGTGCAAGTCCGGAGCCGCATCTTTTCAACGCGTTCTAACGCGTGCGCGTCGCCTTTTAGCCTTCTGCTTTGCTATTTTAGTCTGTCCAGGAAAGAACACGTGCCATCCACGTACAACTTGTGGAAGCGGTCCCAGTTTGTCGTGTGTGTCGTTCTAGTCTTTGTGCAGGTTCGACTGATATTCTCTATGCTAAGTAGAATCGAATGATGGTCAGATCCGTCTCTATTTTCTTGTCGTTGCCAACGTAAGCGCAAGTCTTGCGACATCCACGTCAAATCTGGCTTGCATGTAGCGCTGCTCTCGTGTAGACTCCGTGGACATTGGCGATGTTGAAAGTCGCTTTTCTCCATAGCATCTATAAGTGCTCGGCCGCGCGGTGTGTCTATTCGGTAGCCCCACTGGGTATGTGGCGCGTTAAAATCACCAGCTATAATGATACGTCTAGTAGGACATCTCTGATTTAGACTCGACACCCAACTCATGTCGTCTCCGGGCTGACAACCAGGTCGTATATAAACTGAAGAAACTGTAAGTCGGAAATTTTCTAATGTCATAGCAACTAGAACGATCTCGCGGTGGGGTGTGCCCAAATCTTGAGTGTCGATCTGAACTTGCGGAAGGCGTTTGTCGACGAACACGCCATCTAAGCCTCTAGCGGTGAGGTCTGAGCCCACGTGGCGGCCCTACAGCTTGCGTGGTATACAAGGTTGGAGGTATTTGTTGTAGCCAGTCAACTGCAGTGTTGGTGGGGCGTCCATTTCTTGAAGGAGGATCACTGAAATTCGATTACGTTGTAGACGTAAGGAGAGTTCTGCGTGTGCAAGAGTGAAGTTCCGACAGTTCCACTGCAACAAATGCGTTGACTTGAATTCTTGGAACTGTACGTGAAAACTCAAGATGCTCTGCCATTGGGTCATCATGAATGGCGTGGATAACTCCTGGCCGGAGTGCTGAGGGCATGACCAGAAGGTAGTTGGCGCGGACTGGCGAGAATTTTTCTATACGAGGACGTCGTTTTGTAATAAAAAATGAAGGCAATCCGCGCCTGAATACCAATAGGGCAAAGTCGGCCTTCCTTCGCAAGAACTCGACGAGGCTTCCTAGCTCCGGGTCTGCACGCTGCTGTTCGGCGAAGTTGTCGGCATTTATTACAGAGAAGCTGTCTATAGCTAGGAGATTGCGTTTTGTGGCATCCGCGCGGAAAACTATCATCCTCAGCAATGGCTCGAGCGTCGTCGTCTTCTTCCAAAGCTGGCTTGTTGGCGCCCCTCGGCGCAACCGCGCGAACGGGCTCGTGCTACTGCTCACGCGTTCGTCGCGGCCTTCTTAGAAAACTGGCTCCGTTTCCGCTCATCATTCCAGCGTGGAATTTCACTTCTGTCGTCGTAATGAGGAGGCCCCGTTTACGGGGCTATGAGTCACTGCTTAAGGGGATATGAGCCATTCATTGTCTTACGTGACGGACAGATTTAATAGCAGAGGTGATACGCGAATGTGTGTGCCTACCTGTCGTCACAATGACCACCGATCAGGACAATAAATATGTTTGTACCTTCGTTCAAGATTCTGTGTCACATCTGTCTCGTGCGCTAAACAGCTAAACAGCGCGGTCATCCACCTTCACAGAACGGAATGGGTCATGAATTTTTTGTCCCTATGAAAGAGTCGTCGTCCTGGTCGTCTTTCTTAATAATCACAAGATCTCGCGTCCTTGATTGTGCCACAATTCCTATGATTCATTTCACGCCTCAGCCAGAAGAGACAAACACGTCACGGAGTAGCTCACTATTTCATTTTCCCGCGAACTTGCGATCACACTTCGCTGCTGCTGAATCTATCGAACTTTTCAAAAAAAAAAATGTGGTTGATCCCTCTTATATAGGAATCGGTATAGAACACGAAAGTGAAACGTGTCTTCACAGAAGTAGTGTAATGTTTATTGCACATTGATATATAATGTCTATTGGTGTTTTGTGGCTAAAGCGCCCTTGGGCGTTGATGCACCCACGCTGACGCCTTGGTGGCACGTCTCCTCCATCACGACTACCAACGTCGATGACCATGAGCAACCGTCGTGCATATGGAAGCTGCACTACGCTGCACACGCTAGCACAACGCGAAAGACGAAGCACGTAACTGACACACTAATACAACGCGCAAGACAAAGCACGTAACTGAATCGTCACCGAGTCAAATCAGCGCGTACAGCGCGTCGTAATTGCAGCCTCCGCGATCAACTTCAGAAACATTTTCAGAGCTAATTGCGGAGGCCACGCTCCGCTGTGCTGAGTACGGTGAACGCCACCTAAGTGGCGTTGGTAGTGCTTCTTGATGCCAGCGTCCCTTCGAATGCTGGCATCGAGGCGTCGTAGTCCTGAGACAACCGAAGCGTTCACTGTCGGTGCGCGTTAGTGTCATAATGCAGTACTTCTCTTTTCTGCTCGTAGGCGGCGGCACCGCCCCGAGCAAGAGCGCGGGTACACGGAGGAGTGTTAGATATATAAGGCGCGTCTGTGTAGCTCTCTGCAAATGCGTTTGTGGCGCAATGGGTTAAACGCTCGGTGATCTATCGTCGCGGACCGAGAGGTCATGGGTTCGATTTCCAAATTTTGCATGTTTGTGGAACTTTTTCTTCTGGTTTCTTTCTTTGTATTATGTTCTATGACGTATTTCCGTGACGGAAATACGTCAGTGAAGTCTTGGTGGACCCCGGCATAAAACACTTTCGTGTTAAAATAAACTACTACGGAATATATCTAACTCCAGATGTCTACTGAAAGCCAGCAATATTGCTATACTTTTTTCCCTCTGAAATCAAAAATTACCACAGAGAATATATATACAGGATGTCCCAGCTAACACGGAGCACGATTTAAAAAAGACGAACGTAGTTACGCGTTACGCGAAGCAACCCTAGTGCGTATTGTTTCCAGTACAGTGGAGGAGCCGCCAGTAATTTTTTCGTAACTTAGATTTAATTAGGTGATGCTAAATAATTATCTAACTCGAGAAGTACTGTCCTAATTAATTATCAAAGTGTCAATGAGAAAGTTGTAGAGCAACATGAAAAATTACCGATAAAGCTTTCTGTTGCTCAATAAATGCTACATAAATGTGTTTTTCCGAGCGTGAAAGCATCACGTGAATACACGCAGAATTGCCGCGCGACTGACCGCTCGAGGCACTTTGCGTGTATTCTCGGGCTTCTTTCAGGCTGGGAAAAACACTTTTATGTAGCACGTATCGAGCAACGGGAAGCTGTATCGGGAGTTTTTCATGTTGCTCTACAACTTTCTCATCCACACTTTGATAATTAGGACAGTACTTCTCGAGTTTGAGAATTATTTAGAATCACCTAATTAAATCTAAGTTACGAAAAAATTACTGGCGGCTCCTCCACTGTACTGGAAACAATACGCACTAGGTTAGCTTCGCGTAACACCGTTCCTCGTCTTTTAAATCGTGCTGCGTGATAGCTGGGACACCCTGTATATATATATCTTTTTTTTTTGTTTGCAATAGCATAACGGCAAGTATCATCCCGGGAAGTTCGAGCCAGTTCTGATGCTGTAACGGTCCCCATGGAATAGATTACTTGTTCCCTGCCTGAATCGGCTCTATACTGTACGCAATCTGTTAGACAGAACAATTATTTTTAATTAAGCTAATACGGCTGTTGTGCCGGTAGCGCTATGCAATGAGTTGTTATAAAACTGTATGATGCATCTTAGGTATGAGCTACCTAACTTCGACGTTTTGCCCATTTCTTTCGCAGAATCTAAAGAACCGAATTCGCCGTAAGTATGCTCTGATAGCGTAAAAACATAAACGGCAATGACTGCGTCACTAGAGCTCTTGAACTTGTTAACCTTCGTGTGGCTTTTATTGCAATGCCCGCACATTGCACTTGGGCTTCAGTAATTTTTTAAAGCAGCGGTACAAAGTACAACAATAACGAAAGATATTCACGTGTTTGTTATCATAATTATTTAAAAGGGAATTTTATTCAGAGAGTGTAAAAAAATAGAAACTTGCCCGCATCAATCTGAGTGGGACATCATTACGTAAGCGAATGCCAGAAAACGGAAAGGAAAACCAAAGAAGAAAATGATGAAGAAGACACAAAAGAACCAGAAGCGTTCTGAACTGATAGCTGACTTGATTTCTTCAAAAAAGTAGCCTGCAAGACCAAACGGAGCGTATCTAAAATATACGAACCAGGTTTTTCACGCTATGCTTTCGAAATTCTATACAACTATGGACATAGAGATAATTACGCGTTTTTCTCTTGATTAATTGCTTCTACCACAGGGTCATACATCTGAAAACAGTGACACGCAATAATTAGACGACAACAGAGTCATACCTGTGAAAATAATTCGACTTAATTAAACAACTAATCACGCAAATTAGGCTAATTATCTTTTTCACCGAAAGATATATGGAATTCATCTCAAAGGAAGACTTGAAGCACATCATACGATGAGCTTATAATCGTTTCTAGAAATTTAAATAGTTGACGCTGCTACTTTTCTCAGCGTGTAATGAATTCCGGCAAATTTCACACAGAAAAGTTAAACTCAACATCTGAAGAGCGCCACTTTGTCGCCCATAGTAGACGCCCATGTTCGAGGTGACAGTTCGATCTTCACAGGTGGGCGAGCATCAAGCTAGCATCCTTATCATGACGTGGTGTCGGTTGCTTCACGCTTGTCCGACCATGAGGCGCCATGAGACACGACACTCATCAGCGTCTACTATGGGTGTGAAGTTCAATTGAATTCTGGGGTTTTACGCTCCGAAACCGCAATTTTCATAATGAGGCACACCGTAGGGGGGCCTCCGGTATAATTTTGATCACCGCGGTATCTTTCGCGTGCCCACGGTGCTCTGGACAGGGGCGTTTTTGCATTTCGCCCCCATCGAAATGTGGCCAGCGCGGCCGCGATTTGATCCCGCGACGTCGCGCTTAGCAGCACAACATAATTAGCCGCTAAGCCACCGCGGCGGGTTATTAGTGTGAAAGTTGCGCACTTCAGATGTTCATTTTGACTTTTCTGTGTGTGAAATCGGTCGGAAATCATTACGCTTTCAAAGTTAGCAGCGCCAACTTACTGCACTTCTGGTGCCTCTTATGACCTCCTCTGATGGCGTTGTTTAACCAATTAGCGCCCAGTGTACTAGAACTAGTGCACCTGGTTTCGCATCCATACTTCTTGAGCAGCTGAATATTTCCTGTTGGCTATTTCCATTTCTTGTAACCAGAGAGCGCGCACACACACCCCAACACAGGGTAAAATGTACTGGTTAATCCATATCTAAAAATTTCGCGCAATTCCAGCAACACTGTGGACGGGTGACGAATTGGGATGTGTACTCGCTTATCATTTATTTTTGCTCACCTGCTTTACGTATTTGTGTTGTGCTTTTCACAGTGTTTAGTACATATGTTGAGGGTGTTTAAACAAACTGTTGAATCTGCAGCATCGTTTCAAAGAACCGAACAAGCGTTCAATGTTTCGTGTACTTGATATAGCACAGCGGGCGTTAGCCGTTACAAATCGGCGCTTTTTTTTAGTTGCTGCTTCAGCATGGATACGAGGCTTTTCTTTGGTAGGAACCCGTTTCGCCGCTTGCGCGATGCTCTAGATGCGGTTGAGAGTGCAGCAAACATAGAAGAGGAGATTGGTATTATGATTGCGCCGCCAGAGCCAGCTGAAGGATGAGGAGGAAGGTGACGACGACAGCACCGATGCTTTAGCCGTAAACGACGTCTGCGGTTAGTGTCGGTTAGCAAAGCCTGCAACAATATTCCGCCAAGCTGGTTTCATTGCAGTAGCGTTATTGATGACACCTTAGACGCACTCGCGATGCCGGCGTTGCTGTTGCCTTGCTTGCTGGGTGTCACTGTATGTGTGTTTGGACGCTCTGAGTTTTCGGCAGTTCGTGAGAAAGAAAACCCATTTCATTCATTATCAACTGACAGGGGAAATGCTTTTCGTTATTTTTCGTCTAATTAGGCCTTTGAAGTGCACGTACCATAAGATTATCACTTCATTTAAGAATTCGGACCAGAAAGCATTAGGTAAACGTCACTTGTAGCCCAGTGTTGGTCTGTCACCCTGTAATCCTTTGTGAAATGTTGAGTTTCGCGGTGGTAAAATGTTTCACAAATTTCTTGAAATTTGCACTTTGCAGTAAAGAAGACAACGACTCGGCATAATCCGACAGTCGAGTGGATAGCAACATTCTGCTGCACTACAGATCGCTAAACGCCAGGGGAGCTTAATCTCGATACGAAAACAAAAATGTTCTCGTTAGGCTACATTTAAAGCGCATAAATTCTTTCGTCACACAACCATCAAACGATTCGAATTAAATTTGTTGCGTTTAAGAACAAATGCTCAGCTTTGCCAGTGTTTACAAAGCGAAATTTCGCATTAGAGCCTCCCCTTTCTCAAACAAAAAGTATCGTTAATTTGTAAGATAAAAAGCCTACCCGCCGCAGTTGCCTAGTGGCTATGATTTTCGGCTGCTAAGCACGAGGTAGTGGGATCAAATCCCGGCCATAGCGGCCGCATTTCGATGGGGGCTAAATGCGAATACACTCGTGTTCACAGATTTAGGAGCATGTTAAAAAACACCAGGAGGTCCAAATTATTCCGGAATGCCCGCACTACAGCATGCCTCACAATCAGATCGCGGTTTTGCCACGTAAGGTCCAATAATGAAAAAAAAACACGTTTAGAAGCCTGCAACTCAGCCCCAAAAAGAGATATAACGTAGTTCTGCGAACTGAATCTCTTACAATGTCAAAAGCACAAACATGTGACAAGTGTACAGCTATGCAAGATAATTAAAATTATATTATGCTATATAAAGTTATTGTGTTATACTATATTAAAAAACATTGACAAGGCGTTTTGCTTTGTTACAGTGCGCGTTTTCTTTATTTACTTAGCGGTCTTGTTTGTCTTTGTGCACGTGCAATCGCTTTGACCATGGCAGTCTGATTGGTGTATGCTTGTCTACTATCATTATGATCATTTTGTTGGCATGCATTCCTGTTATTTCTGCATTTCATTATGCTCAATGACAAACTGTTTTCATAGACACTGTGTAAATTTCTAATCATTTTTCATCGTATTCTATTCTCGAGTTGGCTGTTTATTATGTCTTGGAAGGTACCGTGTATGGTTTTGCTGCTCAAGCCATGAATGGCATCTGTTTTAGGCGAACCGGATTTCTCTCATTGTATTTGAAAGATTTGTTAATAAAATTATTATTATTATTATTATTACGAAGGTAGAGTTCTAAACAGTAGCCTAGCTTTGTTTCTTTTTCCTTTCCGTTTTGTAACGGTGAAGAATTTTTCCTAAAATGCTGAGCACCAAATAAACATTACAGCTTTGTATAGTTGGTATCACATATAGTTTTTTTTAATTTTCAATTCAATAAACCTTATGAACATCGGGGCAGAGGCAGCCGAGAAGAGCACTTTCTTTGTGCCCTCGTATTTAGATAGAAACACCCGACATAAAGCTTCCTACCCCCCCCCCCCCCCTTACTTACTTCCAAATTCAACAACTGCACTAACAATTCAAATGTGCAGTACCGCAGGACGTTTCATGCAGTAGCATCGCTTTTCTTTTCGTCGCAGGGGCAGCGGTATGTGGCTAACCACAGTTGTGTTGACCATAGCAGTCCTACTCCTCGTCGCCACCTCTGTCGGCGCTGTGATCGTCATGGCGAGCAGTGAGTGGTATTTCTCACAGACACGAGACGCCACTGCAGCGTAGCTGTCTCCATATAGCGCACAGGCATCTTTAATGGCCTTCATCATGTCTGTGTATCGAGTCTGTGCATCAGGTCTTTGTATCTTGCACAAACAAGCGCGGTGTGCAAATCATGTGCTGATTATCCCGTCTGTAAAGTATCAAGCATCTACGGGTCGCAAGAACAGCTAAACTTTCAAAAGAAAGCATCTGAGCGCCTTCTCTGAGGGGAGCTGCACTTCCTAACAAGCGCTTCTAGGTCGGACGCGCTGGCTGCAATGTCATGGATAGTGGCACGGCGGCCGCATTTCGATGGGGGTGAAATGCGAAAACACCGGTGTACTTAGATTTAGGTGCACGTTAAAGAACCCCAGGTGGTCCAAATTTCCGGAGTTCCCCATTACGGTGTGCCTCATAATCAGAACTGGTTTTGGCACGTAAAACCCCATAATTTAATTTTTTTTAGTGGCACGTGACTTCGGTAAATAATCCAACGCAGAGTGCGCAACACCGCCACTGTTTGTGTGCCACCCTGCAAGACAGAAGGAAGAAGAAAAAGAAAAGCGGGACTCGTGCAGCAAACGTGATGCGGTCCTTCTCTCTCCTTGTGAGACAAAGCAGGAAAGGAAGGTCGCTTGAGCAACCTAGCCCCGGCAAAGGGAAAGAGGGTCTATGTTGGCAGCGAATTTTGATTCTTGGCAGAATGTCGACACGGCATTATAATATCCCCTTCTTCTCTAAAAATTATCTTTCGAAACTTTCTCGCAACAAAATTGTGCGTTTACTGAGCTTTACAAATCACAGTATGTAACAAAAGTTTCCCGTGGCGCCTATTGATTGCGCATGATATCCAGCGAGTTCATTGATTTTCTCCTCATTAGGCTTGGCCATTTTTCGGGGCGAATGGGTATTTGCTCGTTCTGGTCCGATCCCCCAGAGTGGGCACTATAGCCGCTGTGGCAAGAGGTACGGAAGCCCTAAATGTATTGATGTGTGTTTCTTACATACACCGCTGTGCAAACACCTGTCATCAACATTTTTGTCTCGACAAGCATTCGTCGCATTTGTCCTCGCGATGCAGACAGCTAGCAGCCACAGGCGACAAGCCTGCGCTCATGTGATCCCCTACAGCTGCAACCTCGTTAACTCAAAAAAGCATCACGTCATCTCCAGTCTATGATTGCATTGGATCTGCGAGTTGGTTTCTCTTGCACGGTGGCACAAGACAATTCTGATGATCTTTGCTGACATTAAATGAAAAAGTTTAGGTAACGTTATGGACACCACTTTTTTTCTAAGGGAGGGCAATAGTTTTCTTCCTTGACAGGTATTGCTGAAAATCTGAAATAGCTCACCTCCGCAATGAGAAAACTGTAGTATCAACAACTGTAATATACATTTAGGAGAAATGTAACGTAGAAAATATTTATATACTGTTTGCCGCTATGAAACATACCACTTCAACTAGGATAATTACACGTGCAAAAGTTACGTAAAACAGGTTGAAATATTTTCGAGGAGGGGCTATTATAAAGCTTTTTGAGACGTTGAACCCAGCGATGACACAAGGACGAAGATGCTTTTTCGAAGGAATAATGACGATGAGAGGTTTAAGCAGCAGAGAAGTGTTACAAACATCGAAATATAACTTCTTCCACATTGACACGTCCTTGTACTGGAGGATGGCCAGGAATGGGCCCATATTCAGCGGCACATGCCATACTGACCGAAGAATAATAAAACCCAATTATAAGATATTTAGGAAAATCTGACAAAAGACGTTGATTATCCTTTGCTTTGATATTCCGTCGAGATGTATGTGTACTTTAGCGGTAAAAGTACACTTACACAAAATTACACAAGTATGTCTATGAGCCGGCAGTATGCGCGCACATTTTATTCGTAATGTATTGTTTGATCAGAAAGGACAAAGTTACGCTCACTGGCACCCTTTGTCGCTCAAGGTTATGCGCTATATACATAAACTGCTCGGTACCACGTATTAACGAGACGTGAAGCACGCGGGAAGAAGCGAAGAGAGATTCGCCTTAAAATGTGATGAATGCTCGTAGTCCGTAAACCAATGCAATGTACTTTGTAGCTTTATGTGATCCAATAGATACCATTCATCAAACATTGATGTATGGGTACAGAGTGCTTCAATGTTTAATTGGCCAATTTTGACAGATTTTTTAAAAATAATTGAAAGCCCCAGATCAAGGTGCCGCCTAAAACACCAAGTCGAAGTGCCAATTTTCACTTTTAATCAATCAATTCTCTTCGTTCGCATCGGTTCAGCCCTTGACCGGCAAACGCTGGCGGCTAACGCTATGCACGAAGATGAGCGTCCTGGTAGAAACGCGGCCTCTTGCATGGGTCGATCTTCCGTTAGTGTTTCGCACTTTTGATGATTCAGTCTGAAACGATTTACCATAAAAGGCATGTGCTGTCGGTGTTTTGTTTCGTGACATTTGTTTGTGGGCTGTCATTCTCAAAATTCCGAGGAATAACTTTCTGAAAAATGTAAGGCAAGGTGTGAGCATCTTAAGTGATAGAAGAAGAACTGCAGCTGTGTTCTTTCCTCCACCGTCCACAGAAGGCCAGATGGCGAGCGCCTTCTGGATGCTTTGTTGTAAGGAAACGAGCGGCGGGCGCCGCTCTTTGAATGGTTGAAACGCTCGAAAAGGGGTTTGTGTTTGAGTTTCCGCCGTAACAGAATGGTGTTTTCTCGTATACTCAAATTAAAATCCAACGCTATCAAGCCTGACGGTAGTGTTTTACGTTGTACATTAGAATTTTTCTGACGCATTTTACTTTGCGAAATTCAATTATTTCACTATTGCCTCTGCGCCACGCCGAGGGCCTGAGTGATTGAGGTTCGGACTGATTTTTCACCAAACGACGGTCGGTGGCGTCACCGTATTTTTTGTGACACGGGGCCCTTAACGCTGTCGCGTTAACATGCTATCGTAAAGTGAGTGGTTCAACCAAAGCAGCGCGTAGCGAGCTACGTCACCACATCAAAAAAGCACGGTGGAATGGAGGTAAGCGAAGCTTGTCGTGTGTCTACATGGCCTACTACGTTTCTGTAATTACGATGCGTACACCACCGTTGTCCGGTTCCTGGAGTTCCTGGAGAGCAAGACGACGCTGTCGCAGGCGTTCTGCATCGTGTGCCTTAAGCTCAGGGTCGGCGGCTCTTCGCTGACGTTGGACCTCAACATCGTGCTCCCGCAACTCGGGGTCCGCAGCTCTTCGCTGACGTTTCGCCCGGGCTTCGGAAGCACTCACGCTTGAATGGGCACGTCGGCGACGAACCCTTTCCCGAGTGAGTTCGCGGCGCCATTGATCAAACGCAGCCTGCTCCTCAGCGTAACGCACCACGTGCGGCCTTGCCATCCGGGTACCGAAACTGATCTGAGGTGAGGGAAGCCCAGCGGAGCGCGAACTAATCCCCTATCCTTCGCTTTCCCTCCCCGCGACACACCAAACGAACGTGATAGGTCGCGCGCGTCACGTGATCCAGCGCCGGCGCAGCGTTGCCCGAAACTGCTCTACTATATGGATGAGCCGCTTTTTTTAGCGTGACACCACCACCACCACCACCACCACCGCCGCCGACACTTGTGAGTCAATACAAGCTTCACTAGAAAAGAGGCAAACGTCTTCGGAGCTCAGCCCGAGCTGTTGGATGCAAAGCGTGTCGTGTCCTTACGGCCGTCGGGTGTCTATGGGTTCCGGGGGTGGCATACGACAATCAAGCGAGTGATGGCCATGACTACCGCCGGGGGAGAAAAGTTGGCCGATGTTCTCCCATATGTTTATTTTGTTACAACACCGGGTACATGGACACAATTCGCTAAACTCCACGCTTTCCTCTCAAATCGTCTGCTCTTGCACCTGATAAAAGGGTTCCGACCGTTTAGCGCTGCTGTCAAATTTTCCCGCTAATTAGAAGACGGGTCAGCACTAAGGGTTGCAAGAGTGTTCAGCTTTGAAGCATCTTGGCCAGCTAAACGTAATAACGCACATTCGCAGACAAACGCACGTACACACGTACACGCGCACCCATCCTCCCCACCTCTGCCCCTCCAACACACACATAAATACTGTTCTTTTGCAGTCCAATTCAATGCCAACTGACCCATACGCATCACCGTAAAAATCGGTCGCGGCAAGTACATAAGCATTAAACTTATCAGCCACTTTCGTTAGGCCGATGGCGAGCCATTAGGCGATAGCCCAACGGCTTTCATGAAATTCTTTAAGGGGAAGTTCTAGCTTGTGAAGAACTCCAATTTCCGTGTTGAAACACATGTACAACGCAGAAATGGTTCTGTTAGGCCGCCACTTGACATATTTCAATGAAATTAGAAAGTTACATTCCAACAAAGTTAGTATGCAGTGCTTTGAATAGGGGACGAAGTTGTTTTAAAATCAATTGCCATGAAACAGTAAATAAAAAAACTTAAGTAGCTTGCACTGGAGGCGCAATGCTAAAGAGACAGCGGAGCTGATGGGTACTTAGCTAGTCCTGGCTTTAGGGCTAGACTAAGCACTACCAAGTCGTCCCCAGTATATTATGCAATTTAGTGATTACTGGTCGATTATGGATTAGCTATTGATTGGCTATCGCTTGGCTATCGCAAGGTATTTGCAACGTATTTGGGCTAGGCTACGCACTCCCAAGTCATCCCCAGCATTTTCCGGAATGTATTCATTATTGATCGATTATCGCTTAGGTATTGATTGGCTATCGATTGGCTATCGAGGACGGACTAAGCTTAAGTAGTTCCAACCGTGTTTAGCTAGACATCGCCAGGCTCAGCTTCGTATAGTTCACAGGGGTGTGTGCCATTGCGCTTCGACCCTTTCTGCACAACTGCCAGGATCGGCCCACATTTCTTGTGGACGACTAACGGAATAACGGCCGGCATAAACAGCTCCGCTGAAAAAACATGGAAGCATGAAGCTTACACATCTGTAACTCTGCAGACACCAAAAACAGATATTGCAGTTCTGTTAACTGCATTTGCTAGAGCACCTCAAGCGGACAAATGTGATATATGGATTTACAACTTAGGTTAAATTCTTGCAATGTTTAAAACGGTTTCGCAAATGTCCTACTGACAAATTAGACGTGAGCATCAGTGCTGTATAAATTACCAATTTTGTCCACTTAGGATGTAATATTACGCGCAGTTTACAAAACTGTGACCTTCTTCTTCTTTCTGGGGTTTTACGTGCCAAAACGAATTCTGATTATGAGGCACGCCGTAGTGCAGGGCTCCGGAATAATTTTGACCACCTTGGGTTCTTTAACGTGCACTACAACGCAATCACACAGGTGTTTGCTTGCGTTGTAGTGCTACTCTGAAGGCCAGCAATAAAGAAAACGATATCACAGTTTTGTGTACTTACAAAACTGTGATATCGTTTTCTTTATTGCTGGTCTTCAGAGTAGTAAACATCTTAGTTGATGTTCTTTCAAGTTTTTTTTTTCAAGTTTTGCAATTTGCTCAAAGCTTTAAACCAAAGACTTAAATAAAACTGTGGTCATCACATTTTACTTCTTTTAAATTCAATAACCTCATCTAGCAAAAAACCTAGTGCTGCGTTATATTACTGTTGAGATCAGGACTGAAGCACTGTTATAAGGAAGGATTAAGTGCCGACTAGTGTCATAGATGCGTAGTTAAACGAAGTACCCTCTCGACGGTGCTATTTGAAACGTCTTCAACCTACGTTCGTCTTCTTCAATATACGTTGGCGGGCTACGATAAAGTGAAACAGATTGCTGAAGGGGGCAATATGAAAAATTCCTCGGTATTTGACACCTCTAAAGCAGTTTAAACTTCACTTCCTTCACCGTGTAGCCTATATATGGCTAGCGTGCGATTTTGTGTACTAATATTTTGTTAGCAGTACCATTATGACTCGTTATTGAGTTTTTTTGTGTGTGTGGCAACAAATCAATAGCAGATAACGTCGCAATAGATAAACGTCTTGTTTGCGTGCATAACCTGCCAGGATATTGAACATAGGCCGCGAATATAGCTGTAACATCAAACCAAATGTCAGAACACACTTATCCAAATAATCATTCTTCCCGCAAATACTTACAGAGCGCAATTCGTTACCACGAGCTTCGACGCTGTTAAATACAACCGTATTAACGGTTTACCGGTTAGATTTATTTTGACCCTGTCTTGCTTGGACTCATTCTTCGAAGTGTTGTATAAAATAAAAGAAATGCATCATATTTTTTTCTGTGTATAAGATGATTTGAAACTTAATTTGTGTCATACGTACCAAGGTAACACACTCTCGCTTGCTTTATTTTAGCTTAACTATTATACGAGCTGGTACACTTACGGTGTGCTGCCACTTTAATGGGCCTGCTTCCGGGCCTCGGCCACTTTCAAGCCACCATTCTGGGTTTTCCTGCTGAGGTCTCTTTCCCTCTAACTTAGATCTTCAAGCTCAATGGCAATTGACACATATTGGGCCGCGTGGCAATGGTGTTCAGCATACTGAACACCATTGTTAGTGCATTTTCCGTTAGAGCACTTTCCTTTGTTAGTGCAGTTGTCAATGTGTCAGTTTGTTCAACGTAATATTCACGGCGTTCTCACAGGATCTGGGTCCTCCCGGAATGAGGCGAGTGAGTCCGCGGCACAAGGCGGAGGCGACGACCTTGTGTTCAGACATCCGGGCGATGCGGACTCGAATCGGCCCACCACCGTCCAGCCAGCACAGCGTCCAACGGCGCAGCGTTCCAGGCGGCCTTACGTGTCACCGGCCGTATCTAAAGAAGGTCATTCTTTCTTTCTGCGTTACACGGTGGTTTCCTCTTTGTGCCGATACTGCCGCCTTTGAAATGTGAATTTTTTGTC